>NW_026889778.1:30495000-30802500 GCF_033153115.1 Saccostrea echinata
ATGCAGAAACTATGCATGCGCGCATATTTCACATAGCATTAAATAGCGATTATCAAGATAAACGCACCCAGACTACAAAACAACGTGTCATCCATGCACGTGTATGCATTAGACTAATACACACAACATTTGGCTTGCATAATTAAAATCAAGGTAAGCCATACATACACTTTGTATAATTATTTGTTGATCACAGGAACACAGGTAACCAGAGCGTGACAGACAGGTGGGTGTTATCAATAGAGCATTCAGTTTACCTAACGGACTTGATCATCAGAGCGGAAAATTATCCTGACTTCGAGATAATGCATGTAATTTTAATGAATGGGTACACAATTTTACTTCGAGATAACCGGGGTGTTCGACATTACCGTGTTCGACATAGAGGGGTTTATTTTAATCATTTATAAAGCAAATTTCGTCGGGACCGCGGCCTTACTTCGACATATCCGGGGTATTCGAGATATCCATGTTCGAGATTTCGAAGTTTAGCTGTAATTGTATATTTTAATGTAGATGTTTAACCATTTTTACCTACTACTGCCTTTATAAAATGGAAAAAAATCAGTATACATCTTACCTATTTCGGCGTGGAAATGAACTGAGTATGTACTGTAACTGACAGACGGAAGCACTCCCATACCAAGAGAACTGACACCTATATGTACCTGCCTAATCAGTACACTGTCTCCATGTCAAGTCAAGACTCAACCCCCTACCCCTACATGACACCTTGGCCCTTGTGTATTCAACGTCAACATACCTGAACTGCTCTCTCACCTGATGTTAAGTATTTACAACCCAACTGGGTATCAATATAATGCATAAACTCATTTTCTGGATAATGTTTATAATTTGTATGAACAACGCTTAAAGATTTTATACACTGTACTAAGAAAATAAGAAAATGTACACTTCAGTTACTAATTAAAAACTGAATAAATGAATCAAATGAAATATAGGCGAGATTTGTCTCAACACTCCATCGATTTAATTCATTTGTATACTGTTATATACTTCTTAGTGGTTTACAGTCTTAAACATGATCTGATCTGATCAAATTTAAAATAAAATATTAATGGAAGAATATGGTGAATAACTCTAATAGAAAAATACGAACTTTGCCTCGCATAATTTTTTTCTTCGCTATTAAAGGCTCTTCAAAAGATATATGTAAAATAAAATTTATGAAATCGCCTGGTTTTGCTTTGATACACAAGACGTGTAAATGCCTTGAATTTAATTTTATTAGTGATAATCGATTACATTTTAATACTTGACCATATTCAAGAAGTCAATTGACTTTTAATTTTTTTTTCTTTTTGAATCGGATCTCTTTTTTTAGGTCACCTGAGTCACTCAGGTGACCTATTGCTATCCGTTTTTGTCCGTCGGCGTGCGTCGTGCGTCGTGCGATATGCGTTAACATTTGAACATTTTTAGCTTCTTCTCTGAAACCGCTCAACCAATTTCAACTAAATTTGGCATATAGCATCTATGGGTGAAGGGGAACAAAAATTGTGAATTTCATGGTCCCTGCCCCCCTGGGGCCTGAGGGGTGGGGCTAAAACCACCAAAATTAATGCAATCTTTAAAAATCTTCTTCTTTACTCCTGGACATCAAGCAGTCAAACTGTTGGCATCATTGTAATAAGCATTGAGTCCTCTACCAAAATTGTGAAATTCATGGCCCCAGGGTCAGGGGTTCTGGTGCTAGGGCGGGGCTATATAGATCATATAGTGAAAGTGCATTATTTCTTTGAAAATCTTCTTCTCTGCTCCTGGGTATTAGATAAACTAACTAAGTATATAGTTATGATGAGTAAGAGTGACTCTTCCAAAATTGTGAAATTCATGGCCCCAGGGTCAGGGGTTCTGGTGTTAGGGCGGGGCTCTATTGATTATATAGTGAAAATGCATTAATTCTTTGGAAATCTTCTTCTCTGCTCCTGGGTATTAAATAAACTAACTAAGTATATAGTAATGATGAGTAAGAGTGCCTCTTCCAAAATTGTGAAATTCATGGCCCCAGGGGCAGGGGTTCTGGTGTTAGGGTGGGGCTCTATTGATTATATAGTGAAAATGCATTAATTCATTGAAAATCTTCTTCTCTGCTCCTGGGTATTAAATAAACTAACTAAGTGTATAGTTAAAATGAGTAAGAGTGCCTCTTCCAAAATTGTGAAATTCATGGCCCCAGGGGCAGGGGTTCTGGTGTTAGGGCGGGGCTCTATTGATTATATAGTGAAAATGCATTAATTCATTGAAAATCTTCTTCTCTGCTCCTGGGTATTAAATAAACTAACTAAGTGTATAGTTAAAATGAGTAAGAGTGCCTCTTCCAAAATTGTGAAATTCATGGCCCCAGGGGCAGGGGTTCTGGTGTTAGGGCGGGGCTCTATTGATTATATAGTGAAAATGCATTAATTCATTGAAAATCTTCTTCTCTGCTCCTGGGTATTAAATAAACTAACTAAGTGTATAGTTAAAATGAGTAAGAGTGCCTCTTCCAAAATTGTGAAATTCATGGCCCCAGGGGCAGGGGTTCTGGTGTTAGGGCGGGGCTCTATTGATTATATAGTGAAAATGCATTAATTCATTGAAAATCTTCTTCTCTGCTCCTGGGTATTAAATAAACTAACTAAGTACATAGTTAGGATAAGCAAGAGTGCCTCTTCCAAAATTGTGAATTTCATGGCCCCAGGGTCAGGGGTTCTGGTGTTAGGGTGGGACTCTATTGATTATATAGTGAAAATGCATTAATCCTTTGAAAATCTTCTTCTCTGCTCTTGGGTATTAAATTTAGTAACTAAGTACATACTTATGATGAGCAAGAGTGCCTCTTTCAAAATTGTGAATTTCATGGCCCCTGGGTCAGGGGTTCTGGTGTTAGGGTGGGGCTCTATTGATTATATAGTGAAAATGCATTAATTCTTTGAAAATCTTCTTATCTACTCCTGGGTATTATTGAAACACATTAAATACATAGTTATGATAATCAAGGATGCCTCTTTCAAAATTGTGAAATTCGTGGCCCCTGGATCAGGGGTTCTGGTGTTAGGGCGGGGCTCTATTGATTATAAAGTGAAAATGTTTTAATTCTTTAAAAATCTTTTTCTCAGCACCTGGGTATTATTTAAACAAACTAAGTACATTGTTATGATAAGCAAGGATGCCTCTTCCAAAATTGTGAAATTCATGGCCCTGGGGACAGGAGTTCTGGTGTTAGGGCGGGGCTATATAGATCCTATAGTGAAGGTGAATTATTTCTTTGAAAATCTTCTTCTCTGCCCCTGGGTATTGCTTAAACAGACTAAAGTACATTGTTATGATACACAAGGATGCCTCTTTCAAAATTGTGAATTTTATGACCCCAGGTTTAAGGGTTCTGGTGACGGGGGGGGGGGGGGGGGGGGGGGGCTATATTGATTATAAAGTGAAAAAGCAAAATTTCTTTGAAAATATTCTTTTCTTCTTCTGGTTAAAAAAGCAAAGAAGCTAAGTGTATAGTTATGATGAGCAAGTGTGCTTCTTCCAGAGTAGTGAATTTCATGACCCCTGGGTCAGATGTGCTGGTGTGAGGGTGGGGCTCTTGATAATTTAGTGAAAATGCATTAATTCTATTAAATAATCCTGTTTGCTCCTTAGTGTTAAGCTGATAAACAAAGTGATGATGAGCAAACATATGGTCCCAGGGTCAGAAGCTCTGGTGTTTTGGGGGTGGGGGTTGGGGGCTCTATTGATAATATAGTGAATCTGTAGTAAAAATGCATTATTTATTTAAAAATCTTCTCCGCACCTGGGCATATCTGAGGCAAACAGAGTAAAAGTTTTTACAAGGAAGGGAATTTTTACCAGATTTTTGAACATCTGGACCATTTGGTCAAGTGTTCTGGTCCTGGCCAGGGCTCTATTAGTTTGTATTCTACTGAGAGGAGTTATTCCCCTTTGCCATTTACTTTTGATAATTTATCACTGTAAATAATATACTTGAAAGGTAAATAGAATAAGAGAATTATGCAAAAACTTTTATTGTATAATACAAAAAGTACTTTCATAGTTTTAATGATCAGATAGACTTGTAAGTAGTAGATAAATAAAAATGAGACAAAAATAACTTGTCTTATTAAATATTCATCAAAGACCAAGAGATGCCAATGTAAGAGATTTCAACAAAGGATTAAAATAGTACAGAAGCATTGATAATTTGTTAATATACTGTATAGTGATAGTGATAAATGGGGAACAGATTAGAACCTATTTTATGAACTGTTAATGAATATTAAGACCAATTATTTTGTTGATCATAATCAACCTATTTTTCTTGCTTTTGGGCAACAAAGCTTCACCTTTCAGTTCATTTTATACTCTATGCATCCTTGAAATTGTTGTATAATACTCAGGTGACCGTTAAGGCCCTTGGACCTCTTGTTTATTTTAGTGGTTAGTGCACCCCCCCACCCCACCCCCCACCCCGATGACTGTGCCTCAGGTGGGATTAAGATTTTCATAATTTACACAGTTTTGTTTTATTTTGCTGATATAGCTATATATGAGATAAATTTAGTAACAATTAATGCAAAGTCTAATAGAAATGATTTACAATTATTCCGTCCGAAAATCTTCTTGTCACATTGTGGAAATTTATTTTACATTTTTATTTATTTGTGTGTGAATCAGCTTAGCATACACGTAGCTACATGTATGGTAGATATAAATTTTGTTTATGTGAATATTTATATCCAGCTTTTCTGCAAAAAGAATCCTACTTTTCCACAACAAATTATACTGCTTTTCCGCGATTATATTTTTTGCTTTTCTGCAATTTATTTTAGCACTTATCCCTTCTGTTAGTCAGGTAAAAACTCTTTCTCCCTGCTATCAACCGACTTCAGTCAATCTTTTTATGCCCCCGGATCGAAAGATCCCGGGGGTATATTGTTTTTGTCCTGTTTGTCTGTTTTTCTGTTTGTCTGTTTCTTTGTCTGTTTGTCCGTTTGTCTGTTTGTCTGTCTGTCTGTTGTCAACTTTAACCTTGCCCATAACTTTTGATTGGTTGGAGCTATGACTTTCATATTTCACATGTGTATTCCTTGTGACAAGACCTTTCTTTTGGTACCATCATATTTGACCTTGACCTTGGAGTTTGACCCACTTTTGCAAAATTTTATGAGACTTTAACCTTGGCCATAACTTCTGAACAGTTGGAGCTTGGGGTTTCAAACTTCACATGTGTATTCTTTGTGACAAGGCCTTCTTTTGGATACCAACAACTTTGACCTTTTGACCTTGACCTTGGACTTTGACCTACTTTTGAAAAACTTTAATCTTGGCCATAACTTTTGAACAGTTGGTGCTTAGGGTTTCAAACTTCACATGTGTATTCCTTGTGACAAGACCTTCCTCTGGATATCAACCACTTTGACCCTTTTGACCTTGACCTAGGAGTTTGACCTACTTTTGAAAAAACTTTAACCTTGGCCATAACTTTTGAATGGTTAGAGCTAGGGCTTTCATACTTCACATATGTAATCCTTGTGACAAGACCTACCTTTGATTACCAACGACTTTGACTTTTTGACCTTGACCTAGGAGTTTGACCTACTTTTGAAAAACTTTAACCTTGGCCATAACTTTTGAATGGTTGGTGCTAGGGCTTTCATACTTCACATATGTAATCCTTGTGACAAGACCTTCCTTTGGATACCAACCACTTTGACCCTTTGACCTTGACCTAGGAGTTTGACCTACTTTTGAAAAACTTTAACCTTGGCCATAACTTTTGAATGGTTGGTGCTAGGGCTTTCATACTTCACATATGTAATCCTTGTGACAAGATCTTCCCTTGGATACCAACCACTTTGACCTTGACCATGACGTTTGACTTTTATTTAAAAACTTTAACCTTCACCATAACTTTTGAATAGTTGTATCTAGGTCTTTCAAATTTCACAGGTGTTTTCCTCGAGACAAGATCTTTCTTTGGGTATCAACATTTTTTATCTTTTGGCCTGGATTTTGACTTGCATTTGAAGAAACTTTAACCTTCGCCATAAGCTGCCGTACGGGGGCATCAGTGTTTCACAAACACATCTTGTTTTTTTTTGTCTTTACTGAGATTGTTGTCAGTATTCTTTTTGTTTCTATCTTGGCAATCTTTTGCATCAGTTGTTATGCCCCCGGATCGAAAGATCCCGGGGATATATTGTTTTTGTCCTGTCTGTTTGTCTGTTTGTCCGTTTGTCTGTCTGTCTGTTGTCAACTTTAACCTTGCCCATAACTTTTGATTGGTTGGAGCTATGACTTTCATATTTCACATGTGTATTCCTTGTGACAAGACCTTTCTTTGCATACCATCATATTTGACCTTTTGACCTTGACCTTGGAGTTTGACCCACTTTTGCAAAATTTTATGAGACTTTAACCTTGGCCATAACTTCTGAACGGTTGGTGCTTGGGGTTTCAAACTTCACATGTGTATTCTTTGTGACAAGGCCTTCCTTTGGATACCAACAACTTTGACCTTTTGACCTTGCCCTTGGAGTTTGACCTATTTTTGAAAAAACTTTAACCTTGGCCATAACTTTTGAACAGTTGGTGCTTAGGGTTTCAAACTTCACATGTGTATTCCTTGTGATAAGACCTTCCTCTGGATATCATCCACTTTGACCCTTTGACCTTGACCTAGGAGTTTGACCTACTTTTGTAAAACTTTAATCTTGGCCATAACTTTTCAATGGTTAGAGCTAGGGCTTTCATACTTCACATATGTAATCCTTGCGACAAGACCTTCCTTTGGATACCAACCACCACTTTGACCTTTTGACCTTGACCTAGGAGTTTGACCTACTTTTGAAAAACTTTAATCTTGGCCATAACTTTTGAATGGTTGATGCTAGGGCTTTCATACTTCACATATTTAATCCTTGTGACAAGACCTTCCTTTGGATATCAACCACTTTGACCCTTTGACCTTGGCCTAGGAGTTTGACCTACTTTTGAAAAACTTTAACCTTGGCCATAACTTTTGAATGGTTGGTGCTAGGGCTTTCATACTTCACATATGTAATCCTTGTGACAAGATCTTCCTTTGGATACCAACCACTTTGACCTTGACATTTGACTTTTATTTAAAAAATTTTAACCTTCGCCATAACCTTTGAACAGTTGTATCTAGATCTTTCAAATTTCACGGGTGTATTCCTCGAGACAAGACCTTTCTTTGGGTATCAACATTTTTTATCTTTTGGCCTGGATTTTGACTTGCATTTGAAGAAACTTTAACCTTTGCCATAAGCTGCCATACGGGGGCATCAGTGTTTCACAAACACATCTTGTAATTGTGGCTTTGCATATTTTATCTTTATCGGTTAGACACATTGCCATTATTTAAAACATTGACCTTTCTATATGTAAATCCATCGTTTGTTTTATATATTTGTTACCACGATTTGGTTCGTTATGTGATTCATTCAATTTTTATCACAGTGTGATACTATAGAGTAGAACTTTATTGGGAGATACATGGTAAGTAATTGATTAATTTTATAATTCTATTGTATACCATGTTTCTTAATTTGACTTTATTTTCTGTTTAAAGTTTGATTAAATTTGATATAAATACGCTTTTCTCTTTGTAGAAGTGGACAGGCTTTTGCTTACATCCACGCCACATGTTCATAAAATTCATCATGTCACAAAATCTGATAAATCGGAAAAAACTGTGGAAATCAATACATTCTATATTTCTCAATAAATACAGCTACATTTAATGCATTTACATAGAAACCCTTTAAAGAGTACTGTCTGACTTGCTCCACAAATAATCAGAATACTTCGGACACCATTTTTTTTTAAACGTGCTGATTCTTTTTAGTAGTCAACATGTACCTTTAGGTCTTAAGATACAGCCATCTTCGCTAGGCAAGGGTTTCCCATCCGCTTCACACCTCCACAACTAGAATAGATTTCGGATTGGAAACCCTTGGCTAGTGAGGATGAGATAATGCTGTTTAACACAAACATTTATTATGATAAATTTTATTAACTGAGTGACTGTTTAATGATTTCTCATAAACCCGTATTTTAATGCCGAGTCGACAGTATTTTTATCCGTATATTGACCAAAATAATAAAAAGAAGATGTGATCAGTTAAAAAAAATGAAATGTCTCCCTTTGACAATCTGCTATTGTTCAATAGAAAATTCAGCGATATTCCAACAATTTGTTGTAAAAAATTATTTAATATAAATTAAAATAAATATGCTGAAAGCTACAACTTCTTTTTTGTGCTAAAAAATCTGTAAAATAATGTTATAAAAATCTTCACGAGTGATAATCCTTCTCTTCAAGATCTCACTTCTATTTTTATTTATAATTGGAAGATTCTGCAAGTTTCGATAAAATGGTTTTGGATGTAACCGAAGAAATAAAAGGGGGGGGTGTGTGTGTTTATGAGTGTCAATGTCTCTCGCTTTAAAACGAGCATAAAAATGAAATCCTATCTGGAAAATCAAATAAGTATTTTGAGCAATGTTTTAAATTTAAATTTTATAATAAAGTACAAGCTATGATAATATAGCAAGTTTGTAACAGTCAGCATAAAAGAATTATTTAAACAAAATAAATAGGATTAAATCACCATAAAAAATACTTTAATTCAACTTACGGATGGTTGCATGAATATTATTGGGATATATACGGCAACCTTTGTTACATACACCGTGAATATTCATCTTCAAAACCACGTCTTTTCTGCACGTAATCGCAAGTGCGCTGCGGGGAAAAGGATAATGTCATCAAATAGTAACAAATGTAATGCTACTATTACGTCACAGACATCGCAAGGGGCAAAGAGTTAAAAGTCTTCTCTTCCCTTGTACAAAAAAAATGTTCAATATTGAAAAAAAGATTTCAGTAGCAATTGAAATAATGATTTCAGTAGTGATTGAAATAAAAAAGTATGTGATTGTTTATGATTGTTTAATGTAATAAAAATCAGAGTACAGAATGTACCCCTGTGAGTTGAACTTTTATGATCTTTTAATAAGAGAAGAAAAAAAACTTTTCATTATGGAAGCATTTCCATTGTTTCCATTACAACAGTTGCACAATTTACAGAAACTAAAAATGTATTTATGATTTTAATAAAAGTTGTTTTTTCCATATATTACTCTACTTATTAAGAGGTATGCCTAAATACTTTAGGGGTAAATTCGTAAGAGAAAATCAAGAGATTTGTTGATGTTTTGCAGTCAGTAATAACCTTCAACCCCTTTAATCAACCATGAACCTGTCCATCCAGTGCCCATCCATAGCAGTATGTTCCCTGAATGGCTGCTCACCAAAAACAACAAGTATAATTATCACACTCAATTAAGGGGCCCTCTAAGGGATATAGGTAAATTTACCTGTGTTAACCTGGATAAATAGTATCTGATAAATCATTTAAATATATTAAAATTTTATTTTCATTAAAAATTGAAAGAAAAAATAATAACATAAAATTAATAAAGAAAATTAAAAGGAAAAAAATTAAAATATTTTTATTGTACTTATAATTTTTTTTTAGAGCTGTTAAATAGTATTGATTGGGAATTTATAACTTATAACAGTATCCCTTAAATAGAAAAAAATAAAATTATTTAACAGCATAAAAAAATAATATTTAACTCATTTAATAGGATTTAAACACATAACTTGATAGATTTTTTCTGTTTGAATACATTTAAATTCAGGTAGTTTATTCATACAGGTAATTCTTCCTGTACCCTTTAGAGGGCCCCTTAATTGTGTGTGATAATTAGATGTTGGTTTTGGTGAGTAGCCTATGGGGAATAAGCCATCGTAGGATAATTAGGTCAAATAATTATGGCGGTTTACAATGCTGGATCTGACCTAGATTTTCTAGATGAGTGACCAGGTTAAAGTTTTTAGAGCAGGTCCATTCCTAAGTAACTATAAGCACTACCTGGAACAAACTTGCATGGATGATGCATCTAGGGATGGACATTACCGCTCTTGCTTCGGATGCTGGATCTGACCTAGATTTTCCAGATGAGTGACCAGGTTAAAGTTTTTGTAGCAGATCCATTCCCAAGTAACTATAAGCCCTACCTGGACCAAACTTTTATTCATGAGGATGCATCTAGGGATGTAAACTAACCAGCCTGCTTCAGATACTGGATCTGACCTAGATTTTCCACACAAGTGAATTTTAGCCATTTTTAACCAATTTAGCATGGATAATGTATCTAGGGATGGACACTTCCAGACTTGCTTTGGATTCTGAATCTGACCTATATTTTCCAGATGAGTGACCAGGGTAACTTTTTGGAGTAGCTGTATAATATTATGGCATGTTATGATTAAACTTGCATAGATGGAGCATCTAAGGATGAAAACTTCCAGACTTGCTTTTGGATGTTGGAACTGACCAAAATTTTCTTGATTAGTGTACAGCTTAAAAGTTTTTCGAGCAGGTCTATTTCCAAGTAACTATAAGTCCTACATAAACCAAACTTGCATGGATATTGATCTGGGATGTATACTAACTAAAAAAAAAATGTGAAATTTGCCTTACTTACAGATAAACATTCATCGAGGTGATAATTCCTCCTCAGATATAACACACACAAAAAAATATAACACACACAAAATACAGCATGCCCAAATTTTAATGAATCAGGCATTATCAGAAAGTTTAAATACAAAGTTACATTAGGAATTATTTTGCTTCAGCCATGTTTTGAACCTCCATTTAAGAACCCTCTATACACTGCACACTAAAGAGTTCTGATTCTGTGGTATTTTTATGAAGTTAGAGTAATCTGCCCTTAGATCTAAAATGAAATAAATTGAAATCTACAGTTTATCAATCAATTTCTAATCAATTCTAACATTCTTAAAATTTTGATAGGCCATGATAAATTAATTGAACACCTTTTCCCAACTTAGGTAAACAGCATTGATTTCTGTTCATCAAAACTTTGTTGCCTTTGAACATTTCTCCTGGGGGTAAAAGCCAGGCACCCAATGTTGAAACCATATAAATAAGCTCAATATTTACACCTTTATACAATAAAATTTTCTCAATGGCCAAAAAACATTTTCGTTTAGTGTAGAGAGAGTCCTTAAATACTGTTATGATGCTTGCATATAACCTCAAGAATATTTATTGCACATTTTCCTCATCTATGATGATTATGTTATGGCAGGTAGTAAGTTTCATTTAAATTTTACATTTTCCAGTTGGAAAGATATTAATGACATTCTGTGATTGGCAGTGAACTCAGATTTCTAAAAATATGGCAGAAGTTAAACTGTATTTGATGTTTATTGTATATACCTTCATGAATCTATACTCCTGAACTTCTTGGAGACAAGTTGCATGAATATTTATAAGTCTTTACAAAGCTGGAATTTTTTTTGAGTCTATAGAGTTTGAGTTGGACCAAAGTGCTCATAGCTCAAACTCATGATACTCAGGTATCATGCCCATGGGCATATTGTTTTGAAAATTAATCTTCTGTGAAATTCTATTCAATGGAGGAAGGTTCAATACATTTGGTATTATTTTTTAGGTTCCAGTTGCAAGGAAAGTTATTGAACAAGGAATGTTTGTCAAGCACTGTAAAGTAGAAGTTTATCTTATGGATCTGAAGCTTTGTGAAAATTCAAATATAGCAGACAGTTATTCCATGAGTTTCAGTAGATGTGACACTGTAGGTATGTATAAGGGTGAATTTAAAAAAAAGGACCACCAAACTGAAATTTTTTGGAAAAATTCAACTACTTATAACATATTTTTCACTCATATCATCATATTGCACATGCATTCTAGTTTAAAATCCTGAAGTGGCAATAGAATAGACAATTGGATTAAAAAATTTCAGAATTTTTATTAGTAAAATTTCTTTTGAAAAAAGAAAATATTACATCTTAAAAGACTTTATAAAATACATAATCACAAGAAATTACAGTTTTTTATCCTTCAAAATGGTAAAAGGAGTATAAATGATTAAATCTAGACCTTGATTTAGTATCTTGTCTTGTATATGAAATATATGGAGATAACGAACAGTATTCAAGCTCAAAAGTCCATAATCAATACAAAATAGGAGCAGAGCAAACACGGACCTCCAAACATCAGAGGTGGGATCAGGTGCCATGGAGGAGTGAGCATCCCCTGCCGACCGGTTACACCCGCCGTGTGCTCCTTGTCATGATCGGGAAATAATTTAATTTTGTTTGTATTCTTACCTCTGATTGGTTAATATCCAAAAAGGAACACAAATTATTTCTGTATAACCTGGTTTGGTATGGGGACACCCCCCCCTGACAACCAGCTGAATTATCTGTATCCATACAATCCTCTCATTTCCAGTCCTCGAGATTCATGGAAAATTCCAGATTTAATAAACGTACCTTTAACTTCAAACGATAATTCGCTCTTACCACATGTAAAAAGGCTGCTAGGCCTATGTATCAGTTTTTACCTCCCCTTGCTTCCCATCACTTCCGTTACTTCCGTTAGGTTGTATTATTGAGCGGCAAATTTGAACTAATAAAAAGCAACGAAATTTTACACCCATAGTTATTTCATGATTTTAAAATTAAATTATAAGGAATGACTCTAATTCTTGGGCAAATTATTCGAGTATAACCTGGTTTGGGTCAGTTTACGCTGTTTTATAATCCGCTTCGCGGATTATAAAGCGTAAACTGACCCAAACCAGGTTATACTCGAATAATTTGCCCAAGAATTAGAGTCATTCCTAAAATAACGGAAAAATCCGTCGACAATTCAGTGTGTAAATAATGGCCTAACAATTAGTGTGAAAAACGTCAGTCAGCATTTGACTCAATGATAAATTGTATTTGCTGACAAGGTCATTGTATCGACCATAGAACTTACGAAATGATGACTTTAAACGAGACAGCTGATATTCTTGTTTCATCAACTTATTTGTCAATAATTTACCTAGTTTTAGAAATTGTACATACGTAGAGCATGCTCTTGCATATCGAATCAACTGAGAGATATATACCCCGTATGCAGGTGATGAAGGTATATTGCTGCATAAGTAAGGGAAGTTGACGATTGAAAAGTTAAAGTCATCACGTTTATCATAAAGCTTGGTTGTTAGATTACCATTAATGTCTTTTTCAAGTAAAACATCCAAATATGAAACAGATGTGTCAGACTCTGTGGTATCTTTTATATCAAGTTCACCAGGATATATCGTATCGACATGAGAATGGAAATAGCCATTGTTAATTGACAATACGTCGTCGATATATTTAAATGTCGAGTTGAAGGCCACAGCAAGTGTTTTTTTCTTTTCACGTACAAGATTTTGGACAAATTCTGCTTCATATGAATACAAAAAAAAGGTCTGCTAATAACGGGGCACAATTGGTACCCATAGAAATTCCAATAGATTGTTGGAAGACCTGGTCTCCAAAAACCACATAGATATTGTCAATCAGAAACTCAAGCATCTTTTTAATGTCAACTTCAGAGTACTTGTGTGAACAATCAGAATGTTTTTTAACAAAATAATTTTGCAAATGACCAATGACAAGGTAAGTATATTTACGAGTTCCATTTTTATTGAAAAAGCAGCTGTCAGTGATATTAAAAAGCCTGGACATTAATTTATCGTGGGGAATGGTTGTGTAAAAAGTTGAAAAGTCGTAAGTTTTTAAGCTGTTGATTTTGGTAAAATCTTGTGATTTCAAATTTTCCAAAAGTTCCTTGGAATTTTTAAGTATCCACATCTGATTTACACCACTTCTCGAATATATTGTTGCACAGTACTTTTGAAGTTTCTCCTTCACCACTGTTAATATCTTAGTGAGGAGTAAAGATAGAGGGTTGGTTGAACATTTACTGGAACCCGCTATGTATCTTTGTTTGTAAGGATTTTTATGAAGTTTCGGAATCCAATATAAATATGGTAATTCAAATTCATTTTGGTTGTTTGGAATATTAAAAATATTCAAAACTGACATATGATTTTGAAGAATTTCTTCCTTAGAAAGGGAACTATGAGTATAAGTTGGATTACCACTTGTAGAATTAAATCCAGGTTCCTCTAAAATACATTTAATATAATGAGCCTTACAAACAAAGACAATGTTGTTACCTGCTTTGTCAGCAGGGACCAGTACGTACTGATCATGTAATCTATCTAATTCTTTTTTCACTTCTGGATTATTGAATACAGAAGGATAGATGGTTTTCATATTGCCTCTCAATCTTTATATATATATATATATATATATCTTTATATATATATATATTAGGGCTGTCACGGTTCCAAAATTTTTCGGGTCGGGTCGGTTCTGTAAATTTTTGGTTCGGTTTCGGGTTTTTCGGGTCGGGTATTTACATCTATTTTAAACCTTAATTTCATGAATTTAACTTGAAAAATCTTTATTTGTTACATTAAATTTACATTGAAAACAAGTCTTAACCATGCGAACGTCTAGACATCGGTGACTTGGCCTACTATTAACCACAACCTGACCATTCCTGCTCGTTTTGATAATTATCTAATACTTCCGTGACAAGTGTTTTGTCATGGAATGAAGGAGATTTCAGTTGTGATGTTTATTTATCACTGTTATCGTCATCATTCCTTTGATTTCGACGCCATTTTTTGTATTGAACAGACTCTAATATATAAACCAGACCCGAACCGAAATCCGGAAAAATGGAACCGGAACCGAACCGAACAACTTGGACCGCGGTTCTCGGTTATTTCGGGTACTCGTGACAGCCCTAATATGTATATATATATCTGTATATGTGACAAAAAATTGGCTTTTTGATTGTTATTTTACATTATTTTTTCAATTCTGATTTGAAAAGTTTTTATATGAAAAAAGTATGAATCAGTAAAATTCCCCGAAATACACTTTTTTGTCCATTTAAGTTGATTCGAATATCTTTAAATCTGAGCCAAAAAAGAATTTTTATATACAAGTTCTCTTACAAAAAATACTAGATTTTGAAGTGACCCTATGTTACAGTATTGTGTTGCATAATACAACATACATCTGATATGTATTTTTATTAACATTGTTTTAAAAATTATAACACACAATGGCCCATTCTTACTTTGTAAATCAATTTGTCTTTTGAAATTTTTCATCGCAAACGGCAGGTTTTTTTTTCTTATTTTGAAAACCTTAAAACATGATTATTTCCAATGTGTAATATACAAGGGGTTATCAAAAAGTTCATGGACTAGCATCATAAAATTAAAACCGCTTTAGGTACATCAATGAATTTTTACACATTTAGTAAGCGTCATCTTTTGTATCTATAGAATAAACCATAAATCATAATTTTTATTTTTTAATAAATTGTTAGTGTTTTTGTAAGCAAAGGTATGTCCAGACGGCACAACCTCTAGTATGACGTTTTTTTCCCTACCTGAGTGTAACTGAGAAAAACTCTTTAGATATGAGTATTTGTCATCAAAAAATCTCATTAATTCAGGCATGTAGTACGACACATTTGTTTAGTAAAATTTGCAATTTATACCCCATTCTGTAATTTCTATGAAATTTTATTGTAAATTTTATATGGAGTGTCCAAACTATTATGGGCTTGAAAATAACATCAAAAAGGGGGAGGGGTTTCTTTTTCAAACACTCTATAGAGTTTTGCTCCTGGAAAAACTGGTGTTGACCTAAGGAATGTTTAAACTGGCTACAGAAAAATAAAATACATCCAGAGTACTTGTTTTTTAATGCCCAAAAAGATTCAGAGAGATGAAATATGCACAGTTAGTGTTGATTTGCAGTCAGGGTGTCAAAAGTCAGTCATGTCGAAAAGTGACGTTGATCAAGTGTTGTAAAAATTGAACTCCAACAAGCTAAGTATTCTGGCATAATCAAATGATGATCTTTCCCAATATAAAGATCCATTTACAATATTATATGCATTGAAAACAGCTGCTCATGACATAGTAAATTCATATAAATAAGACGGGTTTAAGTCGTTACTTAACTCAAGGTAATCACATCAAGATAAGTGTATGAGGTAGAGAGAGCGGACATTAAGAAACAATGACATTAAGCGGACGTCATGACACTAAACGGTGACAGCGCCGGGTGATCACATAAAGTCTTTTTAATTTTAGAATAATTTGGCAAATTATCAACGTATCAAGCCAAAATTTTCAACATTTCTTAAACTTTTGTTGTTTTATGTTCCGCATAAATTTTGTAAGCAAAGACTACATATTATTAATTTTATCGCGTCAGTCCACGAACTTTTTGATAAAGTATATAAATTGTATTTAAAAATATATGTGAAATGATGAAAACTTTTCCCTGAATTGACTGTAAAATTTCTGTAATTTGTTGATAGACATAGTGTTTTGAACATCATATAGTATCAAACATTTTTTTTAAACTTATTTTTTAGTAAAGATAGTTAAAAAGCATTGGTAATCATAAAGAAGTTTTGTTGCACTCCTGACAGCAGTAAAATTAAAAATTAAAACCATAAAACGCAAAAATTCATAAAGTTTTGGCAACATGAAGTCGTAATGAAATTGTGCAATATTTATAGCCCAGTACTTCATAATTAAAACTGATGAAAGTATTTAAAATTTGCATTTTGTCTGGAATTATTCCCTATTTATGCCAAAAAACTAGCTTAAATGTATATTTAGAAATTAAAATATACTTTATAGCATATTTTCTTTTAGAGGACAAACACAGTAACCCACCAGAAAAATTCTACTCATCATTTTTCTTTATTTTTATTCTTATTGGATGATTTATAATTCTAACATATTTGTTGCACTCCTGACCAAAAGCATTTGGGCCTTTAAAGTAGAGTTGTGAAGTGAAAATTACATAAGAACTTGTTCTGTTGTTTTATTGAAGTTGAGGGGGAATTACTTGAATTTTATGACAATTTTTTAGTGTGTTTATTTTTAACTTTCATTAAAAAAAATCACAGAAAAGGTAAAAACACATCTGAATTGATAAAATTGAAAAGGGAAGGATTTTAATAATAAAACTGTCAATAATTTAGTATTAAATTATACAAAAAGATCATTATTAATTAATGAATACCTCTTAGCATGAATACAAGTGTTTTTGGCACACAACTTGAATCTTTAAAAAAATGTGTTGCACTCCTGACCATAGAAATATAGATCTGAAGCACAGACAGATCCTGAAATTGATAAATCTATTTGGTAAAAATGTTCTTTGTGTCTTTATTTTCCAAAATAAAAATCAGAAAATAATATAATGATAATAGTTTTTTCATGCTTGGGAGCAAAACATCAAATGTTGCACTCCTGACATTATTGGGTATGCACATATAATTGACTCGAGACTCACAAATACTGCTTGTGATTTATATAATATTTTAAGTTTTAAAATGTATATCAGTTATTGTTTTACACTTCAAAAATTCTTTTTTGTCTTAATTTTCTTTCAGAATTTTAGAATTGATGTTTTTTTGGCAATGCTACATTTTTAGCTCACCTCAACGAAGTTGGGGGAGCTTATGTAATACCCTCCGCGTCGGCGTCCCAGGTAAAGGTTTTTGGAACAGTTTTCTTTTCAAGTACTTCTATGGCCTATATTAGTCAGAGATGAATGGAGGATGCTTCTAGTGTGTTTCATTGTACCAGTCAAGGTTTCAGATGATGCAATTTCAGCTAAAGAATGACCAGGTTAATGTTTTTGGAGCAGGTTAAAGTTTTTGGAGCAGGTCTCATTTCCAAGTAACTATAAGCCCTATATTGACCAAACTTGCATGGATGATACATCTGAGGATGCACACCACTGAACTTGCTTTGGATGCTGGATCTGACCTACATTTTCCAGATGAGTGACTAGGTTAAGGTTTTTGGAGTAGATCTCATTTCCAAGTAACTATAAGCCCTATATTGACCAAACTTGCCTGGATGATACATTTAAGGATGCACACTATTGGACTTGCTCCGGATGCTGGATCTGACCTATATTTTCTGGATGAGTAACCAGGTTAAAGTTTTTGGAGCAGATCTCATTTTCAAGTAACTATAAGCCCTATATTGACTAAACTTGCATGTATGGTACATTTAAGGATGCACACAACTGGACTTGCTTCGGATGCTGGATCTGACCTATATTTTCTGAATGAGTGACCAGGTTAAAGTTTTTGGAGCAGATGTCATTTCCAAGTAACTATAAATCCTATATTGACTAAACTTGCATGGATGATACATCTCATCCTCACAATGTCAAGGTTTTGTGATTTTGGAACTCCACACAAACCCTTGACATAAGTCGCTATTTAAAAGTTGGGCTAAAAAGCTAGTATTTCACTTGTTCTTGGTCTAGGACTGGAACCAATCAGAAAACAGCTTTTATTGTAGGTAAGTTTTTTAAACAAATATGACTCGTCTTTAAATTGGAAAGTGTTGATATTGTAGGATTTGTGACTAATTACATTAAATGAAACATCGGGGATTACTTTTTGGAAGATCACCCTCCTAACAATCACAATAGATATACTGTGGAGTTGGGCCATTTGAAAACGACGGATTTGAAAAATATTCTCATTGGTTAGTTTATAATTAACCACTACGTCATGTGTAACCACAAGCCCAACTTTTAAATAGTGACTTTTGTCAAGGGTTTGTGTGGAGTTCCGAAATCACAAAACCTTGACATTGTGAGGATGGATACATCTAAGGATTTTCACTACTGGACTTGCTTCAGATGCTGGATCTGACCTACATTTTCCGGATGAGTAACCAGATTAAAGTTTTTGGAGCAGGTCTCATTTCCAAGTAACTATAAGGCCTATCTGAACCAAACTTGCATGGATGATGCATCAAGGGACGAACAATCTCAAAACTTGCTTCAGATGCTGGATTTGACTTACATTTTCTGGATGAGTGACTAGTTTTAAGTTTTCAGATAAGTCTATTCCCAAGTATTTGCAAGCCCTATCAGACCAAAATTGCATAAATGTTGCATCTAGGGATGCACACTCCTAGATTATTAGTTTAGTGAGGGACTTTGCCTTACTTAAAGACAACATTCGTTGAGGTGAGCTCTGTAATCTCTGATTACCTATGTTTTCTGTTGCACTCCTGACATGGTATAACATTTTTTTAAACGTCAGTCAAGACCACAACTTGATTAAACAAAATTGACTACAGTCCACATTTAAAGCTCAATACTTTGAATATTACCAGGAAAGTCTTTATTTTCAACATAAAGCATTATTATTTATTTCACAGATCTCCAAAAAATATTGAAATTTCAAAATGTCACAAAAAGGTGTTGCACTCCTGACAATTTTAGCATCATTTTTGGGCATAACTTTTTTGTTAATTGAGATATCAATGAGATATTTGTCAGGTATTTAGACATTATCTAAAGACATATGCTGAGACATAGAAATCTATTTTCATTGCCTGTATATTTAGTGTGGGTTGATAAATGTGCATTTGGTCATTTTTTTTGTTAAATTAACCCATAACAGGCATTAAGAGATATTAAGTAGAGTTTATTGTATTGTCACTTCTGTTAAGTTCATCCATAAACTGTTGAGAATTTCTAGGAAACCAATATCCAAGCATGTTTAAATTAGAGTCAAGGTTTCAGATGCTGCAATTTCAGCTAAAGAATTACAAGATTAATGTTTTTGTAGCTGCAGGTTACCATTTTTGGAGTAAGTTGAATTTTTTGGAGTAGGTTGCAATTCTAAATCAAAGTACTGAAAGTACTGATGGTAGTTGATTTTACAAACGGTTTCAATAAAATTCAAATTAGGTAACCTTGTTCACAACCTTTCAAATTATGTACAACATTAATGCTTCATAAGTTGGTATTTGAGAAGCAAATGAATAATAGGATGTCACGATTCTACAGAGTTAAAGAGGTAAGGTTTGTTCTAATTTTTCCATAACTTTGGAATGATATGCAAAAACATGTCAGATTTCTCCGCTGCTGCCGTTTTTTTTCAGTAATTTAAGATTTTTTCTTACCAAAAGTTCGTTTAAAAGTGCTGTAGCAACTTAGCTTTTTTTTTCAGAATTTGATACAAGTTGTGAATTCATTATACAATATTTAACTAAACAATTTTTAAGTGTATGTTTGAATTTACATATAGAGAATAGTGTACGTTTTGCTTATTTATACTTTGCATAGTGGCCATATTGTTTTCAATATGGCAGATTTTTGTTCAATACATTATATATGAATATAAAAAAAACATAGATTAAAAAATAAAAATTTGGAATAATTATATTTAAATGTGTCCTGGATTGGAATGCACTGTTTTTACAAAATGATGAAAAGTTGATGATTCCTTCTGAGTTTGAAAATCTGAAGTGAAGCTTCATTAGAATGATACAGAAAAATGAGGTAAAAGAGCTTGGAAGGTCTTTATCAAGTAAATTTAGAATGACTAACCATTTTCTGAAAGATTTTGTCCTCATTTTAGGTGAAGGTATGGACCTTGTACTTTCAGTTTCTAAGATAACTGAATTTCTTTTTGAAATTGAAAATCACATTGGAGATGGAATTTAGAAAAGTTAAATGCCACTCTCTGTGGGGAAAATGCTGTTGTTTATGTCTGGGGAAATACAAGTATAAAACTTCATTATTGACATAACATGGTGAGAACTCATGAATAAAGTGGACAGCATTTCTCCATATGATGTAATGATTGAAGTTAAATTCACGAATACTATCTATATTGGTGATGAGAAAATTAATGGAGCTACACCAGGAAGGAAGATTTTCTCAAATAGTGACTTGGATTCACAATATGCGTCTTGTAGTGGAAAAAACTGACATGGATTCTTAAGCCCATATCATTAATTTATCATTGGTAGCATAACGTCAAAGTGTAGGGGAAATCTACTCAATTCAAATATTACAGCAAAATAAGTTGCAGATTTATGCACACCAAGTACTGATTTACAACATTTCAGATGAAGTGTGTCACAGATTAAGTTGGAGTATATGCTGTCAATAGTTAAACTAGGAATGCTATTTATTAAGTAATTGGGTTAAAATCCAAAACTTTAAGATGCATACAATAAAATGGGTTTTAATAGTTTTATGAAAAATGTGAATAATGGTTTTTTTCATGTCTGGATTCAGTGAATTTACTTTTTCCCTGTTTTAAAGAAATGATTTTAATGCTTTTTGATAAAGTGCTCCTGAGCAAAGGAGAAAGAGCCTGAGGAATAAAATGTTACGGCTAGGTATTTACATGTATTCAGACACACTATATTATGTAACAGTATATTTAAAAATAGACTGTGTTTGTTTATGAAAAATTAATTTAGCCTTATTGCCTGGCACAGTTCATTTTAAATGTATCATTTCATATTTTTGGGACTGATTTTGCTAAAATCTAATTAAGATTGCAGCGAGATAAAATGTCATTACCTGTACAAGTATATTTAAACCCCAAAGCAACATATTTGGTCTTTGTTCCCAAAATGTGTTACAGTACATTACATGCAAAAAATACTCAATGTGCCCCCAATTTGCAAAAATCTTGATCCACTCCGAATCCTGCTATTTCAACAGTCAACTAATTATGGAGACAATAACATGTACAACTTTCCTAAGAAAAAAATAAATGCAATTAGCAAGCTTCATGAATAAGGTATTTAGAAAATTCAATCCTGTGTATTAGTGAGCATACTATCATTAATTATCATTCTGGACAGAAAAGTAAAAGGCTGCTTAATTGGAAGTTAATTTTTCCATGCAGTAGGTCACTTCTTCTGCAGTGGGGAGCTGTAGAACTTTACACATATTAGAGATAAACGCCCGCTGTGATAATCAGTCACGCGCATACAACAGTTAGAAGTTGTATTTACATCAATATTGTCTGTATGCAAGTTTGTCGAATGAAAGCTTCCAGTGCCAATGCAATATGAGCTGTTTGTTAGCAGTTCTCTGTGCACCTCGAGGTATTTTTAAAATATCTAAAATATCTATGTCAGCGAAAGTATCAATCAGCCAATATGGACTCTTTTCATTACTGATCATACGTCTTATACAACTGCAAATACTTTTACTGACAACTGCAAATACTTTTACTGAGAGTTAGTCGTAGCATCATTTAAAGTTCAAATGTATTCAATGTATTGAAATGGAAAAAATATTTTTCTTGATAAATAATGTGTTCAGAATGTATTACATCAAATTTTTCAATCATTTTCAAGTACTATTTCTTGTCAGCGGCAATAATTTTCCATTGATGATTTTCTCTCAGAGAAGTGATTCAGTAAAAACACTGTTTGGTCTGGGTAAGTGCATGGGAGAGTTGATAAAATCAACTCCCAAAAATTGACCAAACTTGGATGGATAATACACTGTACACTACCAAGCTTGCGAATCAGATGCTGGATCTGACTTACTTTTCCTGGATGAGGTAAATTACCAGGTTCAAGTTTTTGGAGCAGGTTTATTCTAAATTAACTATAAGCCATATGTTGACCAAACTTGCATTGATGATCCATCTAAGGATGCCCACTACCAATTAGTGATGAAACAATTGTCGCTGACAATCAATTGTCGATCGCTTGGAGCTCTTCGATGCTACTAATCGATTATAAAACTTAAGTCGCCGACATCGCTGATAAAAATATTGTCCCCCGCTTTCACTGAAAGGGGGGATACTAATTTGGGTCTGTCTTCCGTCCATCCGTCTGTATTTCTGTCTGTCTGTATCACTCGTTTCCACATGAAATCTCGAGAACCATTTGAGCTTTTGCAATGAAATTTTGCATAGCAACTCCCTATGGCTTAAAAAAAGAACCCTATTAATTTTGAGGTCAAAAGGTCAAAGGTCAAGGTCATAAATTCATAAATTCTGTCTGTTTTAAGACTTTTGTTTCCACGCGATATCTCATGAATTCTTTGAGCTTTTGCAATGAAATTATACATAACAACTCCCTGTGGCCTAAGGAAGACCCCTATATATTTTGAGGTCAAAAGGTCAAAGTTCAAGGTCGTAAATTCATAAATTCCCTCTATGTGTAACACTTTCATTTCCGGGCAATATCTCAAGAAGCTTTTGAGCTTTTGCAATGAAATTTTATACCATAACTCCCTAGGGCCTCTCTTGCCCCTCTCAAAGTGTCCTGCCTCAATTTTTTTTAATTTATTTATTGTATCAAAAGTCGCTTGGCACTATTTTTAGCACAGAAGCATGTCGAGAGTTATTACGTAAAATACAGGTTGTCGGCTGACTTTATATTCTAATTACATCTATTAGAACTGTTTAGTAAAGGCTAAATTAGACAACATTTATTGTGTAAAACTTTGACAATATCAAACGTGAATATTAACATTATATGTGACTTAATGTTTGCATTTAATTTGCTGTGTATTCAAGTGCATCCGTGGTCTAGTGGTATGTTGCTCGCTTAGCAAGCAAGAGGCCCGGGTTCAATCCCCGGATGATTCTCTTTTTTTAAAATTTTTTTTTTGTTTTTTTTTTTTTTGATTTACTGATTGATACTATTCAACATGTGAAATGAAAAAGTTATGATGTCTGGTGTGTACAAACTCATAAAATCATTATTACAGTGTGATAAATATTCTGTATATAGTATATTAAAAAGAATCTTCTAAACACATATTAAAGAATAAGCAATCAAATCTTTATATCCATATTGGCTTTTTTGAATTTGCTTCAATATTGCTTCAATATTCATGAATACATTTAATAATTCTACAAATACAGGGGGGCAGTGTGACCCCCCCCCCCCTGAACTGCACATGCTCTTCTTTATTCCCTAAGTGGGGGACACAAATTCTCTGAATTAGCTTGATAAGGTTTAATTTGGGAGTAATCTTCACATTTTATTACCAAAAAAAAAAACTATTTGCAGAAAGTAAAAAAGTTATCCTGAATGGTTGAAAGGTTAAAAACCTTCTTCCCTCCACTTCAATGGTTGTTGTTGACAATTTTTACTGCTATGATTGAATGTAAGGTCAGGCAAATAACAGGAATTGGCCAGTGTAATGGGGTTCTACATGTATATTATCAGAAATACACAAACAGTACAGACATTCTATTATTTAACAATTTTGTAAGTCCAAATCAAATTACACAAAGTAATTCCAAGAAAAATAAATAACCGGTATAGAAAATGTAACTAATATCAGTAATATTCTATGAAAGCCCAGAAGGCTCATTCGAGATTCAAGTTTCGAAATACGAGATTCAAAATTCGAGTTTCAAGATTCAAGATCTAAACTAACCAATCAAAAGGCGATTTAAGATTCAGTTACTCCCCTTTGCTAAGTTTTGACCTTCAAGAAATCGTTGAATATATTCAAACCTAAGGGGTAATTTGATTATACTACAATGCAAGAAAGAGTGTTATATATCAGATCAAAATTAGAAAAAAAAAATTGGGTTTTTGGTCTGCAAAATATGCTTAAATTTGTGTATAACTTCTTAAACATTATAATAGATTTAGATCAAGCATATCTATATATATCTATTATAAATATTGTTAATCGGATTCAAACAGCAAAGGGGGGGGGGGGCGTATGGAAGTCGATGAGAATTATTAGTGTGCAATCAAACAAGTGACTAATGATTAATGATAAATAGTAATACATGTTTCAACAGGTCGAGGAATCTTCCTTGTATGGATATTGTTGTCATTGCGCAAGGCAGTGTTTACTGCGAACAATGGTCCAATCTAATGAATGAACAGAAAAGCGTGCTTATGTACTACGTGTTTTACATTTTACTTCAAACACGTGGTTTGGGCAAATTTACGACACAATTTCAAAAGACTGGTGGAAAGTCAACTAATAACTATTTTCTACGTCTTTGTTAAAAATATGATGATTATGTACTAATTAAGATTTCCCATGCTCATCACATTAACAAACAAAGCCAATATTTCGTGTTAAATAGTACTTTGAAATACCGCTCACATTACTTTTATACATCCTGGTGGAAAGATGCGTGGTTCCGTCTTCAGGTGGATCCTCCTTCATCAGCTGTTTCGGCGCTGGATACTGCAGCCTCCAGAGGTGCGCCGACTGGGGTGATCAGGTCCCAGCCCGGAACCACTTGGCTTAACATCACTGATGTTCTATTTTACTGTCTATATCACCACTGTATCTTAACTGTCTTTCCACTTATCTGCCCTTCTTCTCCACAACCACATAGATGCTGACTCTGCCTCCCTACACAGACTCCCTATCAGTCTCCTTCTCTCTGCTCCAGTAATGCCAATGACTCTCAGTGCCCTCCACATAGACTGTCCCACAAATCCTCTACATCCCACTTCTACTGCAAAAAACCAGACCTTCCATCCATTTTGTTGACAATCCATCACTAGGTCTTGGTACTTTAGGTTTTTCCTCTCATATGCCTCCTCCATTCTGCCTTCCCATGGTACTGTTAATTCCATAAGAATTGTCTGTTTTGTTGCCACTGACCAGATAACTATGTCAAGCCTCTTGTTTGTAGCTGTTATCTCAGGTGGAAATTCTAATCTTTTCTTGAGGTTTGCCCGCATCTGCCAATCTGTTGCTGTCCCCAGCAGACCACTTCCTTCCACACTAACTTTATGTCCTTTTTCGCCTTCTTTCACAAAGTTGACAAATCTCAGGCCCTCTCTGTTTTCCTTGGTTTTTTGATACTTTTCTCCAAGGTGTCAGCTATACTGGCTAGAACTTTATCATGTCTCTAAGTGTATCTTTGTAGCTTAAATTATTTTATTAAAATTTTAAGCAAAGTTTATTTCACACAATTTGCCTAACTAAGCCCTTCCCCCCTTTGCTTTTGTTTACGTTTACCAATATTATGGAATAGACATGCTGATTTTCGTGTCCATCAGTCATTGGTCAATAGGTCAAGAATAGCTAGTCACGTGACTTCTTATCTTTCAATGGTCCCAGACAGCATCAGTACCAAGCTATTATTGTCTTCATAAATCCATAGGATTACTTAATAATCATCGATCATCCGATTTGTTTGTTTGTGTATTTATTTTCAGTGTACTTAAATTGTGTTTTTGACGATGTAATTCTGGGAAAAACACTTCATTATTTAGTGAAATTGCGATATTAAAAATCAACGTATCTCAAAACAACAATGGCGACCAGGAGAAGTGCCAAAAGACAAAGAACCTCCGGTGATTCTCTTGACATGACAAATTATTTAAATTGGTCCGCTGTTGTTCTTTGTGAAAAACTGTTAGAGGCTAATATAAGCACCTCTTCCAATTTTCCTATCTCTGTGTTGTGGAAATTGTACGAGGACAATGTGTTAGGAAAAAATATTGATGCTTCAAACAGTCAAAATGAAAGCAGGGCCATCAATGTGAATTCCGCGGAGAATTCCGGCCACACAAATGGTTTTTCCAGACAATCTTTGCATCTCCAAAGTTTGTCTGCAGTATCCGTAGCTAGTACGACATCCTTTCCAAATACGACTTATCCAAGCGCAACTACTTCCAGCGGAAACCAAAGCTCAGCTACCTCGAGTTCCCCAGCAGTTATCGAGTCGCTTGTGCACACAGTTCAAAGCCTCCAGACGATGGTCTCGAGTTTAACTACCATTATTACAACGAAAGACACAAACGCTAACAGCTCGCCATCATTTAATTTACAACAGTTCTACCAAACGGCAAATGAAAACACCCAGAGCATGAGGAAATTCGGCACGAACCCGGAGGAATTGCCCCAAATGGAATTGATTTCCAATTCCATTCGGAAAAACATCATCGACGGTAAGGATGTTAATCTTGCTACATTGCTTATTCCTTATTTAATTTACGAAATTACTACCTCAGAGAAAGAGAAACCAGAGAAGGAAGATATCCGACTTAAAAGGTGCCTTACTATTGCTGAGTTTTTAACCGCATTTGGAAAATATAAACGATGCATGTGCCAGGCATTCCCTAATTGCAGAGAAGAATTAGATCAGTATGAAGCCAATATCATCGACATATACAATGCTTACGGAGAAAGATTTTATGAGTACCACAAGCTATTTTCTCTGAGAAGTGCCAATGCCTTGGCCATTCACAAGATTAAAGTTGACTGGTCTGTGAGAGACAGAGATCTCATTCAACTCATAGCATCTAAATCCAGATTCTGCTCTATCTGCTCAGAAGTTTCTCATGACACTAGGTTTTGTCCTCAATCACAGAGCAATTCAGCAACGACTTCTCATCAATCCTCAAACAGTAATACAGATAAGCATGGCAGAAAGAGGCTGTTACACAATGGACAGGAAATCTGTAACAATTTCAATTCTACTAGGAAATGCGGAAGAAACAACTGTCCTTTCCTTCATATTTGTAGCCAATGCAAGAACAAGGATCATTCATCGCTCACTTGCAATTCAAAATCCACCAAATCTAAGAATACATCTTCCTCTACTACCAATCCCAAATGACTATCTGTTCCAGGATCTCCATGCTCAACAATTAACATTCAACAGTTGAAACTAGAACTTGAAAATCTTGAAAATCCTAACTTTGTTGCTTACATTCTAGATGGTTTTACTAATGGGTTTGACACTAAAGTGCAGAAAACAGACTTGAAAACACGAGAATGCAAAAACTTGAGGTCAGCTTTACAGAACATGGATACTGTTGATGAGTTGCTGTCAAAGGAAATTGAAAAAGGTTTTCTTTCAGGACCTTATGAGGAACCTCCTTTTGAAAACTACAGAGTGTCTCCTCTCGGAATCGCCGAACATAAGTATTCTAAAAAGAAAAGGCTAATCGTGGATCTTTCTGCACCTCACAACAATGAAACTCACCCAAGTATAAATGAACTCATTGATAAAAATCAATGCTCTCTTTCTTATGTGAGTATTTTAAACTTATTCCCATACTACCTTCTCAGTACCATTTATATTGTGTGAAGTGGAGAAAGAAGAAGGTACGGTTTCAGCTTTATTGTGCCCTAAAAATTTAATGTTTTCAAAAGTTTTTGAAACTGGCTTAAATATTAGTTGAGTATATGGCTGTGATAAATCAGGAAAGAATATGGCATGAAGGAGTACCATTCTGGAAATATGATGTCATTAATTTGATGCATTTCTCTATTTTAAACAGAAAAAGCCTCAAAATGACCCATTTCAAGAGTTATTTTCCTTAAGAAAATAGTGTCAACAGCCTTCGCCCACTTTAATTTTCGGATATGTTGTGTAAAATTCTTTGAAAAATCACATATCTCAAAATCTTTGTGGGCGATGCCTGTGGACAACATTATCTGAAAGAAAATTCCATTGAAAATTGTTGTCTTCTGCAACTTTTTAAGAAAATACGGGAAAATGCACAAGTTTATGTCATCACAATTAGCATTTAGAAGGTCATGTGAGAAAATGTATTGTATGATCTTTCTGCATGGAAGTTAAATGATTCAGAAAGCAGGAGTTTTAATTTTTTACATTACTTTAATTTTTAAGAGAAACACAGGGCTAGATTTGTATTGAAACCGTACCTTGTTCTTTATACTATTACTACACTCGTTTATCCTTTGGATGTAGATCTAGTCCAAAGATCTTCGATCAGTTTTCCCAAGCAAGTTGCTGGATAGCACAAAACAATTACAAAATCGAATCTATACTGCATTTGCTGGATGACTTCCTAGATAGACCAGATTTTGATGCGGATTGGACTATGGCCCTCCTGACAATGATCTTTAAGAAGCTGAATGTTCCAATTGCTCTACACAAGACCATGGGCCCAGATACTGTTAAGGAATACCTTGGAATAATTCTCGATTCTTCTAAAATGCAAGCACGACTTCCTCCAGATAAAGTTCTTAGAATACGAGAAATGTTGGAAACTTTCAGCATGAAGAAAAGCTGTACAAAACATGAACTGTTGCAACTTTTGGGACATTTGAACTTTGCTTCTCACGTAATCGTACCGGGAAGATCATTTGTTTCTTATTTGTTGAGCCTAGCATCTTCTGTGCGCGAGCTTCACCATTACATTCATCTGACCTCAGAGTGCAGAGAAGACATCAAAATGTGGAAATTGTTCTTAGATCAGTGGAATGGCATATCATTTTTCTATGACATCGAAAGAACTCCAGCTAATAGTATGCATTTGTATACAGACGCATCATCTACCCTTGGATTCGGGGGATATTTCAAAGGTCACTGGTTCAGTGACAAATGGCCAGATGATTTACCAAGTGAACAAGACAAGGACATATCTATGGCGCTCCGTGAACTGTACCCTATCATTGTAGCTTCCATTCTCTGGGGACATCGTTGTCTACCAAAAGAATACTTTTTTATCGTGACAACTTAGCTACTGTGAGTATTATACAAAAGGGGCGATCTAAAGTTCTTTCTATTATGAAACTAATGAGACAGTTAACCTGGTGTTCAGCTAAATACAATTTCTGCATTTATTCTGAATTCCTTCCAGGTAAAACTAATGTAATCGCAGATAGTTTATCTCGAATTCAGATAAACAAGTTCAGAAGCCTATAGCTCCTCAAGCAGACAGACACCCTCATCCTTGCCCATCCCTGCAGGACGTCCTTTGGAAACCTCTCACAGAATAGAAGCATTGATGGAAGACTCCATATCCGTTTCAACTAGAGCTACGTACAACTCCGGATATCAAGCCTTCTTAAAATTTAGCCGTATGAACAACACGTGTCAAAGTGTGTCAGAATCTACTTTAATGGAATTTGTCACCTACTGTTACGATTCCATGAACCTGTCTTACCAAACAATCAAACTTTACATCTGCGGGATTCGACACCATCTCATCCTGCTAGGTATACCTAACCCCTTCACCGATTTGGCAGGTAATCTACCTAGATTGCACATGCTGCTTAGCGGTATAAAAAGACAAAGTCAATCTTACCATCCAAGCCGACAACCTATTACTTACAATGTGTTACAAGACATGTGCAGCGTGCTTCAAAAAGGTGTGAACTCAAAATACACGGATACATTGATGACAACAGTGTGTGTAGTGGCTTTTTTTTGGTTTCCTCAGATGTGCAGAATTTACATGCAAAGCAGCTTTCGACCCTCACGTTAATCTGTGCGTAAGCGACATACAATTCTACAATGACCACGTTGTTCTCTTCCTTAAACAATCCAAGACTGATCCTTTCCGAAAAGGATTAGGGATCAAGTTGTTCAAAAATAATTCCGTATTATGCCCATTTGAACAACTAAAGAACTATACTTATCTACAAGAAATGCCATTTTTGATCCCAAAATGCACCTCCCCCTGTTCATCATGGAAAATGGAAGTGCCCTCAGTCGGTGTAATTTTTTAATATGTTAAGGGATCTACTGAAGCGTTCAAACCATGGCGACAGCTACATCACTGGACATTCTTTTCGAATTGGTGCTGCTACATCTGCAGCAAAAGCGCGCATCGAAGACCACCTTATCAAATCACTAGGAAGATGGACCTCCGATTCATATACAAGATATATCAAAACACCAGACTCAGCCATTAAACACGCGCAACAGTCCATGCTCATCACCAGTTGACTTTTGCGAGAGATTCTGAAAGCATTGTTTAACAGTCTGATGACTTGGGCACCATTGTGAATGTGTACATAGTGTTTAATTCTCAATATTTTTAAACTTAATGTTTCCTGATTACAGATTAATTTTTATGCTCTCATTCAAATTTATGTATCGTTTATAACTTGCTTTGTATTTCTTGTGTCGCTATCATGTTGTTATATTTTCTTGTATAAACAGCTTACTATGTCGCAATCTATAGACATGTTATTTGTAATATTTTTCTTTTTTCTCGGTTAAAAAATCTTGTTCTCATTTTCAATTTATCTCATAATTAACATGTATGTATTACCATGGCGTACAATTATAAACATTTATGGGGCACTCAGTCACTCATATTTTCGTTCCTGAGTTTTGGCCGTATTATTGTTATAATTTCCCCATTACAAATTTATAATCAGCTAAAACTTCCATGTTGTTAAAATTCTAGAACAGAGTTTACAACTTTCATTGTAGCAGTACACTCGTACTGGGGAATTTCTACCATGTGGATCTTCCAACTCTGTCTTGCTGGGTTCAACAATTTTCGTTGTGGCGATGTCTCACACATCGGGAAGATTCTACCATGTGGATTCTTCAGTCCAGCAAGTTCTTCATGGGTGACTGAGCCAGTTTTGTCCAGTATTGTGTATTTGAATTTGTAATGTAAATATTTTTAGTGGTCTTATTTGTTGTTTGTATTTGCAATAATGTTGTAAGATAAAGAACTCTTGAACTATGCATATGTCGGAATGTTATTAGATAAAGACATTTGAAATACCATACTTTGTTTTGTATTAGAAATAAACCCATCTTTCAAAGCCTGTGAGCATGCTGATAATATGTGCTCCAAGTTTGCTGGTTTACTACAGAGTCTTTACTAGTACAATGTAATAAGAATCCAGGTTTTACAACTTGATATTCATACATTTGCCATGCTGTTGGTGTTATTTGTCATAGCTTTGTAATTTGTTGAGTGAAATTAAAAGTTAATGCATTTAAAAACATAAGTTTATTGCTGCACGACATGTACCTTGGTCATAATTAATAGCTTATATATCAAAGTAGTATACGTAATAAGCAAAGTATCTCTAAACCATTTCAAACTGTAAATGGCCATCGGAGGTCATTTATGCATGACATTCACCTCAGAGTAAATTGTTTTGGACGATGGAAAATTGATTCACTGACAGTACAGCACGGGAATGCAGGCAATTGTCCACAAATGACTTATACAATGGAGTGGAGAATTCCCAAATTATACCATTGTAAAATATTTGTTTGTAAATGTGAGCATGGAGTCAGTAGATAATGGTGTACATATTGTATGTTTGAAAAAATGCAACATATTTTCCAAGAGCGATTTAAAAAACTGGCCTTTTCAAAAACATACATGTAGTATTTTTTTTTGTAGTAACCCATAATGCCAGGTGCAACTCATTTAGCTGATTGGTCGGTTTGTCAGTCACATTGGTGTCTCATTTAGCATGTAAATTTATTCTGATGTCACAGAAAATAGTTTCCTCGACCTGTTCAAAGTGGATATAGTTTGTGACAAGTATTAGAAAGTGACCAGTGACTAATACAGGTTTCAAAGTTAAGTGTGTAATAAAACAAGTGAAAAGTGATTAATAATAATAAGTAATAAGGGTTTCAAAGTGGATATAGTTTGTGACAATTAAGGTATTAGAAAGTGACCAGTGACTAAGTATGTGAAACCAAGAGACAGCCCCTTAAGTACGGATGGCTGAAATATACATGCATAATAAAGATAATGATTTCTCTTTGTTCAGGCCCGTAGGAAATATTAAAAAAAAATCACTGTTAAGCCCCCTCCCCCCCCCCCCCCCCCAAATAAAAAAAACATCAACTGGGGGTTATCACAGTTATTAGACGTTATTTTGAAAGGACACAAGCATAAAGTTGCTATTTTTTCTATAATTGTATATTATATTGATAAAAAATATAAAGGGGGGGGGGGGGGGGGGAGGGAGAGACACGTGCCCAGGGTCCCTGTGGCTATGTTGTTTATTTTATTACAACGGTAGACAAATGTTCGATTATCAACATTCAGTGTCAATCTTGCGATGCATGGGCAAAATAATTATATATTCCATAATTATTTATAAGGAAACCGCTCGGGTCTCGCAAGATACATAATCAATCAGTACACAAGTTTCAATACATGATGTAATGATTTTAACAATACAATGGACCCTATAGGACTTTGAAAGATCGTATAGCCTAAAGGAATACGTATTAAGATTACTTAGTTCATGTATGCCTTTTTAGTGTACACAGGAAATCTTGAAAGACATTGTAGTAGTGATAAAGAAAATTCGCATTTGCTTTCCCAATGGTGTACATTCCATATAGGCAAAAAGGCTGTAGCCTACACACCATTTTCTTAATGTTAAAAAAAAATATTTATTTATACATGTATTTGGTTGAAAATTCGGGAAAGTTGATCATAAATCTTATTTATTTGCCAGCTACTAGAACATTTTTCATCAAATGCAATAAAAGTATTTTTAGCAATCCACACTTTTATGCCTATCCAATTTTTACAGTATACAAAACTTTTGATTTTTATACATGTAGCTGGTTAAATCGAAAATTGAAATGTAAAACCTTGAAGTCGATATCAGACTTTTAAAAAATGACAGCAACAGGAGTCTACGATTAGGACAGGGAATAGAAATTAGGAAATACGTTTGGATTAGTATAGGAAGTCAAATATAAAACATTTTAAAAATTATATTTAGATTATTCGGTAAAGAAGTTTCCATAATTTACAAGCACTGCATGTGGAAGGATTTTAAAATTTCTCAATTTTATTAGGAGTGGTCATGAAGATTTTAATTTTTGTATCATAAAATATGTTTAAATGATTTATAATTATATTCACTGGAAAAATGACAATGATAGATGTCTCCAAGATTGCAGAAAGTTGTCCTCCGACCCCCTCGCCCCCCTCTATTGAGAGGGAGCGACTCCCTCCTTGCCTATCTGCAATTCAGTAATGATGCGCTTTAGGTGAAATCTGTGACTTCACATTAGCCTACACAAGAGCAGAAGGGAATATACACAACTGTTTACCAATAGGAGAAACATAAAAATTCAGTTTTCAATTACTTATCTTGGTCTAAGGCTTTGAATACTTGAATCAATTAAAAATTATATAAACAATACAGACCGGAATTTTTTTTATTCCATATCAAATAGCAGTCTAACTGCACAAATGCACCCTTAAATGTAATGAAATGTATCCTTAATTAAATAACTGTTCAGAGTAAAGACGATCCTTAGTATTTCATATCAATAATAATTTTCTCCCATCAATGTGCTTATTAAAGGTGCTTAGACACAGATTTGAAGTTAATATTTACTCAAATTTTCTGTATAATTTCATGAGCAATTTGTTGCTATAACATTTCATATGAAAATTTTATAAAAATCTTATTTTATCTGGAAGTTATTGAAACTTCGAATTTCTGGACGCATTTGATAGACACATCCTTGCACTTTCACAAATTTAAACTTTATCCTTATTACTTGAGAAAAGTAGCAATTTTGTTGTTTATTAATGAAAAATATTAAAACTATAATGCAGAAATTTCAGAGTAGAAATGTAGAAAGCAAAATCTTCTCACTAGTATTGTCAGTCCGTGCTCAGTGGTGTGTGCAGAGTTTAACAATTGAACACACCCAGTGAAACATAAACATTAACAACAACAGAGCTTGTGCCCTGTTTATGAAAACAGTTTACGTTTCACGGGTGTATTCAATTTGTTAAACTCTGTACACAACTCTGTACACAACTACACAACACTGAGCACGGGCTGAGAATACTTAAGTGAGTGGGTTTTGCTTTCGCACATTTTTACTCTGAATTTTCTGGATTATAAATGTAATATTATTCACTAATACACAACAAAATTGCTACTTTTCTTAAGTACAGTGAAACCTGTCTTATCTGACATGCTGCGGGAAATAAAATCAATGTCGGATTAGACAGTGTGTCGGATTACCCAGTGTTGAATATTTCTGAGCGTTATGATTGGTGTCAAATGACTTCAAAAACCATTTTTCATTAGGTTTAGAGTACACGTGTATTTAATTGTCAAAATGTTTGCATAATTGTGTATTTCTTTGTTGTATAAAATATACCTTCGTTAATTAGCATTCCTTTGAGCATTAGTAAACTCTGTAGTAATATACGATGTTTGTTTTTTTATTGGACAAAACAGATGGAACTGCCGATCGCTTCGAGATGTTGCAATCTAATTTTTAGCATTTTACTAAAGCAGTAGATGGTTAAGTCAATATTTTGTTTACATGTACCTTCTTTACACAGAGGTATTATTTTTTTCTACGCTACATTTCTCTCCGAATTTTCTCCACTGTTTACCTCTCAACATAGACTGTGCTATTAATACCGTCACGCGACTTTTCATACAAACCGGACGTAACTCTAAAACATTGTGATTTTTATCAAACAATCGTAATATTTTAAAATTGAATGGGCAACTTAAAGCGGTATTTTTGCTTCCGGCAAATCCTTTATGTGCACAGCCTTGCGTAAGTCAGTGTATATATATACAAACCGGACGTAATTCTAAAACATTGTGATTTTTATCAAACAATCGTAATATTTTAGAATTGAATGGGCAACTTAAAGCTGTATTTTTGCTTCCGGCAAATCCTTTATGTGCACAGCCTTGCTTAATTCAGTGTATATTAACCCTGAAATGAAACTTTTTCTTTTAGACAAGATGAACCATTCAACTTGTGTATTGTCTTCATGTTATGTTCGCCGTACTCTTTTTTTTTTGGGACATGGCTTTATGAAGGACTGAATGCATGTTTGATTTTAATTTCAAGCTAAAAATCTTAATGTAATCAAAATATCATGTACTCTTTTTATTTTCTGTCGCGTGGATGCTATTTCTTAAATGCGAGAATAAAACTGATAACAACAAAGAGAACTGATTGCCTATCTTTTTTAATTTAAAAACTGATCATTTAACGCTTACGTAAACACTTTCAAACTTACATGTAATTAACTACTCTCTAAGTAGACCAATCTTGTGGCCAAACGGGACATTCATGTCACCTGGCCTGCGGCTAATTACGGAACACCCGTGTAATTATGTCGGATTACCCAGGTGAAATCATAATGTTATTATCTAGTCTTGATGACAAAAAAGCGCCGGAATTCGGAATGTACAGTGGTCGGAATATACAGTGTTTTGTTCTATATAAAATTTAAAGAAATTTTTGGGAATAAAATATGAGGTCGGAAAGTCCAGTGTGCCGGATTGCACAGTTGTTGGATTGGACAGGGGGCACTGTATTAAGGATAAAGTTAAAAATTGTGGAAGTGCAAGGATGTGGCTATCAAACGCCTCCCGAAATTCGTAGTTTCAATAATTTCCAGATTAAATAAGTTTTTAATTTTATTTCTGTGTGAAATGCTAAAGCAACATATAAGTTGTGATATTATACAGAAAATTTGAGAAAATATAAACTTCAAATCTGTGTCTATGCACCTTTAAATAATTTATCGAGCTACTTATTTCGCAATTCAACGATAAGACCATATAATATTCTATATAATTGTTTATTGAGGAATAGAAGATTTTATACACATTTTTCAAAACATTAGCCAAAATTCATTTTTATTTTGTTTTGATACATTTTTTCTTGCATTATCATTTAAGCAAATGACCCTTTTGTTGTAAATAAATTCAGTGATTTCTTGATAGTAAAAACTTAAGGGAGTAATCAATTACTTAATCCGCCTTTTGATTGGTTAGTTTGGATCTTGAATCTCGATACTCGAATTTCGAATCTCGTATTTCCAAACTCAAATCTCGAATGAGCCTTCTGGGCTTTCATAATGTTCCCATTTGAATACATGTATTAATTTTTATACCCCACGCAACAAGTTGTGGGGGTATAATGTTTTTGACCCATCAGTAAGTCAGTCAGTCCTGTTTTTTTTGTCAGCGCAGCTCCTCATAAACCGCTGCACAGAATTTCATCAAACTTTGCAGATATTTAGGACACAATGTGTAGATGTGCATATGACCAGGAAATTCAGATTCCTTAATTTATTTCTGTGAATTTCGGCACTTTTCAACTTAGATTTTTTGGCAATATCTTGAATATAAAGATAAAAAGTTTGTCAGCCATCTCCTCTTAAACTGCTGCACAGAATTTTGTCAAACTTTGCAGATATTTAGGTCACAATGTGTAGATGTGCATATTACCAGGAAATTCCGATTCCTTTATTTTTTCTGAGAATTTCGGCACTTTTTAACTTAGATTTTTGGCCATATCTTGAATATAGAGATGAACAATTTGTCAGCACAACTCCTCTTAAACCGCTGCACAGAATTTCGTCAAACTTTGCAGATATTTAGTACACAGTGTGTAAATGTGCATATTACCAGGAAATTTGGATTCCTTTATCTTTTCTGGGAATTTCGGGACTTTTCAACTTAGATTTTTGGCCATATCTTGAATATAGAGATGAACAATTTGTCAGCACAACTCCTCTTAAACCGCTGCACAGAATTTCGTCAAACTTTGCAGATATTTAGTACACAGTGTGTAAATGTGCATATTACCAGGAAATTTGGATTCCTTTATCTTTTCTGGGAATTTCGGGACTTTTCAACTTAGATTTTTGGCCATATCTTGAATATAGAGATGAACAATTTGTCAGCACAACTCCTCTTAAACCGCTGCACAGAATTTCGTCAAACTTTGCAGATATTTAGTACACAGTGTGTAGATGTGCATATTACCAGGAAATTTGGATTCCTTTATCTTTTCTGGGAATTTCGGCACTTTTCAACTTAGATTTTTGGCCATATCTTGAATATAGAGATGAACAATTTGTCAGCACAACTCCTCTTAAACCGCTGCACAGAATTTCGTCAAACTTTGCAGATATTTAGTACACAGTGTGTAGATGTGCATATTACCAGGAAATTTGGATTCCTTTATCTTTTCTGGGAATTTCGGCACTTTTCAACTTAGATTTTTGGCCATATATTGAATATAGAGATGAACAGTTTGTCAGTGCAACTCCTCTTAAACCGCTGAACTGAGTTTTATCAAACTTTGCAGATATCTAAGACACAGTGTGTAGATGTGCATATTACCAGGAAATTCCAATTCCATTATTTTTGCCCTAAGAGTTTTGCCTATTATTGAAGAAACTTTCCAGCTAGGTACCGGTAATAAGGAAATCCACTGGAATCAGCTTTTTTAATGAAATTTTATGTGAAATATTTTATGACCTTAAAAGACCCCTATTGATTTTGAGATCAAAATATTAATGATTTAACATGCACACACACCCACCCTCATAAACACACACACACACAAAATCTTGGATAGTTCTCTACCCCACCCCCCCACCCCACCCCCTTCAAATTGGTGCTTTGCCTTAAATAATTTCATAAGTACAGCATATAAACAAATTCATATGACTACATCATAATTTTGTTTCCATCAATTATTTAAATGTGTAAATTGTCATGTGTTGGACATGGACTTACACTCATTAACAAATCAAAATCACTGAGGAATTTAAATAACAGTTTGCCAGCATAACTTCAGCACTGAATTTCCTGAAACTTTGTAGGTATTTCAGACATAATGTATAGATTTGTATATTGACAAGAAATTTTTGATTCCATTATTTGTCTAGAAACTTCAGCCCAATAAAATTTGTAACATACAAAGATTTGAATGTCCTTATATGCAAAAAGTTTTGATATGTGATGATTTTTTGCAATTAATGCCCCTTTTTGAATTATACTGTGTATTTAAAATGCACTGTACGTGCCATTCATTAAGTGTTGCATTGTCGAGTTTTGGGAGAGCGTGGGGTATGTGAGCTTGCTCACTTTTTCTTTCATTTTTAATGAAGCTTCATACAGGAATTAAACTCTTATTTTGAATTTTACGGAGAGAAAATAAATAATTAGAATACTTTGTCATTAAACAAATTAACTGAAAAATTATTTTGTTTTTTTTATATAAATTATAGACTTTTTTTTTTTATACTTGTTTAACTCTGAATATACAAGATACAAATGTTGTTTTTATGATAATTATGATTTAACATGTTAAGGAGTCTCTTATTTTATTTGAAAGGGAAAAACTTGATTATAGCCGATTATCAATCGATTATGTGTTTCCGATTACAACTGATTATCGATTATGATTTTTCTCCAATTATTCACCACTACCACCAATCTTGCTACATTTGTATGGATGCTGAATTCCTACATTATCCAGACGAGTGACCAGGTTAAAGTTTTTGGGGCAATTTCTTTCTCAATTAAGTGATTATAAGTCCTATGATTTGGGGTATGAATGATGCTGCTTTTGAAATTCAACACAACATGCACATCTCCAGTCACAAAAATGATTGGTCAGTGAAAAGTTACAGTTGCAATTGCTTGATCAATATCTCAGAAAAATTTAATGAATGACACTCCTAGTGCACTTCATGGTTTATAAAGCCTTAACTGGCCAAAGATATTTTAAATAATATGACATACTAGGTAAAGATTAGCTTCATTCCTTAAATAGATGTTTATAATCTGTTTTGAAGTTTTTATGTTGATGTCCACCATTTAGTGTATTTAGCTTGGCATGTTGCTGTATGTGAATGTGTTGCAATAAAAATATGTCAGGTTTCTTGTAAATTGTTTTAAGCCTTAATTGTTACAAGAAAGTAAAATGGATGATTCATAGTAAGTAAAATCATGAAATTTAATGATAAAATCTGATAGTGGTATCATAATCTGATAGTGTCAATATAATGATCCTCACCATTTTCATGCAGCTTAAGTATGTTAATTGTGATATCAGCAACCGATTAAAGAAAACAAAAGCAGCTATTTGATATTCTATATGACTGCCGTCATGAGAAAAGGGCCCTTATCTTTTGATGTCACAATGCTCAGAAAACGACGTCAAAGTCGCGGTAATGTAAACACGGAAGTAAATTTTGTTGACTGCGTTTTTAGCTCTACTGGTCAGAGACCAGAAGAGCTTATGCGATAGTAAGGTGTCCGTCGTCAATTTTTCAAAATGCTACTCCCCTACAGATTTGGTCTGATTTCAGTATAACTTGGCACACAAGTAGACTACACTAAGATACATAATTCTGTATATCGGTTTTTGATTTCAATGAATGGTGTTGCCATGGTTACTAATAATAGAAATTTCTGTGAAAAACATTCAAAATGCTACTCCTCCTACAGTTTTGATTTGATTTCAATATAACTTGGCACACAAGTAGACTATACTAAGATACATAATTCTGATGATCGGTTTTTGATTTCAATGAACGGTGTTAAGCCATGGTTACTAAAAATAGAAATTTCTGTGAAATACTTTCAAAATGCTACTCCTCCTACAGTTTTGATCTGATTTCAATATAACTTGGCACACAAGTAGACTATACTAAGATGCATAATTCTGTGTATCGGTTTTTGATTTCAATGAATGGTGTTGCCATGGTTACTAAAAATAGAAATTTCTGTGAAAAACATTCAAAATGCTACTCCTCCTACAGTTTTTATCTGATTTCAATATAACTTGGCACACAAGTAGACTATAATAAGATACATAATTCTGTTTATCGGTTTTTGATTTCGATGAACGGTGTTGCCATGGTTACTAAAAATAAAAATTTCTGTGAAATACTTTCAAAATGCTACTCCTCCTACAGTTTTGATCTGATTTCAATATAACTTGGCACACAAGTAGACTATACTAAGATGCATAATTCTGTGTATCGGTTTTTGATTTCAATGAATGGTGTTGCCATGGTTACTAAAAATAAAAATTTCTGTGAAATACATTCAAAATTCTACTCCTCCTACAGTTTTGATCTGATTTCAATATAACTTGGCACACAAGTAGACTATACTAAGATACATAATTCTTTGTATTGATTTTCTGATTTCGATGAACATTTTTGCCATGGTTACTCAAAATAGAAATTTCCTTGAAATACCTTCAAAATGCTACCCCCACAGTTTTGGTCTGATTTTAGTATTACTTAGCACTTAAGTAAACTACACTAAGATACATTATTCTCTGTACCAGTTTTGGATTTCGATGAACATTTTTGCCATGGTTACTAAAAATAGAAATTTTCTTGAAATACTTTCAAAACGCTACTCCTCCTACACTTTTTGTCTGATTTCAGTATAATGTGGCATACAAGTAGACTACAGAGATACATAATTGGTGTTATTGTTTTTTGATTTTGTTGAATGATGTTGTCATGGTTACTTAAATCAAAATTTCTGTAAAATTGTTTTAAAAGGCTACTCCTCCTACAGTTTTAGTCTGATATAATAATAAATCTTGCCACAAAAGAGACTAAACCAAGGATCATTATTCTGTTTATTGCTGTTGCAAAGTTTCAAGTCCAAGTGCTACTTTTATCTTCCTTTATAAATACAACCAGTAGAGCTACAGTCTCGTCAGAGACTTCTGGTTGTAGAAATACAAGTGTAAATAGAATGAAATAAAACTGGATTTCCTGGTGTGAAAAAAATAAAATCATATGAATTTCGAAGTGGAAAATTTTAATAAATAACATTTTTACCATTTAGTACATATATTTATTCAGTTTTCTGTGTAAATATTCTGTATCTCGTAATCCAAACGTTATGTTGAACGCATTATCAGATAGAGCGATTGAAAGCGACATCTATATATGATGCAAGGCTACAGATATATACTAGTATATATATTTTTTTCTTTTTTTTGACTGAGCTATTTGAAAATGCTTATATTCGACTTATACATTGATGTATTAATTAGTCTTAGTACTGAAAGTTAGTTAGTACATACATTTATTTTTTTTTTCAGAGGGAGAGAGGGGGGGGGGGGGGCACTCAATGCACATATACATGTATGCATTGTTTAAAAGTAAAAATGCTTCTTTCATTTGGAAAAATATATTGTAATAATGTTATGACATATTTTATTTTTATTCCATTGCTCATCATATCAATAAGCGCAGTTAGACCAGTTCAAGTGTGTGGCGTCGTTTGAAAATAATTAACAGCATGAGAAAATTCTCAGGGAAAAATTGGGGGGGGGGGGGGTCCCTCTCCCCTTTGATTATACTGCCTAAGGATCAAAGAAAAGTGATGTGCGTATGTCTCTGGTAAATATGTAAGATTTGAAATCGGGCATAATAAACATGTGTACATAGCATTAAAACTTGCACTATCGAATGTTTTCAAAGTTTTTTGTGTCTTTTCCACAGGATTTTCGTATCCATTGTTTACTTGTACATGTAAGAAAGCTCAAATCGAGAACTAATAAGCGGTGAAATTAGATGATCCCCAAAAAACAATAAATCATGCACAAAATTGCTGATGAATTTCATAATACGAAGTATTTGCTTTAACAAAAGTTGAAGTACATTGTTATCATAAATATCGAAAAAAGTATTATTCTTTGATAACAATTACCTTTTTCTATTTTGTTGTTTAATTTGTTCTAATGAAAGTCAGCTTGAAATTAATTATACCCGCACTTTCTAAAGAAAGTTCGGGTATATTGTTGTTACTCATGTCTGTCCGTCCTTCCGTCTGTCCGTCCGTCTGTCACACTCTTATTTCTCAAACTCCTCTTACATTTTACACAGTAGCCTAATCATCTTTTGGGAGATGTTTGGTGGTGTCCTGTAGATGTGCAGTAAAGTTTCGGAATTTTCATTTTCACCCTGGGGGTCAAATGGGGGTCGAAAAATGACGTTTTTTATGCAAAAAGCCCCTGGTTCCCTGAACTCCTCTTACATTTTACACAGTAGCCTAATCATCTTTTTGGAGATGGTTAGTGGTGTCCTGTAGATGTGCAGTAAGGTTTCAGAATTTTCATTTTCACCCTGGGGGTCAAATGGGGGTCGAAAAATGACGTTTTTTATGCAAAAAGCCCCTGGTTCCCTGAACTCCTCTTACATTTTACACAGTAGCCTAATCATCTTTTTGGAGATGGTTAGTGGTGTCCTGTAGATGTGCAGTAAGGTTTCGGAATTTTCATTTTCACCCTGGGGGTCAAATGGGGGTCGAAAAATGACGTTTTTTAGGCAAAAAGCCCCTGGTTCCCTGAACTCCTCTTACATTTTACACAGTAGCCTTATCATCTTTTGGGAAATGGTTAGTGGTGTCCTGTAGATGTGCAGTAAGGTTTCGGAATTTTCATTTTCACCCTGGGGGTCAAATGGGGGTCGAAAAATGACGTTTTTTAGGCAAAAAGCCCCTGGTTCCCTGAACTCCTCTTACATTTTACACAGTAGCCTAATCATCTTTTGGGAGATGGTTGGTGGTGTAATGTAGATGTGCAGTAAGGTTTCGGAATTTTCATTTTCACCCTGGGGGTCAAATGGGGGTCGAAAAATGACGTTTTTTAGGCAAAAAGCCCCAGTTTCCCTGAACTCCTCTTACATTTTACACAGTAGCCTAATCATCTTTTGGGAGATGGTTGGTGGTGTCATGTAGATGTGCAGTAAGGTTTCAGAATTTTCATTTTCACGATGGGGTCAAATGGGGGTCGAAAAATGATGTTTTTTTATGCAAAAAACCCCTGGTTCCCTGAACTCCTCTTACATTTTACACTGTAGCCTAATCATCTTTTGGGAGATGGTTGGTGGTGTCCTATAGATGTGCAGTAAGGTTTCGGAATTTTCATTTTCACGATGGGGTCAAATGGGGGTCGAAAAATGATGTTTTTTATGCAAAAAACCCCTGGTTCCCTGAACTCCTCTTACATTTTACACAGTAGCCTAATCATCTTTTGGGAGATGGTTGGTGGTGTCCTAAAGATGTGCAGTAAGGTTTCGGAATTCTTATTTTCCCCCTGGGGGTCAAATGGGGGTCAAATTTTTAAAAAAAAATATTTAACATGTTTAAACATCCTGGTTCCCAGAACTTCCCTTATATTTTATGCACTAGCCTTAAATCATGATCATTTGGAAGATGATTGATTTTGTCCTGTGGATGTGTAAAATGGTTTTAAAATTTGCATTTCCATGTGGATAGCAAATAGGGGCAGGAAAAAAATGGCCCCTCCTTAACCCATTGGGTCATGATTTGTACAAACTTGAATCTACACTTCTTGGGAATGTTTCCATATTAATCATGCTTTTGTTGTTCTTAAAAAGAAGAATTTTGAAGATTTTTTTCCCTTTTAAATCTCTATAAAACTTTGATCCCTTATTGTGGCCTGACCCTATCCTCGGAGGTCATGATTTGAAAACTAGAAATATGTCCATAGGACATAAATGCCCCGCCAAATGTATATTACTATAATGCAACATGAAAATTTGTATGAGTGTATGAAGTTTGATGAGAATATCTTGAACAGTTTCTTTAAATTTGAAACTAAAATCTAAAAAAAAATGGATATAGATGATAAATTCTCACAAAATTATGTATAAGTGCATGCTTAAATAAAATTATCTTAGATTGTTTCTTTAAAACTAAGCAAAATACAAATTAAAGAGAAGGGAGGTCAAGGTCACAGGAAAGTGCAAGGTGAAAAGTTTTTGATTCAGTTGAATAGCTCTCACTAATACATATCAGCATATTATGTTTGATAAAAATATCTTGAATGATTTATTTAAAACTGAGCTTAACACTTATTTGAGAAAAGAGAGATCAAGGTCAAAGGAAAGGTTGAGGTCAAAATGCTGATGCAGTTGAAAAGCTTATATCAGTATGTATTTACTATTAGCATAGAAGTTCAATAAAAATATCAGAAATGGTTTATTTAAAACGTAGATAAACACTAATTTAAAAAAGTGAGGTCAAGGTCAAAGGAAAAGTCAAGGTCAAAAAAGTTGATGCAATTGATATCTCTCAGCAGTATATATCAGCATATGAAGTTTGATAAATATATCTTGAATTGTTTATTCAAAACTGATCTAGACACTAATTTAAGAAAAGTAAGGTCAAGGTCAAAGGAAAAGTCAAGGTCAAAAATTTTGATGCAGTTGAAAAGCTTACATCAGTATGTATCAGCATATGACGTTTTATTGAAGTCGGACATGACAAACACTATATGCCTCGGCCATATTCATGGCAGGGCATAAAAAACTTGAATCTACACTATATGAGGATGTTTCCACATCAAAATGACTAACAAGCAAATTCAAAGAATTGTGGTCCCCTGCTTTCTGTGTCCTAGTGGATGGGATGCCATTATTTATGACATATTGTTTCAAATATACAGGCCTTATCATATGTCATTCAAAAGTAATCACCAAAGTTAAAATTTTTGAAAATTAGGTAAAACATCAAGGTCAAGGGGTAAAAAAATCATATCACATCTTGTTACAGGTAATGTACATGTCAAATATGAAAGTCCTATCCCTTCTCAATCAAAAGTTATAAGGAAATATAACATTTTTGAAAAGTAGGTTAAACTTCAAGTTCAATGTCACAGAGTCAAAAGTCATGATATATATAGAAAGGTCTTGTCACAGGTAATATACATGTATAATATGAACGCCCTATCTTTTCTCCTTCAAAATGATCAATTGAAAATAATGTTAAATTTTTGGAAAAGTAGGTCAAACTTCAAGGTCAAGGTCATGGGTTCAAAAATCATGGTATGTTTACAAAGTTCTTGTAGGTAATGTACATGTGAAATATGAAAGCCCTACCTCTTATTATTCAGAAGTTATGACCAAGGTTAAATTTATTGTGACAGACGGACAGACTGACAAACGGACAGACTGACAGACAAATGAGATTTAATGTCCCCTAGGTCCCTTTTGCGAAAACGGATGACAATAATGCCCTTGCTGTTCATGAGAAGAAGATTTATGATGGAAAAAAATCCCCTGCATTTTTCTATGTAAATCATTGGATCCCCATATGTGGCCCCACCCTACCCCAGTGGGTCATAATTTGAACAAATTTGAAGCTACACTAAGTCTATGTAAAGAAAGTTTCAACTTTTTGGGCCCAGTCAGTGGTTCTTGATAAGACTTTTTTAAAATGATACCACCAAATTTTCACTAATTCTTGATTATCCCCCCTTGAAAGAGGGTGTGACCCTTCAGTTGAACAAACTTGAATCCCCTTTACCCGAAGATGCTTTGTGGCAGGGTTGGTTGAAATTGGCCCAGCAGTTCTATAGTGAAGAAGACAAAAATGTGAAAAGTTTACAGGCAGACAGATGGATGACAAACAAAATGTGATCAGAAAACCAGAAAAACTCAAGTGAGCTAAAAACTGATGATCACAAGTACTTGGAAAGAGTTACAGTATTTGAAAAGCAGTTTTTTTTTTCATGCATTGTTTTCAGAAGCTGAAAAGGTATGACTTGTATCCATGTTGAAAAAACTTCACATTTCAGAAAACAGTATGATTAAAAATAGTTAATCAAGGTGCTTTGAGTAGCAAAATAAGCTAAACTGGTATAGCTAATTCAACCACAGAGCTTAGTGAATTTTAAAATGCACAACCTTTTCAACTCTTAATCATTCTTAAAATATTTATATCATCATTTCTGATTCAAGATGTCCCTCTTGGGAATTTTTCACTCATACGGAGACACTACCACTTAAAAATAATGAAGACGTACAAGTCGGATTTGAGGTTAACATTCATTTTAGGAGTTTTCAACAATTAAGACGTAAAGAGATAACTCCTTCCCCTTGCCCCTTCCCCTTCCCAGACCCCTTTTTGTTCATGTATGCAAACTAGTCTAATACTTTGGTTTGACATTAAAAAAATGTGAATATATACAAATTGCTTAATGGTCCATCTCTTTGAATGATTTTCATTCCTATTTCTAGGAGGGCACATGGGTTGACCCAAATTCATGAATGAAATGTCAAGTAATCTTATCATTGATGCACTTTTATTTAATTTGATGTAGTCATATTATGAACATTTCCAGTTCATTAAGAGAGTGGGGATGACCTCCAGGGGTTCATAACCTTAAACCATTAGATGTACATAACATAGTAACACAAGAAACAAAATTATGTATAGTCAAATGGAAAAGTTTTAGTCTATTTAGGAGTCACATGATCATTTGTCATTTCAGGGACAGGGAGCGGCTAGGGAGATTGGAACCCCCCTCCCCCTGGAATTTGCAGAGTTATTTAAATAGGGCTATATACTGATTTACAGAAGCAAATAAAAAATGACTTTGGATGCCCTCCCCCTTTAGAAACATGGACCCCACCATCATTGTTTTTATTTTGTTTGTTTGTTTGTTTGTTTTTTTTTGCTCCTCAGGAAATTCTGGGCTGGAATTTTTTTGACTGAGGTGTGGACCCCCCTCCCCCCCCCCCCCCCCCCCCGGAAAAAAATTCCCGGATCTGTGCCTGTAACACTGAATGTAATGTCGACAACGGGAGATAACTCTTCAGAATGTGAAATTCGTCTATTGTGGCATCCGATGATCCACTCTCTACCATCGGCTAGCTCATACATTCAGTGTCTGAGAGAGAAACGAACGACAACTCTGCATAGGAGATTGCCGATGATCTTTGATCCTTTTTAAACTTTAACCTAACCATTTGCATTTCGGTTTATTTTACCCCAATCTATACTTAAACTTGTACTTACCGACTGTCATAGGTCCTGTCAACTTCATGAAATATAATCCTATTAAAACACAAAATGAATTAATTTCCACTGATATACATGTAACACTGCAGCATGTCACATGGCATGTGCAATCTAAAAATGATAATGGTAAAACTAGTACTAGTACTAGTAGGGTGACGCAAGCCCAATGTGATGTAGAAATTTTCAAAAAGGTGTTCACATACATGTACAGTACAAGAACAAATTTTAAATTATCATAACAAACAATGTTTTAACATAACTTTGCCATCTAGGCCTATTTCCAAAAACAGGCAAATTGTGTGTATGTGTGTTGGGGGGGGGGGGGGGTGACAAAATTGATTGGTTATGGCTTTTCAAGGAGGTTTTTGCCTAATCAAATACTAAAAAAAGTTTGCACATTTTGATAAATTTATTGAAAAATGCTTTGTACTAAAATAATATTATTTGTTGTTGAGAAAGTAAATTTAAAAAGTTCCAATTATGGGCCAAAAATATATATCCCCCCCCCCTTTTATCAAAACCTAATTTACATCATTAATTAAATTCTGTTATTTCAGACTGGTAATGAATTAAGTATATGAAATGCGTATAAGAGGTTCATGGGTCACATGGTCACCTGAGCATTTTATGCTCGATTTGACGAATACATGTACTGTGTAAATTATAGAATTATTTGGACTTTTTCCTTGGTAAGCCCAATATGAAGGAGTGTGCATTTAGAGGCAAACACCTTAGTGCGGGTATTACTGTCTCATGACAGCATCTAGTTGAACTTGCATTTTGTTTAGGAATTAAATACAGTTAAGGTGGAAACCTCCCCTCCCCCCCCCCCCCCCCCAAGTAAGTAAACAACAGTCACCTCGATAGTAGTTTTATTCTTGAAAAATGTATGAAACAGAAGAAACAATACATTAGGTTTTCAAGAAATTTACTTCGGATAAATGGTGATATGACGACAACCTTTGGTAGAAATAGAAAAAGTACTAGAGACAAGCTTAAGTGGTCATGGGTGTCATTCAAAATGATATGAAAATTCTCAAATTGTCAATTTTAACATCAACCGCAAGCTCAACAAAGACAATCAACAGTGGCGGATCCAGAAATTTCATAACAGGGGGCGCAGTAGAAGGCAGGGGTTCTGGGGGCTGCATTGAAGCCTCCAGTGGGTGCAGAGCAAGGCCCTGCTGGGGTCCGGGGGCAAATCCCCCGGAAACTGACGAATTCTAACAAATAAGAGGTGTTTTTACAAACAAACTTAAAAAAAAAAAAATACAAACCGGGGGGGGGGGGGGGGGGGCTCACCTGGCACTGGATCCGTCATTGATCAAGAAATCTACATCATTGGAAAAATTTTTAAAAAAAATGAATAAGAGAACTGGTAATGATTTGAGCTAAAAAGGAGACGGGTTTTCACATACAACTTTGTAGCTGCTGGTCTGTAGCTTGTTGATCTGCACGAAGAAATTAGAATAGACAACCGGAGAGTTAAAAGACGGAACTATTGAAAATATAGCTTTATATTTGTTTCTTTCTGTGTACTACCATATTTCATTTGCCAGCTCAAAACAATGAATTCCTAGCATGCATTCTACTTTTATTTCATGATCATCTGAGAAATATGAGGATTTATTCAGTCGAAAAATCATATTTCCCGAGTCGAAATCGTTGACAAAAAGCATGACGACGACAGGGATATATAAAAATTTATGGCCTTGTCACTTGGCTGTCTGAAACCAATCAGATAACGCTTACATAGAACAATTATTATGAGGTTTAATAAATTCTGTTGCTTCTTCTTTTAAAACTTTGATGCCTGTGAAATATGTAAGGAAGAATTTAATTTTTGTGAATAAATGAAATTAAGAAATGGATCAAAAATATGCACGCACACATGCACACCTTTCAGCGTTTATTAGCTAAACCATTACAGGTGATTGCCGACTATTTTTCTATGTTCGGCAGGTAAGAATTAATATGTGATCGCATTTAGAAACATTTATTACAGAAACTTCATTTTGAGATTACAGTAGCGGCCCTTTTACAAAAAAAATATTTGAATTTTCACAGTAATGATTAAAGATAGCAAAGGCAAAAAAAAAAAAAAAGCAAAAACAAAAAAAAAACAAAAATAAAAAAATAAAAGGAAAGAAAAAAAAAGAAAGAAAATAAAGGACAGAGGCATTTATAACAGCTTTTGATAACATATGATTTACTTGTAAAGAGAAATAAGTTGACACACGTATCAATTTTCATACACGGGCTCAACTTTTATGAGACAATCCTAAGACCTGATTTTGTGCCTCTATTTTCTGTTTCTACTCCATCAGGCAGGCGCAGAAACAAATTTGTATGAACAATGAAAATTTAATTTTTTTTCAGCGTATACAAAAGAAAATGTGCTTGGAATTTTAAATAGATAACAAATATTTTAATATATGATTTTCACATACTACGGATAAACCTTTTTGGAAACAATTTTACAAATCATGACGTGATATTTTGTCCATTAGAATTCATCTCTGATACAGAGAATACGCATGCTTTTGTTTGGTTTGGATCTTCCCTTACTCCAGAATTGTATAGATTTTTTTTTTATATTTTAATGTACAAGTGCTTTATATATTCTTTAATTGAGCTAGAATAGAATGCTTAGTATGGAATTGTACAGTACATGCATTTTATTTTCGAATGAACATAATCCGTTTCTAGAGCCTGCCTAGCCCCCCACCCCCCCCACCCCCCCCCACCCCCCCCCCTTTTTCCAAATCCATGTAACTGGATCTGCCTCTAGAATTGTAAACATGTTAGAACAAAGGTAACTTCAGGGTTTATATTGACAAACTAGTAACTTGGAAGAAGAAATCAAATATCGGCTAGAGTTTATACGTATTATTAAGTTTATTTGAATAATTTAAAACCGAAATTTACACTCGTGACATCATTACGTCTTCATGGAATAACGTCAACATTGTTTCGATGCGCCTTACTAAAATGATCATAAAATAGTGAAAAAATAAGATATTTTTAAAGGTAATGTATTTTTGCATTCAGAAAGAGTCAGGCTATCAAAATTTACCAGAAAGTCATTTTGTGAAATTTTGACCTTAAGGGCCCTTTTCTCATGACGGCAGTCATATTTGTTTCATTTCCACCCATTGTTAATTCATATATTTGGAAATTTCAAAATATTTTCAGCTTCTGAATATTAAGAGCCAGCCCTCTATACACTGCACACTAAAGAGTTCTGATTTTGTGGTATTTTTATGCAGATAGAGTTATCTGCCCTTTTATTAAGAATAAAATAAATTGAAATGTACAGTTTATTACTTAATTTGTGCTCAAATCAAGCATTTATAACATTTTGATAGGCCAAGATGAATAGATTAAACACTTCATTTTGCAGGTATTTTGCCAACTTAAGTAAACAATAATGATTTCTGTTCATCAGTACTTCATAGTCTTTGAACATTTTTCCTGGGGGTAAATGCAAAGAACCCTATTTTGAAAATGTGATAGATAAACTTAATATTTAAACCTTAACACAAGATATAGTTTTCTCAGTGTCCCAAAAATATTTTCCCCTGGTGTATAGAGGGTTGTTAAAGGAGGAATTTGCATTATAATGACACATCTAGTTTGTACCATAAATAGATAACAGAGAAACATGGGAAGCTTGAAGTCAAGATGTTTCAGAAGAAAACTTTTTGCATTACACTCAGGTGACTCTCAAGGCCCATTGTAGGAATTGAAATTAAATAATACTTTTTTTCTCTTACAGGTGATGTTGAAAAAGTGATTAAAAAAAAATTCAATATATCAGAAAATAAAGAAGTTCGACTATGGAACAAATATATGAGTAATACTTATGAACATCTCAATAAAGAAGAACAGACTCTACAGGAAGCTGGACTGTACGCTGGACAAGTTATTGTCATAGAGCAAAAAAATGATGATGGTTCATGGCCAAGACAGACCAAAAGGTTCACTTGATTTTCATTTATTTTAATGAATCGAGAGAAAAGAGAAACTTAAACTAGGTTACAAAGAATCAAATAATCTGAGAATTTTTGGCTGGTGCACTGAGATAGAAGACCAGAAGAGCTTATGCATTGGAAAAGTGGCTTTGCATGTCCATCCATATTAATGCAGTGACAAACATAGAAAAAGATGCTTATTTTGAGTTTAATGCACAGACATACCCTACGGCTGAAAGTTTTATTTTAAAGAGACATCCCTTCTCATGCATTTTCGTCGGGTTGTAGAGTTTTCTCGGGTCAAACTTTTTTTAAAATTACGAATAAAAGTGAAAAAAAGGGGGGGGGGGTAATATTTTGTCTGTCAATATATTATTCTTCACAAGTAAACTTTTGAATTAAATAAAAAAGTAACTCTTTGTATGTTGTAGGATACTTATAGCTATATAAGTTAATATTGTAAAATTAATTATAAATATTATTGTTTGTTTTTTTTTTGTTCTTTTAAGAGATTGCGTTTTTAAACAAAATATATTCCATGTAGTTACTTAATGTAATAAATTATGAACATTTACCTAAATATTTTAAAGATAATTATGCAAACAATGTTTTACAATTAAATTAGCCTTAAGGTCATCTTCACACTAATAAGTTTTTTATTCTCCTTGATCTGAAATTGTAAACGTTTTATGTAACCGGAAACGAATTATAGAATCACAGCCAGCACCACCTGTGATAATGGCATCGATTGATTACCGATCATAATATTGTTAAACATATTAAATTATCTTCTTCTCTTAATCAAAAAAAGGCTAAAAGGTTTCATTGTATTTAACTTCAAGTTTTAAAAAGACAAAATTCTAAATAGATATGAATATAAGCTCAAACAAAAGCACTCAATTTCCAGAGAAAATATGCATGTTTTGACAAACTTTCAAAGAGCCAGGTACGTTAGTAGTGAAAATCGGCCCTTCTTTGAAAATTTAAAATAATTATAAAGAAATGAGTTGAGGATGTACACTTTATAAATATATCAACAATTTTTATCTAACTTTTATAGTTTAGTTGCAATAGCCCTTTAAAAATGGAATGTATTTTATTGCATTTAACCGCTTTGAGCACAATGACGTCATTATTGCTGTCAATTTAGAACATTCAAATACAACTTAATTTAATGTATCAATGTATATTATACGTAAAAAATCTTACATTAAAATGTTTACATTGCATAGTTTATTTACTTCAAAGAAAAATTGCACAAAAAATAATGTTTTAAAGAATAAATGACCTCCATAGTATCGATATACCTGAATATCATAACTGCAGTCAAAATTGCTTGCATAATGTGCAGTCTGTTTTTCTCCACAAATAAATTTATTTTTTCAGGAATGTTTAAAAAAAATAGATAGAGAATGCAAAAAGATCCTTGAAATGAAGTTTTTATTAACAAACAAGAATAGTAAATGAGGAAATATAACTTACTTTTAATTAGCATTAATTTTGACCTATTTGCACTAAAGTTCATATTATAGTTTTATAATACTGAAAATCGCCCATTTTGAGATTAATCAATACAATTTTAAAACAGTATTAAATTATTCATGCAAAAGAGATCAATGGGCAGCAAAATAATACAGAATTATATCACCAGGATGTAATAATAACTCAGGCTCGAAGTATTGGGGGTGGGGGTGGGGAAGGGGCTGTCACATTTTTTTTGAACATTTCCTTTTCTATCGAAAATGTCTATTGAAGGGCTAGTAGCTCTCTTCCCCCACTTTTTGTTGCAGGGTTATGTGGTGATGTATGAAAAAAAATGATGTGGAAGAAGTTGAGAAGTTGGACCTCCCTCCCACGAAATGGGATTTTCAAGTTTGATCCCCCCCCCCCCCCCCCCCCCCCCGCATTTCAGAACCGATACTACGTGCCTGCAACTTAAGGGGATGAAGGACACATGGTCACATGACTTTGTTAAACTACGTCATAGTCTACATTCATATACGTGCAAAACGTTTAAAGCATCAGTTCTTGTATAAATTTTTGACATTTTTTTTCTTTAATTACCATCTTATATTAAAAAAATAAAAAGTTTAACATTGTTGTAAACATTAACAAATTATGAAAAAAGATTGATCCACTCCTCTGTTTCTTTAAACTGCTCCACTCGGCACACCTCGGCCGATTCGTACCTCGTAAGGTGACGGAATATGACGGAATAATGTAAACTGCGCATCCAACAAGTCGGTGATGTCATACACGATCTGCTAGTACAGCAAGATCATACTCGGTGAATACAAGGACGGTATTATTATGTAAAAACAGGTCATAATCAGTATATGATGAAGTATTTTGAGAAACGGGGAACACAAAAATTATTTTTTCATGGCTGATGACGGAAATCTTATGTATGTATATCTTATTTCGCTTATTTAGCTTACGTGTGACATCATAGTTGGTTTTTCCCGTACTCGAGAAATGTAAACATGACAAGTTTTTGTCCTGCTTATGTCGTCTTTAATGATGTCCTGTGAAATATTGAGGTCAGCTTCACCATTCGAAATTTTTACAGTTAATCAATAATTTGAAGGACTTGCATTTCAACGTAAATTTAAAAATATTGAATGATAGGATTTTTTGTAAATTACGTTTTTTGTTGTTTAAGTTGTCTTAAAAATTCGTAATTTTCCCTATCCAGATGCAGTGTGATAGATGAAACTTGCCTTTTCGAATTTTAAACCCAATTCATACTCTGAAATATTTTAAAAGATACATGTTCACTTACAAATTTTTTATATCTGCTTTAAAAATCCAATTATGGACAGAGTAATGAGCCCGGAAACATAGAGGATTAAAACTCCACTTAGATTCTGTAGGACATAGTATTTGTCAATCAGTATCTCTAAAATAAGGTAAGAAACCTAATGATATAACTGCTTTAAGATATGTGGGACATACTTAACGAGGTTCGCTCCTGAGCTTTTGAGCAGATTAATGTCTTAACCTATATTTCAAAAATTCTGCATAAAGTTTTGATTCTTACAATAAATTTGAATTCTACAATGCCAATTAAACTATATTCAGTTAAAACTCCATGATTAAATTCCATACCAAATGCATTAAGTGAGGAACTATGTTTTGTGGCGGAAGATTTTTTTAGGAAGAAAATGATAATTTTTTCTCTTTCGAAGTATTTAAAGTATGTTAAGTTTGGATTCATATTTTTCCATGCAGCCTGCACACAGGGTTATTTTGTGTAGTGAACTGTTTTATACTGGTCCTAAATTATATTTCAAATAAACTGTCATGAATTCTATCATCATATTTCATAAATATATCAAATATATTGTGAAAATCAAGAAAAAAAAAATCCCTATTTTAAGCTTAAAATTAGCACTATTTTAGTAATATTGAAAAATTAACATCACAGACCCCCACTTTTTATTTTATTTTCTGAATATATAAGATACTTTTAACCATTCTTCTTAAATTCAGTAAAATGTCATTACTTTCAAATTATTTTTTTGCTTGTTAAATTTTTAATGCCAGAGAAATGAAATTTTTTGAGTGCAAAAAGGTCAAATAATTGAACATGCGGAGTAATTTGAAAATTTTTCCGTTGTCAAAAATTTTAATGTGTCTATTCAAGATGAAATAAGGCTGTGTTTGTTCCCATAATTTATCTGAATAAAAAATATTGGAGTAAAAACTTTAAAAATTGATTTATGTGTAAGACGTATTTACAGTACAAAAAGGTCAAACTAAATGCTCTGTAGCGCCAAAAGAAGCGCATTGACCCCCATTTTTTGTTTTGATTTTTAATTAAGCTATGTGTATAAATTCTAAAAATATACTTGATAAAAAATTCTCATTACTTTTGATGGCAGGATCCAACCTCCTTAATAAGAAATATACAAAATATAAAAAAAATTGAATGTCAAGTAATTTTTCAGCTAAAGGTCCTTCTTCCCCTTAAGAAATATCTAGTAAAATTCACTGACTTCAGAATCCTGAAATTCTGAGTTACTCCAAGGTTTTGTTTAAAGTAAAAATATATCCTATTGCGCTGAGAAAGGGAGGAAGGGAGAATGAAAGTAAACTATTGGTATATCAAATACTAGTAACAAAAAAAAATCAAAGTTGACCCTAAGGTTCCTTGTGAACTGTACGTCAAAGTTAACTTTTTTATTTGTCAAAATTCATACATATAATACAGACTGGATCTAAATTACATATCTTTGAGTCAGAGTCAAGCTCTAGGTGACATGCCTTCATCATTTCCAACAGCATTTTCTTTAAGTTTACAATGACCTTGCAAATTGATCTTTGAAATTGGACCACAGACAAAGGTGTCAACTAACAAAGAATAAATTAAAATCATTTTCCTAATTTACCAACAGGGAACTTGCAAAGCCATACAAAACAGCTGATGTAAATTCAAATAATAGTAGTGATAAAATTTAATTTAATTTGTCCAATGGGGAATTCAGACAATACTTTTCTTCCAAAACTTTGTGAAATATATAATGAATTGCTTTGGCAAATGAGCTAAAAAATATTTCGATTATTACCAGTAATTTTAACAATCCTTAATTATGTCTCTGACGCCGTTTTTACCATATCAACACATAACTTTATGATTGGACGTTGTTCTGTTTTCATGGGCATTACTTGTGATTTTTCTGAACATACCAGTATCCATCATCCCTCCAATAATCGATATTAAAAATATCGGAAAATGAAGATGGTCGACTCATCTCATACATGACATATTTAATTTTTATTAAGATTTGACTTGGTTTATTATAAGATAGGTATATTTTTTCAACCCTTCATAAAAAGGTTGTAACATTTCAACCCTGGGGCATATGCACTTATCTGCGACCTTAAAGATGTAGATTTTTCTTTTTTCTTTTTTTTTTTTTACAAAAAAGTTATTACGTTGGATTGTCTTAAGTTGGATGCAAAGTACAGCGATAAGGTTATCAGTGTCTCGAAACGCGGGGTTTTTCAAAATGACTGTAAGCATAAGGTCAAACAAACATGACTTTTAATAACGCATCAACCAGCGTCATGTTGAATTCATTCCTCTCGTTGTTTCAGCTTTAGAACCTGGCTGTTGATCATTTGGGGGCAAACAACAACAAGAAATTAAGATCTGAAAATAATTCTCCTGAGTCTTTATATTGTAACAATAAAATGTTCTATACCCAAAAGACAATACTAGTATCTTCCTGGTACGTATGTCACCTGAGTTGGTTAAGGGGGATTTCAGAGGCAAGGGTCGGGGTCGGGGGTTACCTTGAGACCCCTGGCCAAGTAGTTTAACTTCCCGATTTTTCTAGATTTTAAGTATGATATATAAGCTTATAAAAAGCCTAAGTGCGACCTTCCCCCTCCCCCTACACACACACATACACGCATACATCTTATTTTTATACCTCATTATAATTATTCTATACAACGCGTTATCTGTTTGGTTCTAAATTGTCACGTAACGGGCCATAAAACTTCATGTTTCCCTGTCGTTGTCATGCTTTTCATCATATTTAACCTCCTAGGAAAACCAAGTGCATTTTCTCACAATACTTATAAATCGTTCGTTGACGAAACTCCCGAGAACAGTAGACATTACAAAATCTAAAATAGTAGCATTGAATGCAATGACAAAATTGGCGGTTTTCTTCAATAAGGATACTTCTAAAAAAATTCTATTGCATGAATGTTAAGGAAGCATGAAGATTTATTCAACCAAAAAAATTCGTATAATTTTTCTTCGCTGAATAAATCTTCACATTTTCCTCACGTCATGCAATAATTGTATAGTATCAAATTGTATACATGTATATCTCATAGGAAGAAATTTTTATTATTAATATTATTTGAATTAGTAAGAATCAATGAATTTTTTGGAGAGTTTTTCCTGTCACAAAAGGGAGGGTGTAAAATAAATGACTTATAAAAAAAAATTGTAGATATATAAAATAAATTTTAAAAAATATTTTCAGTATCTTAGAATTTCACAAAATTATATGAAGCTGTCCCATTCCTAAGTTTTTATTATAATGAGTATCATGTTAGTTGAATATTATTTTATTAAAATTCTCATCTTAACTTTTCTGAAGGAAAACTTAATAGTTATATGTAATTTCCCTATTCTTCTTTCTCCCCCTTGATTTTAACGGCATTGTTTCTCAGTTTTCAGGGCCATAAATATCATATACTTATGCCTCTACTGTTCTCAATTATCATTTCAATTATTTTTGAGAAGACATAAAACATATTAAATGGTGTATGTTTTCTTTCGTTTCTAGGTGATAGTACATAAATTTAATTCATTGAAAGATTATCATACTTTAAATATACTAAGTATAAGTATGTACTAATTAAGCTTTTGGAGAAAGGGTGTAAGTGCTATAATATTAAAATAATTCATCTGTGCATTGAAACATGTAAACTGTCCAGCATTTTTACAGAAAGTAAAAAGTCGTTAATTTGAGATTTTTTTTTAACTAAATGAATCATCTGAGTACAGTTTTCTCTTACTATAAGAAATTCTCAATTATTTTTTATCAAAATATTTGATAAAACAACGTATTGTTTACAGTAAAATATCGAACGAAAGACTGAAAAATGGGAAAAACTTTTGGCGCATCGCTGTACGTTGTCAATGTAAACAATGAGGACGTCTATATTTAGAGTTCGATGAAAAACCTAGAGACGTTAGGTTTTTGCCTTAAAATTAACATAAGATGCCTTTTTATAAACTTAACAACCTAAAAACATCTCAGTTAAACCTTTTTACAACAGACCTTCAGAAATTTAGACGTTTTATGTGTACATTTGCATGTGTTTTGCTTGTTCCCGAATTGTTGTCTGGAAATGGAATGAAAACGAAAGTTAAAAAGGTGGTGGCGGATACGAATTTTTTACAACTGAGTAAAAATAATGCATTTTAACATTTAGATTTCTATAAAATAAACATGTATTCAATTGTTATTTACTTTCTATGAATATAATCAAATTACCAAGCTAATATTCCATTCCCCTCATGTCAAGATCCATATAGCAGACGACTGATAATATCAGAATTTGCAAAAATTCAATGTGGCCACAGCCCACGGCCAGAACGAAACCTGTATAAATCAATCCCTTTTATGTTATAGTATTTCTGGTTAAAATATCTTCGTGGCCGATGCTTGTGGCCACATCGAATTTTCCCCAAAACCGGGTGAAAAGTGAAGAAAATTGCTTGTTTTCCGGAAACGGTTTGGGTATTACATAGCAGCATAAGAAGCTTGGATCCGCCCAAACATTTACATATACAAGTACTTAGGATCATAAACTTTATAAATATACATGGTTAGTGAGGATACGCAAACTTTATTTTTTAAGCATTTTGCAGGGCCTGTTGACATTAGCTAACGTACCTAGCTCTTTTCTCCTTAAGACACCAAATGAAGTCTGGATTTCAATCAATAAGCATTTGAATGTATTCTGCTTTATTTTTCAATTAAAGAAGACGTAAAGGTCAAGCATGTTATGTTCACTTCATGTTTCTATTTGAATGAAATGTCTAGCATGATTAGAGATTGCTTTTGCATCGTAACAATGCAAATGCAGTGCTAAGTTGTATGAAATAGAAAGAGAATGATATAAAGTGTTATTGACACATTCACAAAAAATGTAAGAAATATTTGAATACCGTAAGTTTTGGATGATAGGTCGATACTTTTTTCTCAGAACCATTGGGGTTGCCCTGGTTAATGAATCGACCATTCTAAGGCTCAAGTTAAAAGTGCCCCAAAATCATAAAATTTACATCAGTTTTAAAGCAAGTCTGTGCCATTTTCATAACTTTAAATTATTTTACCAAGAAAAAATAATAAACAATAAAGAATTAAAGATATATCTCATTGATGTCTTACAAATTAAGTTCCATTAAATATGTGTCAATATACAAAACGAAACTTAATATTTAATCACCTTGTAGATATGTCTGATCAAAGTATATTTAACAACATGCTTTCTGCCAGGGTTGGGGTCAATTACTTTGAAATGTAATGAATTACTTTCAAATACATTGAAAAATTTGTCAATTACTTGTAATTACAATTACACTGATTTTTACAAATGTAATTAATTACTCTCAATTACTTTAAAGAATGTAATTAAATACATTTCAATTACTTTTGTTTCCTTTTCAAAAACCTTGGAAGAACAAATACATGTAAATTCAAGTTAGGGGAATGCAGTGTATTTAAAATAAATAATGTCAGGTGTCTGTCATGTTTGTGTGTTAAATTCATCAACATAAGACCTAGTCCTACATGTACATTTATCAATTAATTGACTGCCTTAGTATATAAAATTTGATTAAAAGCAAGTTTTCAAGAGTTTATGGATCAACCATAAAATACTCTAAAATTATTTATTAAGCTACAGGTAGGCAAGCTACACACCTTAAATTGCGAATGTTGACAAATAATACTTCTTTTATGTGATAACTATTTCAGATACCAATTGTGTACATGTATATAAAGGTCTGTTTAAATGTTAAAATAGTGATTCAATATTTATTTCTTTTTTGAAGTACATGTATATAAATAGTAGAGCATTCTTAATCATTTTTAGGGTGAACCAATTTAGTAAATCACCTCTAATGGCCATAACTTATTTTCTATTCTTTTTTGATAATCAAGCAACAAAAAATTGAAATGTTTTCATGCCTATGCCAATGAGAGGTAGAACAAAATTTTTGATAAACATTAAATTAGTATTAAATCTTTATGTGCATTATAATCATAAAACAAACTAATATTTTTATAAACAAGCCAATATATAAAATTCATTTATAGAGATATAAAAGAGTTTAAGATTTTGAAAAACAGAAGGGCTCCTTTGAATAAATTAAAATAACTGTAAAATGTGACTCAGGGTTCTCCATCATTAGAAATTTTACTGTGTTGCAGGCTTTACATGAAGCACTAATATTTGCGATATTTTCGCAATGCAATTCGCAACTGAACCATTATTCATTATAATTACAAAAGCCTGCACACACACAACTTTTTTGAATCACTTAATTTTTACAGAAATGGTATGGTTGAACATATTAATAACAAAATGAATTAATGGATATTTAAAACACTTAGAATGTCTCCATATAATAATGTACTTACAATACACTATTAGAAAAACTAACTGTAACCCCCCCCCCCCCCCAACTTGAAAAAAAAAAGTATGATTGAAAAAAATATATAGTATACCTGTATCACTATATCTACAAGATGTACGTGTATATTAAACCTTGCTGTTTTTGCATAATTATGTATATATGTATATATAACTTCACATTTTACACATGCTATGAGGAACAGAGGAAATTCTGGTCCATACAATCGAACTACTTACGATCTTTAAAAGTAAATTTTCCGTGATTTTTGTCAGTTGATCGAAATACCAAACTTAAATAAGAAACTAAAAAATAGCAAAATAGTTTTAGGGATGCTTTTAAATTCTTCAACAATACATTTACATCAATTATATGATTATGGTACGATGTTTGACTCGCAGTGCCAACATAATTCTAGAGACGTGGTTCTGAAGTAAAGACCATAAACAGTTGTATTTAAAATGATTTTTTTTTTAAATTTTGAAATGATATTTAAAAATGCAACTAACAGTTTTATGGGTTACATGGAAGTGTGAAAACAAATTATTTGTCTTTTTTCTTTCATGCATACAGTCCAGCGAGTGTCTAGGCAATAATAAATTATTGATTATGCAAGGAGAAGCAAGACTAAGCCCCCTAATTAAAAGATTATTAAGTGCTCTGCCTTAAAAATTGAAAGACGGTAGATTTGTTTGATTAAAGTTTCAGTTATGTTCTGATTTTCTGATTATCACAGATCTTACTGTGTCACAAAATTTTTTACTGTGTTGCACGCATAAAATCTGAATCATTACTGTATTACTGTGTTGGAGAAATTTTTACTTTGTCGGGGCCTACACAGTAAAACAGCTCATGGAGAACCCTGGTGACTGTATTGGAAATTTTTTCCTATTAAATATACATAATATGTATTATGTAAAGTAATTGAAATGTAATTGAAAAGTAATTGAAATTAAAGGGTATTTTTTTCATTGTAATTAATTATATTCAATTACAAGTAATTGAAAAAATGTTCAATAACAAAAAACTTCAAAAAATATAACTATTATTACACTCAATTACAATTACTTTTTTCAATTACCCCATCCCTGCTATCTGCGTCCATCTTGTGAAGTTGGAAGTCACAATTGCTCACTAAAAATAAAACCGCAACCATATTGACATTTAAAAATACGAAAAAGTTTTCACAATCACAATTGGGAAAATAATTGTCATCTTTTTATGATTTATCTGCAACGATTAATTGAAATAGTCTACCTAAATATTTTTTCATTGTCTGTTGACAAAAATATAATTTTAAGTGTTATTATGAAGTTACAGTCCCTGAAACGTCCTACTTTCCCACTTGAACGGTGAGCGAACGCTGAACGAACGCAGAGCGAACGGTGAGTGAACGATGTGTGAACGCTGAATGCAACTTGGTGAAAACGCTGAACGCGAACGGAGCGCAAACGCGAACGCAAAGTGAATGCTGAACGAAAGGTGAACGCAAGATGAACGATATATTCGGAATGCCTCTGATCTTTTCCTTGCATTGAAACTATTTTTTGTATTATATTTTCAGGTGCCAAATAAATAAATAAATAAATAAATAAATAAATAATAGATAAGTAAACCAATAAATGAATGAATATTTAAGTCAATAAAATAAATTCTCCAAAATTGTCCTAAGAAAGACGATGCATGCACATAAAGTTTTTAATCACACGATTTTTATCGCATTAAAACATTGCAATTGTTATCGAACACTGAAGTGTAAAAGATATTTCTTTTAGTTGGAAAATAAAAATGTTTATTCTTATTTGATAACAAATCAGGGAAAACTTCTGACTTATAGAATGAATTAAAGCGGTTGTAACATCCATTCATATATCTCCGTGACAAGGCGATTTCGTGTAAATTAATGAAAAAAAAATTAATTACAAAGGTCAGTGGACGTTTTGCATTTATACGCTCGTATTTTAAATTTTTAATACAATAATATATTATGTGTCATTTCTATTTTTCATGATGATTTATTGAGCAGACTTCTACATGTATATGTAGATGGCCGTGGTTATACTTTGACAAGATAATACAAAGATACATATTCATATCATTTGTTATAAATTCAATTTTCAGAACTTGATATTTAAGTAATATGCTGTTATAGCTTTTATTAAGCAGACAAATGAGAGAGAGAGAGAGAGAAATATTCCGTTTTAGCCACACACCCCCCCCCCCTTTCAGGCTTCATTAAATGTTTGTACCTATATCAAACAAAAACTCTGATTTTTTTTTCTAAATATATCAGACAGTGAAAGTAACTTTTTTTAATCAACAAATCATATCCATTTGTTTGACAGTCATACTCGTTTTTATGTTCCTGCTTCGATTTCACACGAAGTCCACGTGCTTGTCCTGTCGATCAAAATCATTCGACACTGTGCAGGTGTGAAAGTTTTGTCACATCAAAGACGAAGTGCGAGTATTTCCAACAAGTTATAACATTTATTTTTATCATTTCTAGATTTGATTCCAACATTTGAATAATAAATGAATAAAATACATTGGGCATTAATACTTGAATTTGATACATACTCTCTGCCAATTTCAAATACCACCGCCGACACGTGTACATTTTGAACTACTATTGTTTTGTGACTTTTTTAGATGCATGTTTGTTTTGAGACTGAAATTTTTGTTCTAAAAAAGACCTTAACTTTCTTTAAAAAATGTTAATTAAAATATTCTGGAAATGCAGTACTAAGTAACCGATTTAGGGGGAAAGGGGGGATTAATCATATCGAATGGCAACATATAAAGTTACGGTGAAGAGAGAATTTTTTTCTCTATAACTATAGACTTTACATATTATAGTAGAGAAAATTCTGTAGTGCAGTACATTTTAAATAAATATTTCCTTTAACCACACTATCAATTTAATTCGCTCCAAAGATAATAAATTAACAGGATATCCGAAGTACTATGTATAATTCTGTAGTAATTAAAAAAAACGTGTTAGAAATGAATATTTTCGTAATTTTGCTGTGTAATTATTTGACTTGGATAATTATATCACCATTAACGATTTGTCGTCTTTAACAAAACAACAAAATGTTGCAGTGCTTGAAGTATTTGCACATTGCCCTTAGTTAAATTTAATATTTCAGCATCGTTCTACATAGGTACAGAATGTGCTTATAACAACATTTATTTTCCAGTAATTTAATAAATAAATAAATAAATAATATTCTTATAATAAATAAATTCTTCAAACATTAGTTATTAACCTGTAACTCCTTCCCTACAAAAAGATGTCCTTTCACTTCAGATTTCTGAATGACAGTGAAAACTGAACGATAGGTGAACGCTGAACGCAAGGTGAACGCAAAGTGAATGGAACTAAGAGCGAACGCTGAACGCTTTATGAACGGTGAACGCGAGCGCACGGTGAACGGTGAACGCAAAACTGTGAACGGAGAGCGAACGGTGAACACATGGTGAACGAACGGTGAACGCATGCTGAACGAACGGTGAGCGAATGGAAAAATGGGAAAGTAGAACGTTTCAGGGACTGTAACTTAGACATCAATACAAAATAATATATTTTTTTAAAATGATAGAAGTGAAAACTTCCTCGTACCCAAGGGGTATACTCAAATATTCAACAATGGCTTCTGTAAGAATTTTAATTGTCTAACAGATAAAGGAATATACACAGTGTGCAAAAAAGGTATTAATACCTGTGTTGGTTCAATCGCCTGCAGATATGATTAACTGATCCATGTGCTGTAATAGGGGTATCAGTGCACATCATTGAACATACTGCTAAAGATATGAAATTCATTATGACTGTTAAATTGCAAATGTACTCTCAATTAAATTTATTTTTACAAGAATATCATATGCAAAATTATAGCATGAAAATATGATTAATTTCAATTGCTTACTAGTACATGTAATAGTCATTTGCATGCTTTAGCAAATCCCTAGACAAGAAAGTATAAAAATGGTGGTCATTGAAGTTGCTTAATGCGTGAATATTGTAAATAATGTCTAAATGAAATATATTAAGAATGTGTCCATGATGTTCTAAAATGGAAATAATTATTGTTTGGTCTGGAGCATTTCCCTAATTTATAGCTGTTGGATACTACTTTAGATAATGATATTGTTTAATGACAGAAACTACATTGGCATTGAATAGGCAGGTTGGAAAAAATACGTTGTAGCACGTACAATTCAAAAAAGTTACTTACTTTACTTCCTCTTGAAAAGTGGGGGGGGGGGGGGGGGGGGGGGTTGTACACATGTACATTAAAGTGATTGGGGTATCTAGCCATCAGTATATCCGTAACACTCAGGGTGGACATCCCTTAATTATCCGCAATTCCCTTGCAAATTTATACTATTTAATGCAGAATCTTTAGTACAAACTGCCTTATGATAAGCACCTGTTATTTTACATTTCTAATATAGTGATATTTAGGGTTTCCCAGTATCCATCTGTTATTCTGAATTTTCCTATACAACGGAATAAAATTAAATTAAAATTTCCCATAATCTTTATTTTAAACCGTTGTGTCGTGCACTCTTAATTTTACGTCTTGATCAAAAAGATATTTGGGATTTCTTATATCAAAACATGGACTTTGCCATTATACTTGTCAAAGGGGGTATCCATTTTGTTAAAGCAGTTCCTTCTTAAACCCTGAATGAATAATTTTTAAAAAATCACCTTCGACCAGACGAAAACTCCTATTGGAGCGGGTTTATCATTTTGTGAGCTCAATCAAGTTTCTATTCTGCTTTTCAAAAGAAACATATCCTTGTAAAGTGATGTAGTAGTGAACAAGATAGAAAATTACAGCTCTAACAAATGCGTATCTTCAATAATTTAAACAATGCTTCCTTTGTCCCATTTCATAGAATAGCTACTATATCACCAATACAAGTCCAAAATCTTTCTGTTCCTAAATCTATAACAGGCAGAATATACAAGTCAACATTCATTATTATCATAACCTTTCAAAACATAGACAAGAATTAGTAATATTTATTTTTTGCAAATTGTATGAGGAAGATAAAAAATATCAAGAGTTTTAGCACTCTGTTGGCTGTTGTCTCATGACAGCAGGTGTGACCCCTGAAAGAACCCTGTATGTTAAGGCCATAAGCACTGAGCATACACCTATATATTTCAAAGTATAGGAGCCCTTGATAAAACTGCTTTCAAATTGATATAGTTGTTTAGCGAATCTTTAATTATAAACAAAACAAAAAAAGTTAATTACAGCTAAACTTCGAAATCTCGAACACGGATATCTCGAATACCCCAGATATGTCGAAGTAAGACCGCGGTCCCGACGAAATTTGCTTTATAAATTATTAAAATAACCCCCTCTATGTCGAACACGGTAATGTCGAATACCCCGGTTTTCTCGAAGTAAAATTGTGTACCCATTCATTAAAATCACATGCGTTATCTCGAAGTCAGGATAATTTTCCGCACTGATGATCAAGTCCGTTAGGTAAACTGGACACTCTTAATTGATAACACCCACCTGTCTGTCACGCACGGGTTACCTGTGTTCCGGTGATCAACAGATAATAGCGCGATAATTATACGAAGTGTATGTATGGCTTACCCTGAATTTAATTATGCAAGCCAAGGTTGTGTGTATTGGTCTAATGCATACGTGTGGATGACACGTTGTTTTGTGGCTTGCAATTGGGTACGTTTATCATGATAACCGCTATTTAATGCTATGTGAAATATGCGCGCATACATAGTTTATGCATATGAAAGTGAAAATCATAAACATCGAAGTAAAACAAAATTCTGTAATTTAATGCAATTAGAATTTATTTTTCCTGTATGAGCGTGCAGAATTTACAATCGTCCATACACACCATCATGTAAGCGTGTGTCGCAGTAAAAACTTGTGCTATAGTGTCCTGTGATTCAGTGTTGTTCTGTTGTTAGACAAAAGTGCGTGATTTTTCTTTTGCATTTGATTTTATTATGGTAAAATAATTTTCTTTTAACTGATTATACATGTATGAACATGTTTTTCTTGTACAAGAAAATGTATATTTCGTTTTCGTTATTCTGACAGCGACCGGTTTTAAATTTACAATGCATAGACGATATCCGGTTATGTATACATGGGAAACGATGCTAGCGGTTGACATGCCGCGTTGGTAGAAAAATCATACTTCTGTGCATATTATACAAAGTTTTTTTATTTTGTGAATTATAAAGAGGATGTAAAAATCTTTTTATTGCTAAATACATGTACATGTTTATCAAAGAAATCGTATACAGAATTTCAAACAAGAAGGAAATTGACATGTTTTTACAATTAAGTACATGTTCACTGCACTAAGTTTATTTGAAGTTCATTTGAATTATAACCCTCGATATGTCGAACCCCCGGATATCTCGAAGTTCATCAACGGTCCCGTCAACTTCGAGATAACGAAGTTTAACTGTATTATGCTTTAACGTGTATGACGTCATATATATTATTAATATGCTTCAGGAACAGAAAATGACTTTTTAGAGTTCATTATATTCAAAATTATTAATGTTTAATGTGAAATTAAAAATATTACTTCAAAGCAACAAAACTCAAAATATTTCATATTTTGGGGTTTGGGTGAAAAGGGGGGGGGGGGGGGGGGTATTGTTCTTTTTTGATTTCCTAATTACTATTTATACATGTACATGTCTAAATATTGCCTGATTGTACTTTATGAACAAAAAAACCTGTACATCGGCACTGAATTAAATCTACTTCAAGCTATTAAGACAGTTAATTTTACAGACAGACGAACATTCTTCAAATTTTTCCTTCTTTTTCTATGAAATTGATATTTCCACTGTATAAATCAAATTTCCAAACAAATTTATTGCAGAATCCGAGAAAATTTATGAATTCCTTAAGCTTTTTTAATATGTTCATTATTATGGTCAGATTTAAATCGTTGATCTTTAACCTCCTATTATTTTTTATTTTGATCATAGAATTTTCTACGACCAGATGAAAATAGTTGCTTAATAATATACCAGGGTCTTTCAGATGAGACCTTAAAAACTGAGGTCCCGTTTCGCGGTGGGCATTGGCAAGTTAAAGAACCCTAACTGCTCAATGGCCCTGAGTGCCGAGAATAGGTCTAAATTTGAATCCCTTCACTGGCGTACGGTGATGTCTCTATATGAGTGAAATATTCTTGAATGGGAAGTTAAACAACATATGATCAATAATATACCTGCATGTCCAAAAAAGTATAGATTAGCCTTAGGGTAGGATGGTGCATTAATTTCAAAATTTTGATGGTTTTGTCACTCCACTATGTATCTGTACAGATAAAAGACTTCAGATAGGTTAAAGAGTGTCATCAAGTGAAAATGGATTGTCAGGATCCAATTTCTGAAAATAAGTTTTTGATGGTTTCTGAAAGAGAAAGTCCTGATGAATATTTTGACACCAATTTTTTTTAACTCTACTGGTAAGAGACCCTAGAAGTTTATGCATAAAAAAGGTGTACATTGTCTATCCATGCATCCTTCTGTCTCTTTCTGTCTCCCTACATCCAATATATAGATTTGTGTATCCCTACATGTTTATCTACTGTGATAAAAAGAGGGAGATTCAGACCTCAAAAGTGGTAGCATTGTGTGCAGTATTTTTACACTTGGATTTTGAGAAATTGAGAAGATATATACCGTACATGTATGATATGGCTTCAAATGACCACTGCAATAATTTAAATATCAACTGCAGTGAAGTAGACAAAAAACATTTCACATAAATTATGCAAATAAATATTCTTCATGCTCATTACAATATTGAAAGCTTTGACTAGCTGCTTGACTTTGTTGATATAGTCTATATAGTGTGATATAGCTTATATAGTCTGGAAGCAATATACATTTAGTTGTCAAAAAGATATAATGCTAGAAATGTTTTTTTTCATCCATATATCCCAACTATATGTCATGCCTTACTTGAAATTGATTCCTTTCCAGTTCTTGAGTGAATGTCATGTTTAGTGTTTGCTCCATTTTTAGCTCACCTGAGCTGGAGTTTCAAGTGAGCTTTACTAATATTTTGTCAGGTGTCCATCTAGCTGTCCATCCACCTGTCTGTTTGTAAACTTTTCACATTTTGTACTTCTTCTCAAGAATTGTTTGGCCAATTTCAACCAAACTTGCCACAAAGTATCCTTGGATAAAGGGAATTGAAGTTTGTTCAAATAAAGGACCATGCCTTCTTCCAAGGGGAGATAATTGCTTGCTACCCATTGCTTACATAGTAACAAATTAATGGCATCTTCTCAAGAACAACTGGGCTAGAAAATATGAAACTTGTGTGAAATCATCCTTAGGCCATCATTAAAAATATCTTTGTTTCCCCTAACCCAACCCTAAATCCTCAAGTTGGGTAGGTGGGTAGGTAACTTAATTTTTCCCTGACAGCAGTAATGAGAATACATTCTGAAAAATTGAATAATATCTTTATAAATAAGAAAGAACAAATGAACCAATTTTTAAATTGAATATCATACAAATGAAATTCAAAAGCAATATGTATGGTAAATTAATTCACAAATATTATTCATTTGAACATGTGAAATATCTCAGGCAAGTATAAATTTATTGAAATTGAATATTTACAAAAAGACAAGATTAGCAAATACTCAACCATCGGACAACCGAGTGTATTTTTAAAACCTAATATTTTCAAGTGCTTATACACAGGCAAAATGTCAAGGGCCTCACATGGCACAGTTATTCTAGAGTGTTTTGTTTTGGAGTCAGGGCGTAATTTAGGAGCTTATTCTAAGTCACAGGTCCCGATGTGGGATGTGGAGACTGGTCAGTCGAAGGAAACCGTAAAAACATAGGTCCAGAGTCACAGTATAGATGTTGGCACGAAGATACCTTACTGATGCTTAATGATCAGTGGCCATAGGTGCCAAGTAAAAGTCTAAATTTTGAGCCCTCCACCAAGTAGATGTTCAAATGTTGTTGCCCAACAATTTTTAAATGGATTTCAAAGCAAAGAAACAATCTATTGTTAAGGGCCCAACTAAAGAAAACTGCACTGGACGTCAGGAGGCTGTACCACAAGCCAATTTTAAAGATTTCAACACTATTTGGAAAGAGTGTACATGTATAAACAGTATTTTATTCAACCAAACCATATCTAAAAAACAATTAAAATGCCATATTAATATCTAATGTTAAAGTCATGAAGTTTAAACCATAAATAAAAGGCATGAAGAAATCTGAATTATATTTATCAAGATGAAATAATTATACAAAGACATATATATTTAAACTCCCATGGTCCCATATAGTAAAAATAGAATCATACATAAACTGTTTATTAGATCCAAACGAATGAAATGCAGTGAAATTTATTGATATGTATACACAAGGTGGGCCCCTCATCTGCTCATGAGGCAGGCTTTGCGATGTTTACTATGTACATGTACCTTAATTTTAGTAGACACATTTGTAAATACCATTGAAACACTCCTAAGTCATGGTATATTTAATTCATGAAATGTTTCAAGAGTGTAGGATTCTAATAAGTTAAAGATATATAATAAGATTCATGGTTGTAGGCCATATACATATATTTTTTTTATTGCTTGTCAAGGAATTTCTGGTAGCTGATAGTGCCCCCAACTGAAAATGTGTGGTTGTGCACCCCCAAACTGAAATTGCCTCCTACAGGCCTGAGATTGATACGTCTCTGTTGGTTTATAACAGGAACTAACCCTCTGTGATCACATGTTGTGGGCGCCAAATCAAGAGTAGAACAAAAGCCACCATATTATGATAAAAATGGATTTTGATGACATTGTATTTTATAAAGTTGATAAACAATAAAAAAAATATTTGAATAATCTTATTAAAGAAAACTTTTCAGTCGGCGCAAATGAAGTGGGTCAGTTGCATTAGGGGAAACAAAGGTATTTTTTATTTGGGCCTTCAGTAGGGTAGATTTAAATTTTTACAAATCATGACCCCCAGGGTAGGGTGGGGTGACAATGGGTGCTCAAGCTTTAACAATAAAAACTTCTTCTCAGGAACAGCAAAACCATGATTGTCATAAATACATGTATATGGACAATTATTGCATTTTTAGTTCACCTCAATGAAGTCAAGATGAGCTTATGCTATACTCACACATTGGTGTCAGCGTTAGTGTCTGCATCCCAGTTAAAGTTTTAGGAGCAAGTCCATTCCCAAGTAACTATAAGCCCTGCCTGGACCAAACTTGCATGGATGATGCATCTAGGGATGGACACTACCACACTTGCTTCAAATGCTGGATCTGATGAAGATTTTCCAGCTGAGTGACCAGGTTAAAGTTTTTGGAGCAGGTCCATTCCAAAGTACTGTACGTGTACATAAATTGGTGTATTCAAAATTTAGCGCAGTCACTGGGTAACGAGTTGTTGACGTAATCATGAATTAGTGCTACACATGTCTGGGCCGTGTATTGTATATATAAATGATTTCTAAGCGGTATTTATAAATTAGCACATTGTTGTCTGTGCCAAAGCCGCTAAAATATGAAGCCCGCTTTTTAGAATACACGTACAGTAACTTATAAGCCCTACCTGGACCAAACTTGCATCTAGAGATGTACATTAACCAACCTGCTTTGGATGCTTGATTTGACGTAGATTTTCCATATCAGTGAATTTAAGCTATATTTTTACCAAATCTGCATGGATGATGTATCTAGGGATTGACATTTCCAGACTTGCCTTGGATTCTGAATCTTAGTCGGACTTACATTTTCCAGATGAGTGACCAGGGTAATTTTTTTGAAATAGCAATATAATATTATGGCCTAGCTGTTATGATTAATTTGCATAGATGGTGCATCTAAGGACGAAAACTTCCAAACTTGCTGTGGATGTTGGAACTGACCAAAATTTTCTTGATTACTAAACAGGTTAAAGGTTTTTTGAGCAGGTCTATTTCTATAACTATGGTAACTATATGTCCTACTTCAACCAATTTGCATGTACCGTATATACTCCCCTATAAGTCGGTTTTTTGGGAGTTAAACTTTGGTCCAAAAACCCCTGTCCGACTTATAGGCGAGTTATAAAAATATTGGTATTATAGCGGGTCAATCCCTTTAATGTAAGCTTAAAAAATAAAACCGACTTATAGCCGGACCGACTTACAGGCGAGTATATACGGTATGTTCAGGGGTGTGCACTAACCATCGCCTGACGCCTGGGGCTACCAATTTTAGAGGTCAGGCTATCATAAATCTATACTGCGTTAGCCCATCGGGCTAGTAAATCTAAAACAAAAGTATACATGTATTTACGTAGACTGAATTGATGTACGAATTGACTTTGTTGTGAAATCATAATCTTTAATTTGTTTTAACCTATATGTTTTGTGTGTTGCTATCATCAGTCGTTTCAGTGACAATTATAGTCGATAAGAATAGGGAGAAGTGCCTGACAATAACAAAGCCCAAACCATTATTTGTTTTATTTATTTCAACTTAAATTTATTTTTCCTTTTTGTTATACATGTATTGTTTTTGATAGGTAAAGGGCTAGTGACTGGCAACCTTGGGCTAGTAACTTTGTTACTGCCACTAGCTCGATGGGCTAGTAAATAATTTTTGTAATTGCACACCCCTGATATTGATCTTGGGATGTACACTAACTAGAAAAAGAATATGATGTGAGATTTGTCTTACTTATAGATAACATTCGTACAGATGAGCTTCGCAATCTTTGATTACCTCTGTGTTTAGCTCACCCGAGCCGTAGGCTCAAGTGAGCTTTTCTGAACACATTTTGTCCAGCATTCGTCTCTCTGTTTGACTGTCTGTCTGACCCTCTGTCTGTCTATCCATCTGTTTTTTCAAACCACAGGGCCAATTTCAACCGAACTTGCCACAAAGTATCCTTGGGTAAAGGGGATTCAAGTTTGCTCAAATGAGGGGCCATGCCCTCTTTTAAAAATCTTCTCAAGAGAGATGAAACTCATGTGGAAACATCCTCAGATAGCGTAGATTCGAATTTGTCAAAATCATGACCCCCAAGGGTTTAGGGCGGGGCCACAATGGACGATCAAAGTTTTACGTAGGAATATATAGGAAAAAATCTTTAAAAATCTTCTTGTCAAGAACAGCAAAGCCATGATTGATCACATTGATATGGAATCATCCTCAGGAAGTGTAGATTCAAGTTTGTTCAAATGATGACCCCTGGGGGTAGGGTGGGGCCACAATGGGGGATCAAAGTTTTACATAGGAATATATAGGAAAAAATAGGAAAAATCTTCTCAAGAACAGCAAAGCCTTGTTAAGTCATATTGATAAGGAAGCATTCTCAGATAGTGTAGATTCAACTTTGTTTGAATAATGACCCCCAGGGGTAGGGTGGGGCCACAATTGTTGATCAAAGTTTTACGTAGGAATATATAGGAAAAAAAACTTTAAAAATCTTCTTCTCAAGAACAGCAAAGCCATGTTTTGTCATAGTGATATGGAAGCATCCTCATGTAATGTAGATTCAAGTTCGTTCAAATCATTACCACTGGGGGCCACAATTGTTGATCAAAGTTTTACATAGGAATATATAGGAAAAAACTTTAAAAAATCTTCTTCTCAAGAATAGCAAAGCCATGATTAGTCTTACTGCTATGAAAGCATTCTCAAGTAGTGTAGATTCAAATTTGTTCAAATCGTGAGCCCCAGGGGTAGGGTGGGGCCACATTGAGGGATCAAAAGTTTTACTTAGGAGTATAGGGAAAAAAAATTAAAATCTTCTTCTCAAGAACAGCAAAACCATGTTTTGTCATATTGATATGGAAGCATCATAAGGTAGTGTAGATTCAAGTTTGTTCAAATCAAAACCCCCCCCGGGGTAGGATGGGGCCACAGTGGGGAATCAAAGTTTTACATTGGAAAATATATAGGAAAAAATCTTTTCAATAACACAAAAACCATGTTTAGTCATATTGATATGGAAGCATCCTCAGATAGTGTAGATTTTAGTTTGTTCAAATGACGATCCCTCCCCCCCCCCCCCCCCCATGGGGGGGGGGGGTAGGGAGGGGCCACAATGGGGGATAAATTTTTTTAACTAGGGAATATATAGGAAAAAATCTGCTCAAGACATATGTTATATTGATATGGAAGCATTTGCAGGTAGTTTAAAATTCAAGTCCCCCCTCCATTTTAACTTTTCAATACTAAACTGATTTATGCGTTTTCCTAGCCAAGTTTGCTCAGGTGAGCAATGTGGCCCATGGGCCTCTTGTTTTTTTCTTTTTAGCTAACGGCAATCTTGACATTATACATTGTCTTTATCCTCGCAGAACTAAATTTATTTCAACAAAGCATGAGATATTGTTAAATTTCAGTTTGAACCATAAGTTAATCATGTCTTTACACATTGCGGTAATGTTCACAGAGAAAATATTATTGTGTACAGAGCACAAGTTATTATAACATAGTTACCAACAGGATTGATATTTCCTTTTTTAACTCTCAATTAATTACAGAGGAGGCCGATAAATATAAAGTAAAATTACAATTAACAAGCTTTTAATGACTAATCAACACACAACTATACATATGAAAGATGAATCAGATGTTCAAGGGTTATAAATCGACCGCTCAGTTATCATAATGAAAACAATCAAAACCATTTAAAGAAGGGCAGGAAATAAATAATGTTAAAATGAATTTCCACTGTGTTATTTGATACCAAAATATATTTTGTTTCATTGTTATTAAATTGCTTTTTTTAAACTGAATGTCTGGCTGATTAGGTAGTATGATTACACAAGCACATGGAAAAGGAATGTGTAATTGTTTATAAATAACATTGTTAATGGCGCTGAGCATACACGAAGATGATGAATATGCAGCTCAAATTAATTTTATTAACTGGCTTTTCAAAATAATTTAGCTATCAACAGATTATAAATATAACATTTTTTAACAAGTTTATGTTCCAGTAATAATTTACCAAGGTTTTAAAGAAAGGGGTGAACAACAAGAAATTTTCTATGTCTCTAGGTAATACTTCGGTATGTCCATATGATAGCTGTGCTTCACCTGAAAGGAAAGAAAAACCTGTCAAAATCCTACCATGGTTTAAAATATGCACCCCTTTTCACACACAAAAAAAGTATTCTAGGAAAATTGCATTTTATATAAAACTCAACAATGTTAGATCATGGGGACTGACAACTGACTTACAGTGCGTTAATTTAACTGATCTGTCTCCAGGGTATTGGAGATAAGCATTAAAGTATACATGGTAACACTTAAGAAGCAAACAAAGTAATAAGAGATGCATGACTGATAAAATATATACATGTACATGTAGTAAACAACATACACATAGAAAACAAATATTAACCCCCTGGAGAAAACTTGGGGGTTATTGGTTAAAATATGGAAATTTTCAAGCATTTGTAACATTTGTACACCAAAACAGCACACCAAAACAGCCAGATGCAACATGACTGAGTGAAATGAATGTTGACCTGTGTAAGCATGATGAAGTAAGCGTGTTCACATGTAAAAATGTAAGTCAAGTGTTACCGCACTATATTGTTAATGAATGCACTGCTGTTTCCAAGAGAGTTTTTGCTTACACCCTAGTAAGAAATAGACTGGAACATTTCGCAACAAAACATGTCTCGCCCTATGACAATGAAGGAGTCTGATACTTGTACCATTTATGTTTATTAAACAATCTTTAAAAATATTGGTTTTCTTATATTTGTAGTTTTCTATTGTTCAAGTCGGAGATGAGCCCACATCCAAAGAAAAAAAAATGCGATGTAAAACTTTCTATAAATATTGATTGCTTTAGTTAGGCAAGCTTCTTGAAAAGTTATTGCTTATAACACAATATTTATTACCGCTGTGCAATCCCTCTAACTTCTCATTCCTGACATACATAAAATATATATGAAATAACAGTTTTTAATTTGAAGTGTTTAACAGATAAAGTGTAAACATAGACCCAATGTTTATGGCAATCCTAAGAGTTGAATATCTAAAAAATAGTTTAAGAAGTTTTAAAAACAAATTATATATTTTGCAATCTAATAAGACTCTTTATTAGCCCTATCAATTTCATAGAAAAATAAAAAAGTTTGAAAAAATTGAAAATCACTTCCGTGAGTGACCAGAAGTGCCGATGACGAACGAAAAGTAGCGACCAGGCTAGTATCTATCACGATCTATAATCCCTAAAAGTTTGACATTGATATCTCTTGTCATTCTTGAGATCATCCGCGGACAAAATGTCATTTTGAAATCAGGAAATGGTCTGTAACTTGGCACTGGAGGTGAATTTTCAGATTTTCTCTTGGATATTGTAAATTTATGTTACAACACATAATTCCTGAAAATTTCATGTAAATCCATCCAACAGTGTTTGAGAAATCCTGTGCACAAAATTAGAAAGTCAAAAAAAAAAATAATAATAACTAGATTCTCGTTGTGAGCAACGAGAGGTCTTCTGTCCGAATAACAATCCTTATATGTGATGTTTTTGCATGTAAAATTACATTATATTTTCTTGTAGTAAAGATGCCTTAAAATATATCATGGGTCTTTCAAAAATGCAAGAATTTTAAGATTTATTTTAAAAAATGAAAATAGCGCAGAATTTACACAGAAAAACGCCAAACATCATTTATAAAGATACCAATTACGACTCATTCGTCACATTTAACAGTTAAACGCTTCTTAAATGAGCCGTCCCATGCGAAAAGGGCCCTTATGTATTTTGACGTCATAATGAGAAAAACGCTGGTAAAGATAACGTCATAAAATGCAAGTTGCGTATGTTAAATTTTCCAACATTTTTACCTGAGCTCTATCAACTTATTTCATTGTTGTTTATATCATTTAGAGCAAATGAAATATCAGGGGAAAAAAGTAAATATGAATTTTTAGAGCTAAGTTCCATATAAATGGACATTTCCAATATTGAATATTAAATTTTGCTGATATAATGCGGTGCTATTTTTTTAATCCGAGTTTTCATACATTGAAAGTGATCGTACATGCACATAATTGATATATACCTCCACATGTACACATCCTTTTTAACACAAATTCATATTAACCGAAGTGAAATACTTTATAATAAATGAAAAGAAAAATCTTAGACCGTTCCCAGCATATAGGTTTATATATGCGATTAAGATTTTGTTCAGCTCTATACATGTAGCAAATGACGAAGTTTGAAAAGGTTGATTCTTTGTGAAGCATAAATTTAATGAAAATAACATCTGATTTATTTTTTCAAAACAATTATAAACACGATAGATGACGATTTGCCTTCATCACGGTCATTTACGGGTCAATGTGTTCGTTGTCTCATTCAAGTACAGAACCGTCGGTTTTACTGTTTACGGAGACAGCCTTGCTTCTGGTTGAACGAGACTAATGTGTTTCCTAAGATACATAATTCTTGAAATTTGAGAATAAAATCTAGTATAATTTGTTAAAGTCTTGGACCAACCGTAAAAAAATGAGAAAAAAGTAAATGCTGCAACGAAAAAAAAAATTGACCAGGATTTTTTAAAAATGCATTAATATGGGTAGATTTGACTTTGCTACAAATAATGGGGCTGGGGTTGTTAGAGGTGGTGCAATTAGCCATTCAGTGAACATCTTCATTCTATATCAATCAATTACCATTGAAAAATTATGTATGGACACCCCCCCCCCTCCCAATACAACATGCCTTTATTTAATTCCTAGTAAATAATGCTTTATTATGTATAAAACCCCCAAATTACGGGGAAATTAAACCTGAAAGATTGAACACATATTTACTTCCCTGTAATATTGCACCTGATTATCATTTTAATTTCTTAGTACAAAGATGAAGTGTTTGTCTGCTTTAAAGGTTATGAAAATAAATACCGGGTCATTTTTGTGTAGGAAGGTTTGCAATAAGTTCAGTTTAATCTTTGAATTGTTTTAAAATATAATGAATGACTGCTTATTTTTTTTAAATGAATCATATTTCTTTAGGCATGTACGTAACAACTTTTTTTCAGGGAAAAAGGGAGACTTAAAATGACAAGTTAAAAATAAACAAAACAAAAAACAAAAAAACAAAAAAAAAAACAAAGAAAGAAAAATTGTATTTCGGTAAGGGGTTAATCCCTTTTCGACAAAAAATGGCAGTGCTCAGCAATGTCGGCGATACCACCAGAGGTTACTCAGTAGATAGATACAAAAATATCCAATCGTCCAAAATCAGACCTAAGGTCAATGGGCGTTTCATAGATACTAGTACAACATGTCAAAATTTTATGAGCCTGAAATGACAGGTTGTTAGTGTCAGCGAAGAAAATTTGATTTCTTTCTAAATCTGAGATAAATACTTCTATCAACGTGCAAAATTGACTCTTGAAATAAATCTTAGTTTGAATATTATTTAAAAACATATATTCTTTTTATCAATTTAATTGCAAATCTTCATTTATTCCTTGACTACAAATTACTTAATTATTAGTGACACTTTCTGGATAACGGTTGTGAACTATAAAGGGACAGAGTGTAAATTGCCCTCAACACTTTTTAATGTCCTATATAAAAAAAATCAAGTAATTATTAAATTTAAACTTCTTTCATGTCCATGCATCTTATCTAAGCTTTTCACAGACTATGTAATTTACTCAACACGTCATTTTATCACTCAATTCGCTAATTGTTGTCAAAGAGTTCTGTTATATACCAGTATCTGAATTGTATGTGTCAGTTCAGAGGCCCGACGCATTACTGGCCACTTCCGTCTGTGTCCCCGCATACATTTCTTAAATGTTAAAATTGTTGTCCATTGATAAAAGCTTTAATAAACTTTGAAACTGATTTACTCGTTACTTTAGATTTATAATACATGTATGTGATTTCGGGAAGAGTCCTAGGAATACGGCACTACTACTTCCGGCCCACAGCGCCACTCATTTCACTGCCAACATTCCCTCTCTCTCGATCAACGACATATCTTATTAGACCCAAACTAAGCGATTATACTTCCACAAAATTTGAGAACCACAAATGTAGGCCTAAGCTTTTGATTTTTTTCTTCAAACGAAATTTAGCGAAAAAAAGGGGGGGGGGGGTACATGGTGAATCAATGTACATGTGACATTAAAAAAACTTCAAAATATATTCTGAACTTATAGTGACCGTATAAAGATATGATGATAATATGAAAATTACATCTTTATCCTCAGTTTTTGTAAGATTACATGTTCACTGCAAGACATACGAATATTGATCTGCTTAAGTCGGTACAGAGCAAATAGGTGGTGCAAATACTGTGACGGTTTACGCCAATATTGCAGGAAATATGGCCAACTTTAAAATAGTGTTTGTATGCCCTCTCGAGCTCTTGACTCAGGATGAAAAAATTAGGTCGGTAGGTAGATGAGAATTTTTTCCCCCGAAAAGTTTTAATATCAATATCGTAAGAAACATACATTACCCATGTAAAAGGGGTAAGGGATTGTCTCGGCACGTATTATTGCCTGTATCAATATCTACGAATGTAGGACAATTCATACATGTATGTTCACTATTGTAGGTACATATTGCCCCCTACCCCTTCCTCAAACTTCATTTAATTTGTCAGAAAACATCCTCAAACTTCATTCTTTTAACTTGTCAGAAAATTTTAAATGGATTGTGTTACTGTAGATGCCCCCCTCCCCCCCTTGCCGATCAATTTTCTGTATCCGCCCTTCAAGCTTTCTTTCATAAATTTATTTAGGTCATGAATAAAACAAAAAAAAAAAAAATATCCTTATGATGAAAAATTATCAAACAATGAACTCTATAATTACAAGGAAGACGCAATGTTATCAGTCTTATCTTATGGATTCTGTTTAAAAAAAAATTAAAAATATTTTTCACAAACTACAAGTAAATAAAATACAAGTCTATAAAGTATCTCAACATATATCTTTTATTTGTTTGTTTTTTTATTTAATATTAACTTTTCTCTGAACCGTATATCTGAGCATATAACAATGAAACCATTTTGACAAGTGTATGATTTAGATATACTTTAACGAAAAGAATTAAATTAAATAGTGCATGTAGAAGAAAAGGAGAGGATTTATGCATAAATTTTTCAAGTATGTTTTCATGTGATAAAGTAAGGTTTTTTCCAATCAGATACGTATTTCAAATATATGATATAAATTTTATGATATAAAAGCTTCAGTTTGAATGTCTTTTTTCAACGTCATTTTACAAGGTAATTTTAACATTTTCTAAACCTTTGATTCCCTATATCTTAGTAATTATTCTGAATATTTGAATCAAACTTTATATTTGGTTATTTTACACTACCCATACCGAAATAAGTTATAACTAAGTTATAACTTTTCTGTAACTTTTTTGTACCTCAAGAAAAAGTTACATTTTAGTTATAACTTTTCTGTACCTAAAATGGACTTAGCCATTTTTAGATGTAACTAAAATATAACTTTTCTGGACTTTGTCATTTTACTGTATAACTTTTTTGTACCTTTTTGAACTTAGCCATTTTCTGGTGTAACTAAAAGATAACTTTTCTGGACTTTGTCATTTTACTGTATAACTTTTTTGTACCTTTTTGGACTTAGCCATTTTCAGATGTAACTAAAACATAACTTTTCAGGACTTTGTCATTTTTCTGTGTAACTTTTTGTACCTAATTTGGACTTAGTCATTTTGCAGAGTGGCTACTTAGTTAAACTGAATATTTTGGTGGTTTTTTTTTTTTTTTTTTTTTTTTTTTTTTACCATACACCTAAATTAAATTTTTTTTTTATATAACTGTTGAAATTTAATCATATAAAATAATAAATAAGCATGATTATATTAGTATAGTAATACAGTTTTACATACCTGTAATATCTACAGAGTATATGAATAAAAAGGTGGGGATGATTAAGGGCTACATAAAGGTACCACTGTTTATATGCAGAATTTTCTTTATCTAAAAATTATTCATATAATGAATTGCATTATATACTGCTATTACTTACGCAGACATTTATTTTTCTGTTTTGTTGTGAGTTGAGATTTTTTTTTTAAAGAAAAAGGGAGGCTTCTTAGACATCTTTAATACCAATGTTTTTCTCATCCATTGCAGTCCACAGCCACATCCACAGAAGAGATGTGAAGTTGAGACTTGTAGTAAATTACATCTGAAGTTGGGAATAAATCTCTCTCTCTCTCTCATTAATAAATATTGTTGTTTAATTAATATTTGTCTTGTAAGTACTAGTTTCATCTAAAGTTGGGAATAATCTCTCTCTCTCTCTCTCAGAAAATACGTATTATATAGATTTCATGTTTTGTAAATTATATGCATGTACATCTTAAGGTGGAATAATTTCCCTAATTCTGGAGAAATATAAATGTTCAAGAGATATAAACAGTGGTCAAATGTTATAATCTCATGAAGTCATTTAATATTTTTCACAGATTTTCTTCGTGTGCAAAACAGTGTTAATTTCCCCATTGTTTTCTCGTGACACAGGTGTTTGTACTAGATGACCTTTTTGGCCTACACTTCGTAAATTTCAGCTTGTGTATTACGCAATGGTACAATTTTACAAGGGTTGTTTGAAATCTAAAGTAAATCAATCGTAATAAGGGTGGCTAGAAAGATAAACAACAACATACAGTGTGTGTATGTTCATTTATTAACAGATATTACGATGTTGGGAATAAAGACTGCCAGTTATATTAAGATTTTAGCAGAAGACTAGGACATGTGGATTTTATTATCTGCCTGATTAAATAACCCAGTTTTACTAGTTATTTTCATAAATAAATAAAATATTAAATTCAAAATGGCGGCAACGACACAAATATGGCGGCAACGACGTCCGTTTTGTCCGTTTTGTTTGAACTCTATTTCAAAATTTTAACACCAACTGGCTTTTTAATATTTAAGATAAGTTTCAAAATACACAATTATGTTTATTTGGATTTAAAATAAATTAATTATGAATTATTTATTTATTTATTTTCAATCACGTGACTTATTCTAAGTCTCTGATTGGTCAACAACAGAGCGCGGATTTTTTCATGGACGATTTGAATGTTGGTGTGTTGAAAGTGTTGATAGAAAAACGATGACAAAATCATTCGGTAAGGCAATATTTATGTTAATATTTTGATGTTTTTGGTAGGAAATGTTTATTACCTCTAGATGGGCCTTCAAAAAAGAAGAAATATGTAGAATGAACAAAATTCTAGGCATGTGAATCTCAGATTTCTTGTTTGTTTTGATTGGTGTGTCAATGACAAAGACTGAAGTGAAGAAATTGAAACATAATTTTTTTTCAGCATTTAGTATGTGAACAAAAAATGTTATTCTTTGTCATATTTAATTCTTTAAATATTCCTATAGATCAGTTTAATTATTAAATGACCTATATTGTGTAATTGTTTAACAGATTCTCTGAACTGTTTTAATATTGTACATATTGTAGCCTTTAAACACCACATGATCATAACATGATATAGTGTACTGAAATGAGTAAAATAAAATTTATAATTTTTATTTAATTTCAGCAGTATACTGGTGCATTATTTCTTTCCATGAGCATCTCATGTCTGTGCCAAGCTGGAGTGAAATCCTTCAAAAATATCACCTGTTTTAGGTAAGTAAATAATCAAATCTTATTTTTATTTCAAATTCGATAAATCTAAAGCTAATTCCTATAAAGCTGTCAGGTTCTATATTGTTCTTTATGTTTAAAAATTTTTTTAATGCATGTGTATGTGATGAGTCTTGAGGTTGAATTTTCTCAATTACACAACAGAACTCTAATTCTTGTTTTCCAAGTTATAGATGCATATGCCTTGAATTTGAATGAATTGATATTAAAGAGTGGTTCCAATCTGATATGCTTTGAGTGCAGGAAACACTTTAACTTTTTTTTAAAAGAAAAAATTAAAATATTTAAAGTTTGAACCTTTTTAATTTTTGCAGAATTGAAGAAAAATGAAGAGAAGGTTGAAATTGCAAGCATATTTCAAATGAAGACTCAGACGACTACCAGTGCAGGCCATTGAGGGGCGCAGACCGTCTGCCGGCCAGCCTAGTCCCTCGACCAGCTCGGCCAAATACCAGTGCAGCCTGTCGAGGGGGACATACTGCTGGCCGGCCAAGTCCCATGACCACTTCAGCCTACTACCAGTACAACCTGTCAAGGGGCGCAGACTGCTGGCCGGACAGCCAAGTCCCTCGACCAGCTCGGCCGACTACTGGTGCAGCCCGTCTTTAAATAATCCAGATAAAAATCACAACTGTACATCCACAAGGATACCTGTGCAAGGACTTGGGTGGTATGCAGCTAAGAACTGTGACCGAAATCACTGCTTAGAACCTTCTTTTTTTTTTAAGTACAGCTAGATCATGGCGCTAACATGAAAAACTAGAGAGTTAAAATCTAGGCAGTGATGCCTATTTATAAAAGTTCACAAGAGTAGAATGCAGTTTACTAGGTAAATTTACAAAAACTCTTATGACTATATGCTAAAAAAATGTATTTTAAGAAAACAACCATTGTGAGAAATTTCAATCTGTTATGATGGCTTGATGAAAAATAAGGTAGACTTGAAAACATGAATGTGCATTCATTCAATTGTATTTGACAATGAACCAAGCTCTCTTAATCATGTTTATAAAATAAAATTGTAAGTGCTTTTAATTTTTTTTAAATAATCTTTTTTGTAAAAATTTTAATAATCTTTTTGTAAAAATTTTAATGAGTAGCTTTTTTAAAGCCTATAATTGAGTAATTCCACCAGAGGTTAACATGAAATGTATAATTTTATTGTAACTTTTATTAGGTATAACTTTTTGTAGTTATAACTTTTTTTTAGGTATAACTTTTCTGTAACTTTTTCATAACTTTTTCATAGTTATAACTTTTCTGTAACTTTTTCATAATCTTTAAAGGTATAACTTTTCATGGGTATAACTTTTTTTAGTTATAACTTTTTCATTACTTTTTATTAAGTATAACTTTTTTATAACTTTTTCCGGATATAACTTTTTTGTAACTTTTTCCACCGTTTATTTGGGTATAACTAAAGTATAACTTTGTAACTTTTTTATAACTTTTTGTGTAACTTTTAATAAGTATAACTTTTTGTAGTTATAACTTTTTTGTAACTTTTTGCACTTGCTGTATTTATGTTGAAATAAAAAATGAAAACTTATACAAAAGTTATAACTTTTTTGTAACTAAGTTATAACTAAATTATACCTCACTTAAAACAGGCGGTTCCAAACTCCGATAACTTAGTTATAACTTTTTTGTACCTTTTTTTAGTTACAAAAGTTATAACTAAGTTATAATTTATTTCGGTATGGGTATAGTCTATCATAATCCATTGAAAAGTCAATTTTGAAAATTTTTACCTTAAGGGCCCTTTTCGCATGGGACGGCTCAAATGTAATTTTACTTTTTATCGGCCTCTTATTATATTCATTAAGAGTTTAAAAAGGAAATATGAAATCTGTTAAAACTTAAATGTTAAAATTACTCGTGCTCTGTAGAAAACAAAAAGATGATTCTGCAAATCTAAAGGTCATGATCTATCTTCTCCAATAAGTCTCCAGTTCATATCTTTAGCTGTTTTTTAGAACATTCATCGACAAAAGTCCATTTAAAAATCAGGAAATAATCCATAACTTGGAACCAAAAGAGAATTTATCAAATTTTACATGTGATAAACAAAGTTTTCATTTAATGACTCATTTTTAGCTCACCTGAGCCAAAGGCTCAAGTGAGCTTCTCTGATCAAAATTTGTTCATTGTCTGTTGTTGGCGTCATTGTTGTTGCCGTAAACTTTACACATTTTCATCTTCTCCAGAACTACTGGGCCAATTTCAACCAAACTTGGCACAGAGTATCCTTGGGTGAAGGGCATTCAAGTTTGTTCAAATGAAGGGCCACACCTTTTTCCAAGGGAAGATAATTGCGAATATATAAAAAATTTATGGCATTTTCCAAAAATCTTCTCGAGAACCACTGTGTTAGAAAATATGAAACTTATGTGGAAGCATCCTCAGGTAGTGTAGATTCAAGTTTGTTCAAATCATGACCCCCAGGGGTAGGGTGGGGCCACAGTGGGCGATCAAAGTTTTACATAGGAATATATAGGGAAAATCTTTAAAAACCTCAAGAACAGCAAAGCCTTGATTGGTCATATCTACATGGAAGCATCCTCAGCTTTTCTGTTTATCTTGATCAGGAAACTACATAGTACATATTTTATTTCAATTTCAATAGCCCAGAAAAAAATTTAATGGAACAATCATGCCTGTAAAATCAGACATTGACAATTTTCTAGAGCAGATGTCACACATTGTATGCATTTGTTTCTTTTTTTTTTTTTTAGATATGAATTTAACATAGGTTGCGGGGTTGGTGAACTTTAAATATTGCTCGAAAACATATTATGAAAATTAGTTATTTGAATCTCCAACTCTTGTTGTACATTCTCTGAAAATTTTATAATATTCGTGTGCATCATTTTTGCGTTATTAAATTCCAAACATGCCATCCTTGTTCGTAACATTTTCTATGCTATTCAATTGAATTCTATAGGGAATACATCATTTTTGACTCGTTTTCAGGCAAGATTTCGTGTAAAAAAATCTCAGTAGTTTTTAAATGGTGCAGACGAAATTGTTCCCCCTTAGGTCATTTCACACAGAGATGATTTCCGATAAATCTATGTAAAAAAATTAATATGTCTTTGAGTTAGCTTTCTTGTAATTTAAATACGAATTATTGCTTTTAATTTGCAAAATGTAACATTTTTTAAGAATGACGCTATAAACTATCGCAGAAAAACAGAAAAAAAAAATAAGAAAGAAATTTATGTCTATATACATTTAATGTAAAATAAAAACAGGTGTATGAGTTAGGTAACAATAAATCTTGTCTGAAACACTTTATGGGTTTCAATTGTTTTTAAGATGTAACTAGAGATAGAGAGAGAAGGCTTGGGTGGGGCTTGCAGGTGCAGTACTCCTAGCATAATTCAGAGACTTTTTTACTTACAAGAATGGGGGAGGGAATATTAATTAGAGAATTTAATTAGGAAAAAAAGTTGTTTTTTTTTACATACTGGGAGCTAGTTCCTGTATGAGTGGATTTTTTGTATTTAATATGGATGGATTATATTTCTTATTCTTGAAAAAACTATACAAAACCCTTCTTTGTATACGGAATTTTCACATTACTGGTACGAGTACACACGCAGCATACGACTGCTCCTTTAATTAACATGATGTCGCAGTCTTATCACCACATTTCATCAGCGTTTCCCCCCCCCCCCCCCAAATGAATCCTATTCTGTTGGTAAATAAAAAAAAAATACCAAGAACTTCTCGCCCCCCCCCCCCCCCCCCCCACCGCCTCATCTCATCTTATCGACAGGCTAAAAAATAACTACTCAGATTGTTTGTTTGTTTGTTTGGTTTTGTTTAGTGACTTTTCAATTTATAGCGCAACTTGCTCGACCAGGTAAGCAAATAAGATAAAATCTGAAGCTAACAGCAGGCGCGGATCCAGGAATTTTTTCCGGGGGGGGGGGGGGGGGGGGGGGGCTTCCACCCCAGTCCAAAAAAAATCCAATCCAGAATTTTCTTCACAAGCAAAAAAAACAAAACAAAACAAACGTAAACTCCTTTCCCAAACGTATCAAACCCAGAAAATTTCTTGACAATCAAAGACAAAAACCCATAAAGTCCATTCCCAAATGTAAAAAAATGGTGATAATGATGGGGTTCACGTTTTCCTGGGGGGTCCAAAGTAATTTTTTATTTGCTTCAGTATATACTTTAAATGATTTTGCAAATTCCAGGTGGGGGGTCTGGACCCCCCAACCCCCCTCTAGATCCGCTCATGAACAGTATTGTACACGTGTAAGCTGTTACTTATTGAAGGTATGCTTTACACTTCATAGTACCTGAGCAGTTTTTCAATTGTGATATAGATATACATTTATTTTCAAAATTTCCTTTTTAAAAATAAAGTTTAAACTTTTGATTTAACAGCTGTAACTGCAGTTGTTTATATAATGACAGTTCATCAGAGTAACAAACTTTTTATTAAAATATGTCAAAGGGAAAAAAAATAATCATGCAGTTAACACTTGTTCCATATGTTTTCGTGACACTGTTAGGGTCTCAATGTGATGATAAATAAATGCTTTCTAATGCTTTAGATTTTCCAACATTTAAATCGTAAAAGTTTTTCTATTTGTGATAACTTCAGTTTGTTGTATTGAAGATTTAAAAAAAAATAATCGAAGATTTCTTACTCATTGTGACGTTAAATCAAATTTGCACAAGAAAGTCGCCCAAATCATATAAATTGTGTACCTTGTTTTAACAACGTCAACAAACCCGCAACCTACATTAAAGAAAATGCGTCCAAATTTACAGATATTTTTTTATACCCAACTAACCGATTACAGATTTTATACCCAATTACCATTGTTCCGAGCGAGTAATCGGTTAACTGGTAACAATTTGCCATCCCTAATTTCAACAAAGGTGCTATAAAAGAAATCTTCCTAAAAAGAGGATTAACAGCTAATTGCTGTTTTTCAAATGGAGTCATGCAGTGGCATTTCCTGTAATTGTTATGTTTTTTTGCCTCTTCATTACATTTATGCAAAGTATTTTGATAGTTGTATCCATAATTTTCCTTCGATCTTGAAACCTTACAGCTATAGATATTGAATTGCTGGACTAAATCCATCGCTAAAATCATGGATCCCCTAATTCACTGTCTTTTGATTAGTCAAATTTTAAAATGCGGTATTGCTTTTCTTAAAATATTTTCCTACATGGCTGCTTAGGACAGGCATGAACTGAGTAAACTCAGGTGAACTACTGCTATCTGTTTTCGTTTGTCGACATGCGATGTGCCTTAATTTCTGAACATTTTTTGCTTCTTCTCTGAAACTGCTCAACCAATTTCAACCAATTTTGGCACATAGCATATATTTTGATGAAGGGGACAAAAATTGTGAATTTCATGGCCCCATGCCCTCCTTTAGCCTGAGGGGTGGGGCAAAATTCACTAAAATTAATGCAATCTTTAAAAATCTTCTTTACTCCTATAGACATCAAGCAGTCAAACTGTTGGCATGATTGTAATGAGCATTGAGCCCTCTACAAAAATTGTGAAATTCATGGCCCCAGGGTCAGGGGGTTTGGTGCTAGGGTTAATTGGGCTCTGTTGAACATATAGTGAATATGCAATATTTCTTAAAAAATCATCTCCTCTGCTCCTGGGTATTCAGCAAACAAAAGCATAATTATGATGAGGAAGTGTGCCTCTTCTAAAATTTTGAATTTCATGGCCCCTGGGTCAGAGGTTCTGGTGTTAAGGTGGGGCTTTAATGATTATATAGTGAGAGTGCATTAACTATTTCCCCCTCAGAGCTTTCAAGATAAGGCGTTACTGTATACTCCCATAGTAAGCCACTGCTGCAGCCTTATCTCCACAGCAGTCTAGCATCAGTGATAACCCCATTTACTCAGGCATTTTCAGAAATAAAGAAAAAAAATCACAGTGCTTTATATTTATTAGGTCACCTGAGTCACTCAGGTGACCTATTGCTATCTGTTTTCATCCGTCGTTGTGCGGGTGTGCGTCGTGCATAAACTTTTCACATTTTCGACTTCTCAAGAACCACTGGGCCAATTTCCACCAAACTTGCCACAAACTATCCTTGGGTAAAGATGATTGAAATTTGTTCAAATGAAGGGCCATGCCTTCTTCCAAGGGGAGATAATTAAGAATAAGTGAAAAATTAATGGTATCTTTTAAAAAATCTTCTTCTCAAGAACCACTGGACCAGGTAAGATGAAACTTATATGGAAACATCATCAGGTAGTGTAGACTCAAATTTGTTAAAATCATGACCCCTGGGGGTAGGGTGGGGCCACAATGGACGATCAAAGTTTTAAATAGAGATATATAGGAAAAATCTTTAAAAATTTCTTCTCAGGAGAAGCTAAGCCCTGATTAGTCATATTTATATGGAAGCATCCTCAGGTAGTGTAGATTCAAGTTTGTTCAAATCATGACCCCCGGGGGTAGGGCGGGCCACAATGGATGATCAAAGTTTACATAGAAATATATAGAAAAATTTCTTCTCAAGAACTGCAAAGCCATGATTAGTCATTTTGATAAGATCAAAGTTTTACATAGAAAAAAATCTTTAAAAATTTTCTTCTCCAGAACCACTGGGCCAAGAAAAATGAAACTTATCTGGAAACATCCTCAGGTAGTGTAGATTCAAGTTTGTTCAGATCATGACCCCCACGGGTAGGGCAGGGCCACAATGGATGATCAAAGTTTTACATGGGAATACATTGGAAAAATCTTCTTCTCCAGAACCACTGAGCCAAGAAAGATAAAATGTGGAAACATCTTCAGGTAGTGTAGATTCAAGTTTGTTAAAACCATGATCCCCAGGGGTAGGATGGGCGACAATGGACAATGAAAGTTTTACATTGGAATATGTAGGAAAAATCTTTTCTCAAGAACAGCATGCAAAGCCATGATTTGTTATATTTACATGGAAACATCAAGTAGTATAGATTCAAGTTTGTTCAAATCATGACTCTGGACTCTGGGGATAGGGTGGGGCCACAACGGACAGTTTAAGATTTACAAAAGCTCCTTCTATCAGTTTATTTTATACTCTATGGATCTTCTATGGATTGTTGTTTTATACTCAGGTGACCGTTAAGGCCCTTGGGCCTCTTGTTCTTATTACTCTCAGATTATTGGGTAAATATATATAAAACCAAGTATTTTTATTTTCAGCACAGTCTAATCTTTACAATGATGATAATTTAAAGCCAATCCTTTATTTTTAAACTAAGAAAAAGTTTGGTAAATGTCAAGAGTCAGTTTATATATGCACATTTTTTATGACAAAATATTTAGAATTTAATCATTTTACAGTCAATAAAAAGGTTTCAATGTCTATTTTGGTATGTGAAAAGATCCACTTTAATTTTGCACAGATGCACACTGCAAAGTTTACACACACAGATAATCTTTTTAATTTCTTTTTTTGGCCAAGTAAGCCTTTTTTTCTGCTTCAGTGATTTTATACCAGACACCGTCTTCCTTTCCCTTCTGTGCATTTATTCGCCATGCACTTTTATTTTCCTGATGCACATAGTCTGTAATAATGTTTGGATAAAACATATCACCCAAGAAATCTTTTGGTGCAGTTGATTTTGCACAAAAATCCGCTCTGGAATATTGGCCATGTGACTTTCACTAGCTGATCAACTCGCATGCCATGAAATGTTGAAGGTTTTCTGGCGAATTATAATGTTCCGAATTAATTTTTTCTGCACAAATGAATTTTTTATGAATATATGTATTCGATTCAGCATCCTAAAACCCATAAAGTTCATCTAAATTGTCACGTGAATAGAAAAAATCTCACCGTACATTCTTCGTAATCCACCATTTTGAATTAACAACTTTCATTTTTCCTACCATACAAGGTAAAAACAGTCTTTATTTGTAGGTACACATGAATTGATGACAGTGCACATACTTTATTTTTGTAGGCCAATAATAACGCTTCAATTTGATACCTGCCCCAAAGTTGTCAACGTCATAGTCTCGTTTTCACATAGTCTTAAAATAACAAGATGTTGAAAGGCACTTGTGCAGAAATTCTGTATAGGCGTCGAGAGACGCTAGTGCGGTAATCACAGATGGGCGTCGAGACGCTTGTGCGGAAATCCTGGCTAGGCATCAAGAGGTGCTTGTGAGGGGGAAAGAGTTAATGCTATATAAGTGCATTAATGCTTTGAAAATCTTCTCCTTTGCTCCTGGGCATTAAGCTGATGTACTAAATACATATAGTTATGATGAGGAGGGGGGGCTCTTTTAAAATTGTGAATTTCATGGCCCCTGGGTCTGGTGTTAAGGCGGGGAAAATGCATATTTTTCCTGTTGAAAATCTTCCTCTCTCCCCCTGTATATAAAGAAGATAAACTAGGTGTCTCTTCTAAAATTGTGATATTTAAGGCCCCAGGGTGTGGGGTCCTGAGAAGGGGGGGGGGGGGGATTGGCTCTTTTGATTATACAGTGCTACCTCAGTATATTGCCCTTTGTTATATTGCCACCCTCACTAATTGCCAGGAATTCTCCAAAAACGGATTTCCCCCTGTGATAATACACCTGATATATTGCCATCTCCACTTATTGCCATCTGCCACTGGTTTTTGGAAACAAAAGGTCAAATTATATAAGGAAAACCCTCGATAACAATGCCAATTAATTAGAGCATGATGAAAGAGCAAAAGAACAGGAGATTGATAAGTGTTCAATAGACATTCTGACATATTATTTCTTTTCAGTCAAAATATTGTAAACATAAAAAAAAGAAGACTTTTTTTATACCCCATGCAACAAGTTGCAGGGTGTATAATGTTTTTGACCAGACAGTCAGTCAGTCAGTCAGTCCGTCAGTCCTGTTTTTTTTTGTCAGTGCAACTCCTCATAAACCACAGCACAGAATTTGGTCAAACTTTGCAGATATTTAGGACAAAATGTGTAGATGTGCATATTACCAGGTAATTCTGATTCCATTATTTTTCTGGGAATTTCGGCACTTTTCAACTTAGATTTTTGGCCATATCTTGATTATAGACATGAACAGTTTGTCAGTGCAACTCCTCATAAACCGCAGCACAGAATTTGGTCAAACTTTGCAGATATTTAGGACACAATGTGAAGATATGCATATTACCAGGTAATTTTGATTCCATTATTTTTCTGGGAATTTCGGCACTTTTCAACTTAGATTTTTGGCCATATCTTGAATATAGAGATGAACAGTTTGTCAGTGCAACTCCTCATAAACCGCAGCACAGAATTTGATCAAACTTTGCAGATATTTAGTACACAGTGCGTAGATGTGCATATTACTAGGAAATTCTGATTCCATTATGTTTCTGGGAATTTCGGCATTTTTTAACTAAGATTTTTGGCCATATCTTGATTTTAGAGATGAACAGTTGGTCAGTGCAACTCCTCTTAAACTGCTGCATAGAATTTGGTCAAACTTTGCAGATATTTAGTACACAGTGTGTAGACATGCATATTACCAGGAAATTCCAATTCCATTATTTTTGCCCTAAGAGTTTTGCCTATTATTGAAGAAACTTTCCAGCTAGGTAATAAGGAAATCCATTGGAATCAGCTTTTGTGATTAATTTTTTATGTGAAATATTTTATGACCTTAAAAGACCCCAGGCCTATAGATTTTGAGATCAAAATATTAATGATTTAACACACACACAAAATCTTGGATAGTTCCCCCCCCCCCCTCCCCATCTCAAATTGGTGCTTTGCCTTAAATAATTTCATAAGTACAGTATATCAACAAATTCATATGACTACATCATAATTTTGTTTCCATCAATTATTTAGATGCGTAAATTGTCATGTGTTGGACATGGACTTACACTTATTAACAAATCGAAATCACTGAGGAATTTGGATAACAATTTGTCAGCATAACTCTTGCACTGAATTTCCTGAAACTTTGTAGGTATTTCAGACATAATGTATAGATTTGTATATTACCAAGAAATTTTGATTCCATTATTTATCTAGAAACTTCAGCCCAATTAAATTTGTAACATACAAAGATTTGGATATCCTTGTATGGAAGAAGTTTTGATGTGATGATTTTTTGCAAGTAATGCCCCTTTTTGAATTATACTGTGTATTTAAAATGCACTGTGCCATTCATTACATGCTGCATTGTCGAGTTTTGGGGGAGCGTGGGGTATGTGAGCTTGCTCACTTTTTCTTTCATTTCAAAAAGAAATGAGAGCTGCCCTTGTACATATGTGCACAAGCATGACGTAAACAGATTGTAACTGAAATAAATTACGTACACTATTTTTTTTGTTTTGATTACCCTCAGAATTGTAATTTATGGCAGAATTTTTTATATTGCCACCCTTCTTTAATGCCAAAATCTGTCTTGGACAAAATTTGGCAATATATCGAGGTAGCACTTACTGCAAAGTGTAAGTTATTATTTCTTTGACAATCTTCTTCTCTGCTCTAGGTATTTTGCAGATAACCCAAGTATAAAGTTATGATGAGTAAGGGCACCTCTTCTAAAATTATGAATATCTTAGCCCCTGGGACAAAATTGTGAATATTTTGGCAGGTGGTTCAGGGGTTCTGGTGTTAGGGCGGGGCTCTATTGATCATATAGTGAACATGCATTAATTCTTTAAAAAATCTTTTTCATTCCCCCTGTTGTAAAGAAGATAAAGTAGGTGCATGGTTGTGATGATCAAGGATGCCTCTTACAAGATTATGAAATTTGTGGCCCCATAGTAAGGGGTTCTCCGGGAAAGGGGGGGGGGGAGGCTTTATTGAATTTATAGTGAAAGTGCATTATTTCTTTGAAAATCTTCTCTGCTCCTAGGTTTATAGCAGATAAACCAAATAATGTATATAGTTATGATGAGCAAGGGCACCTCCTCCAAAATTTTGAATATCTTGGTCTTTGGGTCAGGGGTTCTGGTGTTACATCGTAACATCGTGGCTCAATTGATTATAGAGGGAAAGTGCATTATTTCTATGAAATCTACTTCTCAACCACTGGGTATTTAGCAGATAAACCAAGTATATAGTTTTGATGAGCAAGGGCAACTCTCCCAAAATTGTGAATATCTTGGCCCCTGTGTTAGAGCAGGCTCTATTGATTATATACCGTAAATCTGGAAATTTTTATGTCGATTTATTTTTTGTGAATATGGGTCAAAAAGTTGTTGATTAATTTTTATGTTTTAAAATTTGCAAATTGTCATCGGTGCTAAAAATAAAAAGCTTTTAAAATTTTTGTAACAGTTTATAAGTTACGCATGTGCAATAAATGTTTCATATACATGCAATCTCCTTTCTTTCGTCGAGTTTCATTATACACGAGACTAAGTTCTCCGGTAAGATTCTGTCATACTAGGGATTCATTGTTAGATAAAACAACTGGCCTTTCTTTCTTGCAGAAATAATTTAAAAGAGACATACTGCATATCAAAATATCGGAAGATATTGAATGTAGTTAAGGCACGAATTGTCACGGGTAATTAGCTTGTAGTATAAACAGATTTCTTAAAATGACCACTGCTTACGAACACCTGTTCACCGGGTTAAAAAAAAAAAGCAGCTGTCAGCAAAATAATTAAGGTCTTCCGTCTTCACGGAAGACCTTATAGTGATTCTACTGTTTCTTATTATTATTAAGGTCTTCCGTCTTCACGGAAGACCTTATAGTGATTCTACTGTTTCTTATTAAGGTCTTCCGTTTCAGACGGAAGACCTTATAGTGATTCTACTGTTTCTTCTTTTTATTATTATTATTATTTTTTTTTTCCCCCTTTTCTTTTCTTGGCGATTTCTCAGAGATGGCTGGACGGATTTTCTTGAAATTTTCAGGGATGATAGAGAATGAAAATACGCCCAGACGATTTTTTCATTTTTTCAAAATTCACTTCCGGTCGTCAGATATGTCCGATTTCCGTTTTTTTCAAAAATATTTTGTCCGAGTGAGATCTCAGAAACGGTAAGAGATTAAGACACCAAACTAATATGAGTAATAGATCTTGAGGAGTAGGCAAATCCATTAGGGTTAAGAACGTCAGCCGTTACTTCCGGTCGTCACAGGAAGTGATAATAGAAATCGAAAATTTCACCTTTTCTTTTTTGAATCTTTTTTTGCATCACTTTATTGCATCTTATATGTAGTTTCGAAATATGTTGGTCCCACCGGAAACAAAAACGTCAACTTCCGGCTATAAGCGAAAAACTGCATAATTTAAGTATTTTACTTTCCCATAAATATTTTTTATAGATAAAGTATTTGAACTGATTTTTGAATATGTTATTAAGACTGCAAATGTCTAGAGTAACGTCAAATATCTTTGTAAAATTCACTTCCGGTCGCGCGTTTAAATGTCCGCAAAATGAGAACTTGTCCGAGTGATATCTCAGAAATGGTAAGAGATTTAGACACCAAACTTATAGGAGTATTAGACCTTGAGGAGTAGACAAAACGAATTGTGTTAGGAGCGTCAGCCGTTACTTCCGGTCGTCACAGGAAGTGATCAAAAAAATCAAAAATTTCAACTTTTCTCTTTTGGAATAAGACTTGCATCATATAATTGTATCTTTTTCACAGTTACGATATGTGTTGGTCCCACCAAAAACAAAAAATGACAACTTCCGGTTATAAGAGAAAAACTACATAATAGGTGTTTTCAATTTTCCCCAACATATCGCTTATAGATAGAGTTCTTTAAATGTTTTTATAGATGTTATTGAGACTGCAGATGTCTAGAGTGACGTGAAATATCTTAGTAAAATTCACTTCCGGTCGCGTGTTTTCTTGTCCTCAAAATGAAAAGTTATTTCAGCGAGATCTCGGAAACGGCATGAAAGTAAGACACCAAACTTATAGGAGTAATGAAACTTGGTGAGAAGGCAAAACACATAGGGTTAAAAGCGTCAGCCGTCACTTCCGGTCATCACAGGAAGTGATCAAAGAAATTGAAAATTTCCAAAAACTTTTCTTTTTAAAATTCAAACTTTCATCACTTTTTTGCTTCCCTTAAGCTGTTTTGAAATATGTTAGATTCCACCGGAAAAAAAACTTTAAACTTCCGGTTTTAAGAGATAAACTACTTTATTTCGTGGTTTGACTTTCTCATAAATATCACTTATATATAAGTATTTGAAATGTTTTTACATATGCTGTAGATACTGCAAAAGTCAAGAGAAAATTCAGAGATTTTTATTCAGTTCTCTTCCGGTCGTGTGTTTTCCTGTCCTCAAAATTAGAATTTGTTCTCACAATTGTTCGGAAACAGTAAAAGACTGAAGTCTAAAACTTTCAGGACTTATAGTCAGTCATCAGTTCATTTGCATCGTGTAAAAATTGTTTGTAGTCATTACTTCCCGTCGTGACAGGAAACGAAGCAAAAAAGTAATTTTTTTTAAGTTATTCTGCTTCTACATCAGTTTGAGGCTAATACCGAAGTTGGATTAGACATGTTCATGCAAACAGGAAGTTGTATAACGGAAGACCTTCTCATTACTAGTAATGAGTTTCTAGTTATTATTATTATTATTATTCTTATTATTATTTTTTTGACTTTCTAATTTTGTGCACGCGATTTCTCAGAGACTATTGAGTGAATTGGGATGAAATTTGCAGGGAAAACGTGTCGTAGGCTGAAGTTATTTTATCCGGGAGCAAATTCCAAAAATCACATCCGGTGCCAAGTTATGGACCATTTCCTGATTTTAAAATGAATTTTTGTCCAGGGATAATCTCAAGAACGGCTAAAGATATCAATGTCAAACTTTCAGGAATAATAGATCGTGATAAAGACTTGCCGGGAAGCTTATTTTTGTACGCCGTCGGCACTTCCTGTCGCTACAGGAAGTGGCTTTCAAAAATCGATTTTTTCAATTTTTTTGTTTTTAAATATTTTTCTGCGATATTAGTAGGGATAATAAAGCGTCTTATCGGAATACTAAATATATAATTTTTTTTAATGTTGATTCAAACATACTCTAGGAATTCGCTTTTTTCGTTTTAAGTCACTTTCTAATTTTGTGCACGCGATTTCTCAAAGACTATTGGATGGATTTAAATGAAATTTTCAGGAATAGTGTGTTGTAAAATGAACTTGATCTATCTGAGAGAAAATTTGGAAATTTACTTCCGGTGCCAAGTGACAGACCATTTTCTGATTTCAAAATGACATTTTGTCCGCGGATAATCTCAAGAACGACAAGAGATATCAATGTCAAACTTTCAGGGATTATAGCTCGTGATAGATACTAGCCGGGTCGCTACTTTTTGTTCGTCGTCGGCACTTCCGGTCGCTTACGGAAGTGATCAAAGAAATCGTAAAATTTCAACTTTTCTTTTTAAAATCAATACTTACATCACGCTATTGCATCTCTTTTGTAGTTTCGAAATATGTTAGTCTCACTGGAAACAAAACGTCAACTTCCGGTTATAAGAGAAAAACTACATAATTTGAGTATTTTTCTTTCCCATTAATATCTTCTCTAGTTATTAATGTCTTTTGTAGCATTTGAAATGAATTCTAAATGTGTTATTTAGACTGCAAATGACTAGAGTAACGTCAAGTATCTTAAGCTTTGTAAAATTCACTTCCGGTCGGGTGTTTTTCTGTCCTCAAAATGAGAAGTTGTCTGAGCAAGATCTCGGAAACGGTAAGAGATTAATACACCAAACTTATATGAGCAACAGACCTTAAGATGTAGGCAAAACCATTTGGGTTCAGAGCGTCAGCCGTCACTTCCGGTCGTCACAGGAAGTGATCAAAGAAATCAAAATTTTAATTTTTCTTTTTTAAATTAAAACTTGCATTACTTTATTGTATCGCCGTTACTTCCGGTCGTGACAGGAAGTGATGCAAAAAAGCGAATTGTTAATGATTAGCACGTTGGATTTTCACGTTGACGACCAGGGTTAAATCTCCAGAGTGTCTATATTTCTTTTATCACTTTTTCAGCTTGAATTTTCGTTTTGTTTTCAGAATCGGACGGAAGACCTCTCATTGCTCGCAATGAGTTTCTAGTTATTTGTATTATTGTTGTTGATTTATTTTTAAGAAAAATATTTTTGTGAATGCAATGCACATGCAACTTTGCTAAAAATTTACCTACAGTAAAAATAGCCAGATTTACAGTAGTGAAATTGCATTTATTCTTTGAAAATCTTCTCTGCTCATAGGTATTTAGCAGATAAACTAAGTGCAAGGTTATGATGATCAAGGATGCCTCTTCCAAAATTGTGAAATTTGTGGCCCCAGGATCAGAGGTAAATGTCAAGGGGGGGAGGGGGGGGGGTCAATTTAATATATGTTGGAAATGCATTTTTTTTTCTGTTGAAAATCTCCTTCTCTGCCCATGGGTATTTAACAGAAAAACTACTTGTATGGTTATGAAGAGGAAGGAAATCTTTTCAAAATTCATGACCCGGGGTCAGGGATTTTTGGTGTTGGGTGAGTTTATATAGTAGTATTGAATTAATTGAATGAGTAGTGTTGTATTAGAAATCCATTATTTCTTTGAAAATCTTCTTCTCTGCCCGTTTTTGTTAAGAAAACATACTAAGTGCATGGTAATGATGAGCAAGAGTGCCTCTTCCAAAAATGTGAATATCTTGACCCCTGGGTTAGGGGCTTTGGTATAAGGGTAGGGCTATATTGAATCTGCAGTGAAAGTGGATTATTTCCTTGAAAATCTTCTCTGCTCTTGAGCATCTTGGAGGCAAAAAGCATATATAAAGTTGTAAAAAACAGGTGTTTTTGCCAGATTTTGAAATTCTGTACCATTGGTCAATTTATAATTTCTACTAAAAGAAGTTATTAGTTATAATAGTTAATCACTGTAAATAATGTAAAACATTGGGTCATCTTTAAAATAATGTTTGCTTGCCCTCTCCCAACTAAGAGTAAAATTATTGGGTTGGTAGGTAGGTGGGAAAAACTTTTTTACCAGAAAATTTCAACATACAGTGGCTCCCGTTTTATCCAATAGTCAAGTTGTCAGTCTAATTTTATCAGAATAGCTGATTATTAGATTAACCGATTGCTCCATACCGAGTCCAAAGATAGATGTATAGAGCTACATGTATTGATAATACATCGTAGCAAATTTCAAACTTGCACTTTCGTTTTCGTTTGATTAGTTTACTTAGTGAAATTCCTAAAATAAATTATTTCACTTACTTATGAATTTAATATGATAACATTTTTCAAATAAATTGATGTATAAAATATATTCTTTGATAGTTATTGCCATCTTAATTCAGCACATGTTTACATTCTTCTTCGATGGTCGCCATTTTGGAAACGGAAGTAGACTAAATGCTTGACTAATAACCGTAAAATATTTTTCCCTGAATAGATTGTAAATTAAAAATCAACAAAAATATATAATATTTTTTTTATAAATGTAACTTCTTTGTTTTTATTTGTTTCTTTAATATGGTTACGTATTTTATCCTGTTTGTGACAATTCTCTGGTCAATGAGTTAACCAGTCTCATGCATACTTGTCTGCCATGTGGAGAAAGATGGTATGGATTTTGAGATGTATATTTATAGTATGGGCCGTTTGTGATTTTAACCATAAATTTTGCACTTAAAGGTCATATGAAACGATTCTTAACACTAGGATTTTACTTTTTAAACATAAAGACTGGTATGAAAGAATGTCAAATCACGTTTAGTAAAAAAAAATTTGCCTTTGCTTAACTGAAAAATTAAGGCCTAAACGTGTACACTTGATAAATTTGTTACCCGCTTATCGTTCTTGATTTTGTGTTTTTATGACGTCACAAAGACCCACTGATGTAAATAACGCATTAGATCTAGTGTAATTTTACCTTATTTTATTGAGTTAATTTTAGTCATTTTTGTGGGTATAAATGTGATTATATGTATTCAGATGAGCTATCTGATTCTAAAGTACAGTTTACTCTATTTGAACTAATCGTTTATTAGACACTGCAACTGAAAACGAGAGCTTTTAATCGTAGGATGATCCTGATGAATACCCCTTAGAAATTAAGATTTTTCTCCTCCAACTATGATTACTTATTTTAAATTAATACTTTAGAAACAATTTAAAACTTCTGTTTGATACGTATATGATATATTTTTTTTCCATTCCCAGTAAAATTGTATAATTAACAACAAAAACAGCGTAATTAATTAACATTGACCTTTATAAGCTTCTTACAATAAAAAATTTAATGGGCTTGCAAAATCTGTAAAGTTGTGTCATATATTGAGAGGGAAAAATATGTAGCTCAAGAGTAATCCCCCCTTTTTTTCCCAAATTAACACGGGGATATTGAAGTTCATGATAAACATGGATCAATGAAAAGTCGGCGTATTTGAATGCACGCTTTCTGCAATCTGAAACATGAGGACTAATGTAAAAACGATATAGAAGTAGGGGTTTATGATGACATCACCGTAATTTTGCTGTCAGAAGAAGCATGATTTAAAAAAAAAATGGCTCAAAACTTACCTGCATTACGAGAATGTATATACATACACTGTAATGTTACGGTGCTGATACTTCTTACCGTTTGGCTGAGCAATTGCAGTTTGAAAATACTCTTATACACTTCGTGCATAAATTGATCAGTTAAAAAAAATCCATGCCCCCATTATTTGCGAGACTGAACCTGAATAATTAATTCTCAAAATTAATACTTTTACAGTTCAACTTTTTTTTAAAACCAGACTATATAATAATCTGTGTTAAAATAAACTGTCTGTAAATATATACCTACATAAAAGTAGGATTACATAGATAGAATTACGTTTAATGTCTGATTTTTTAAAATTATTACGATAATATAGTTACAGTGTTATGCGTATATGTACAGACTTTTTGGTAGGAAAAAAAATACGGAGAGAGAGAGGGGGGGTCATCGAGACAGGGAAAACCAAAGAGAGAAAAGTGACTGAGAACGGGAGAAAGCAATAGAATCATTTCATTTCCCATAAATAAATGAAATCATTTATATGCAGGTTTAGTTTCACTTTCACACACAGCGCGGTCAATCGAATTCAGCTTTATAAATGGGCGTGCTACCGAGTACCTAGATAGCATCATCTAATCATGGCTTAAAAATTTAATCAGAAAACAAATCATCAGTATTCTTATGTAAGAAATTTATTCAATTGTAAATTATTTGACAGCATATATATTCACTTACTCGAGTACAGACCCCCTCTCTTTGTAGTATCATCTCTCTCTCTGTCGATTGAAGTCTCGAAGGACAACAATAAATTACACAGATAAAACATACTAATATCTTGCAAATTTACAGTAGGATGTTAAAAGACAAATACTATCTATCATATATTTATGCGACATTTTAGCCTAAATAATGATATTTCTGAAAATTTACGCTGCAAAACGCATGATCGGTTGTATAAATGTTAGTACTGAATGTACGACTGGGTCTTACTGACGTCATAAGCAAAGGGAGATAAGCCGCGCTAGTTGAAGTTCATTTTTGTAGTCGAGTAATTTTGATCGACTCTGCTGCCGCTAACTTGCATAAAAAATTCAAAATATAATTTCAGGCTTATTAAAGTAGCTCAGATGAACTCATTTCCGTATACAACCCAAAATGCACTGGACATTGTTTCATATGACCTTTAAAAGAGTGAACAAATATTAAGCCAAATGACCAAGTTAAACGACTGAATAGGCTTATTTCATTATCCAAGCAAATTGTCATACACAAGCTAATCAGTTCAATAATTAAAATTTCATGCCGAAAAATTGCAAATAATTGTCATAATTAACAAATGCATCATTGAACCCAAGCTGATCACCACAACTGTAATCAAAACATATCCATCTACTCTGCCCACTATTGACACAGGTAAGGTGCCTGTGTGCATCCAGCCGTAACTAATCCCCTCATTGTCGTACTCATGCCAGTCAAAGTAATTGGTGTCAAACTGTGTAAACAAAGGCTTCACATATGAAGTTGGAGGTGTGAACAAGGAGCTGATTATCAAAAAACACTATGATAGCCCAAATTTTTGTATCAGATAAAACGAAATTCCAATATTTTCTCATCAGAATATCAGTTGAATTATTAATAAATATGTAAGAAATGGTTTTGTGCTCTATTATATTGAAATAGCCGAAATATTCATTAAGCCGCTCTCCGATAAAATGGAAGCCACTGTATTTGTTGTCTGGATAAGAGGAATAAAGAAAAAAAATATTGTGTCCTGGAATGTAAAAAAAAAAGTTTTGAGTCGGGCCATTTTTAGTCAGTCAGTCAGAGAGGGCAACCAAATAATTTTTTAAAAGATGGCCTTGTGGCATATTGCTTTGGTTTTGAAAATTATACATGTAGTAAATCAATACTTAAGGAACAAAGGCTTAGTTACATTTTTAAATGATTGTCTTGAAATACAAAGAATGAGCTCTCAAATTTTGTAAAATTTTGTGCTCAGAAAGAATGCATGGAATTTTAGTTATTTGAACATCATATTTGACTACTCTGCTACAGATCTGAAGGTATTTTGAGTCTTTAATGCTTCATATGATTAAATAATATTTCAATTTAGATGAAAAAAATGTCAAAATAGGCATGCTTTTGGCCAAAAAAAAATCATTAAGAGGGTTTTTTGATTGTATTAAATGCTAGCTGTATCAGTGATAAATGTTGTCTCCTGGCTTGGGGGCCATAAAACTTAGACAAGCTCACTTTTGATCCAAGTCTCACTTTTACAAAAGTCGCCCGCGTGGTGCAATGGTTAAAGCGCTCGCTCTAGAGTCCGAAGTAAGGAGTTGATCCTTACGTCGCGGGTTCGAATCCCACTGTGGGACGTGGAGATGGGTCCTTCGGATGAGACCGTATAAACAGAGGTCCCGTGTCGCAGTAGGTGCTGGCACGAAAAAGATCCCTCATTGCTCAATGGCCCTAAGTGCCGAGTGTAGGTCAAAAATTTGTAGCTCTCCACCAGCAAGTGGTACGTGGCGTCTCCATATGAGTGAAAAATTCTCGAGAGGGACGTTAAACAATAAACAAATAAATAAACAAACAAAAGGAATTATTAGTGGAAAAGTGAAGAGTGAGCTCATTTAAGTTTTATGGCCCTAGAGCCTGGAATGTTAAAGATATATAACATAATTATGCTTTTCTTTTTCTTTTTTACACATTCATATGGCAAAGATTCTTTTGTTATTATTTTCATATCTGTATAAATAAGTAACTAGTTCATTTTTTTTATACATCAAATAAGTTTCAAAATGCATTTGTCATATTGCTCACTTTTTGCTTTCCAATGGTTTTCATTGGGGAAGACGTCACCTAGATTCAGTACTTTCAGTACTTTGATTACATATGAATATGTGGAAAACAATCTGTTGAGCATTGTGGCCCATGGGTCTCTTGTTTATTATTGATTAATGTTGAATCTTTTTGTTGAATTTAATTTCATGATGTCTGTTACACTTTCAGAACAGAAACAGATAGCAGTCATAACAAAACCTCATTCAACAGCTATTCTATCAATGAACAAGATTCTGGAAGAGGAACTGTCGCTCCTGGACTATGTGGTTTGGCAAATTTGGGAAATACATGTTTCATGAACTCTGCAATACAGGTATTAGGAAAAGATAAAATATGTGTGAAAGCTTTATCTTTTGTGTAAATTCAAGGTTGTTCAAATCATGACCCCAGTGCTTAAGGCAGGACTACTGTAGTAGATCAAAATTTAACACATGAATGTATAGGGAAAAACCTTTAAAAATCTTCATATTAAGAAGATATGTTCGAAAGTCTTTTTTCTCATGTATAGCAGGACCATGATTAAAAATCAAGCATTTCCCAAGTAGTGCAAATAATGTTTTTGTTCAAATCATTCTCCTTTCCCTCAGGGGGATGGGGTGGGTCTCAATAGGGTATCAGTGTTTTACATAGGGATATACAGGAAACATTTTTTGCAAAATCTTCCTTTTATAGCCACTTACCAAAGATAAGGGGTCTTACATATTTTATAATTTTATATTACAATATTTACATTTCTATTTTATGCTACAGTTTTCTATTTCTTTCATTTTAGCATATAACAATTAATACAAATAATATGCCTTACAGTTTCAAAGTTAAGCAGATTGATGGCTTGTATATATGTCTAGTACATTGTTATCTAGTCTTTATGAAGTCAATTAAATTAATCCCCTATCCAATTATCTCTTGTTACCCTGAAGATATAGGTGTCACACAACCGTAATTTTTGGGGTATATGTCGATGGGGTATATAGGTTGAAAGGCTCATTTTCAGCCGTAATTTTTAAAAAAAATCCTTAGATATAGGACAAATTCGGAAGATAGGACGAGGCCTTGTTTATCGATTTTCTAGAGATTCTTACGTAGATACTACGTATCAGAACATGTAAACCTCTTTAACTTAATTGGTGATATTAACATATTGAGAAAATAAAATGGTATTTTATGAGTACAGCATTTTAATAGTGTTTTATGCAAACATATTACAGTGGAGCCTCATTTATCCGGATACTTTGGTTCCCAGACAATTCATCCAGATATGTGAAGCATCCAGTACCTGTATTGCGCTGATTTTAGTTATATAGCCTTTCATACCATTTTCAATAGTAAAGAATGTTGCTTTTTATCAATATGTTTTATTGTTTAAATACTTTAATATAAGTTAGTACTACTCAATACTTGTTTAAATAAATAAAAAAGAACATGTGTCATTGGAAAAACACATGTTTATTTGGTCACATTTAGGCCAGCATTTTTTTATTTTTAGGTTTACAAACCCACCGCTCAAGTTTTTGAATTTTCAGAAAAAAAATAAAATTGAGAAAAATGGAATTTTTTCTTTCCGATGTTGAATTTGAGTCGGGATCGAGATTTCAAATTTACGAACTCGTACTTCCAGTTTAAGATAAACACATGGCGGGTAAAAAAGGTAGATCTGCATAGTCCATAGCAGCATTATAGCTGGTTTAGTGTAAAATTTATCGATAGGAGTGCCTTTCAAAATGTTTCATCCATTCAGAGGACAAATAAATTTAAATGCTGACGACTTTGTTGCACAATGACATGTTGGTGAGATAATTATGTATCTGTGTTCAAAATTATCTGCATGTAAATTAATTTCCTAAAACAGGTTAAAATCTGCCCATTGTAGCTATAGCCAGAGACAGGTCTCTGCTATAGCTTACAGTCTAGGGAACATTCTTCAGAAAAGGATCACTTATGTATCTGATGAAATGAATAAAACTATGGGAGAAATGAAGTCCATTTGAGGGTGAAATAAACAATAACCTAAAGAAATGAAATATTTCAACTTTTAAAGAAAACAAGTCTATGTCTATGAATACATAAAACCATGTTACGACTGTATTCTAACAGTAAAAGAAATATATTTGCCGACTACGAAAAAATTATCCTAGACTTATAAAATTATATTCCTTAATTAATACATATCAAAACCATGTTAGAGAACCGAGATTCTTGTGCGTACCTATCGACCTACAATTAAACTTGCCATAGTTAAAAAATTATCGTCCGGATAAGTGAACCAAAATATAACGTAAAAATTCATTTTGTGGTGAAAAAAGACCGTCCAGATACGGAACGCGGAATTCTGGTTAAACGAGACAAATAACGTTAAAAAATTTCGTTCCCATTAAAAATCATCCAGAAACTGAAGCATCCTGGTATCTGGCGTCCGGATATCTGAAGATCCACTGAAGATAAAACTTCCTTGAATTGTGATATAACGTATTTTCTCCAACTTGCCTGTTCAATGCCGTCGTAGTTTGAGTCTGTCGTTAAACACATAAATATGGTAGTATACAACAGCTATAATTAGGGAAATACCCGAAATCAAACAATAATCATTTCCATTTTAGAACATCGTGGACACATTCTTTTATTCCAACATTATTTACCATGGTACAATATTAACTTCAATGACTGCCATTTTTATATTTCTTGTCCAGGGATTTGCTAAAATACACAAATGACTATTACATGTAACAGTTAGCAATTGAAATTAATCATTGCTTGAGATATTGTTGTAAAAAATGAATTTAATTGAGAGTACATTTGCAATTTAACAGTCATCATGACTTTCACAGTTTTGTTTGTTCAATGATGTATAGCACTAAACTAATATTCCTGTAACGGCACGTGGATCTGTTAATCATGCCCCGCATGTGTTTAAACCAAAACAGGTGTTAACACCTTTGTGTACACAGTGTATATCCCTTTATCTGTCAGACAATTAAAATTCTATTAGAAGCCAATCTTTGTATAATTCAGTATACCCCATAGGATATAAAACAAAATAGTTATGATTAGCGGTATATTTGGTAAATAATTTTAGGAATTTACTGCCAACTATTTATTTCATGCATTTTACATTTAAATAGATATCACAAGACAATGAAAAAATATTTAGGTATACTATTTCAATTAATTGTTACAAATAAATGGTAAAAAAGGATTACAATTGTGATTGTGAAAACTCTTCCATATTTTAAACTTTGATACAGTTGGGGTTTTATTTTTAGTAAACTGTTGCAACTTCCAACTTCACAAGATGGACACAGCTGTCAGCATGTTGTAAATATACTTTGAGACATTATTTACTAGATGATATAAGTTTTTTTTATTACCCAAAAACAATAAGGAAGTTACTGAGTTTTTATCTTTTATTAAATCTAATACTAGAACTTTCCTAGAGGGCTCATGCAGCTAGCTAATCTAATACACATAGATGTAAGTATTTTTCAGCAGCATCGAAAAAGAAGACACTCAATTTTTGACTTAAACAAGCTGTGGAATTGGATAAACAACAGGCTGAGAGCAAGTGAAACTTGCCTATATGAAACATGCTCACTAGCACCTGATACATGAAGGCTGAGGGCAAGGAATGCTTGCCTATATGAGCTATGTCCACTCTCATGAAACATGCTCACTAGCACCTGATACATGGAGGTTGAAGGCAAAGCAAGTTTGCCTATATGAGCTATGTCCACTAGCACCTGTGTAAGGAGCAGAGTAATCCTACCTGAGTAGAGCAATGCTTGCCCAGGATGCAGTATTTGATAATTGTCATAACAGGAGTACTCAACAATGATGCTGAATGATAAACGTACAATATCCCATGCTTGGGAGAAATCGAATGGTAAACATACCATGAAGTAATTTGCCAAATTATGCAGGTGAGTAGCAGCTGCATAAGCCCCAAGTATGGGATTGAAGATAATATAACAAAGAGGTGTTCATTTGCTTGTGGTACTACATGCTATAGAATATACAGTTACCTAGCATATTCAAAGTACTGACAAACAGGAAAATAATAAGTGAGAACAGTCCATCAGTGTTACATATTAGAATCTATGTGAATTATTCATAACATGTACTAATTGCTACACAATGGTTACTTCTGTTTTTCTACACATATAATCTCACATTTTGTTAAGGGTAGTACTAGTTGCCAAACTACATTGAGCGTCTTTAACAACATCCTCTGAAGTTCGTATATATCGTCTATAACTGTCTGACGACAACCTTCCTAAAGTCTTTATTAAGTGATCTTCCATTCTTGCTGAAGCTGCTGATGTTGCAGCTCCTATTCTGAATGAATGTCCATTATATTTACTAGAATCATATCCAATTCTTTCAAGAATGTTTTTCAAATATTCAATAAAGTATGTCCTAGTTACAGGCAATTGACAATTTGTAACAAAAAATGTCTCTTTTGGCAAAGCATTCCTAAAATTTCGAATTTGCATGTACAGGCACAGAGACTTAACAGGACAAATATTTGTTTGATTCATATGTAAGGCTATTGTAGTACCTTTGTGAAAACGGTCTGTTTTTGATTGCTTTAAAAATATCTGAATGCAGCTTTTCTCTACAAATATATCTTCACAAGTTAAGTGGTATTCAGGGTCAAAATAATTCTGAATTGTTAGTTCTCCACATCTAAAAAACCCATAAAAAGCTGTGACATACATTGCTTCTAATAATACATTTGTGTGTTTGTCAAATGCACCTTTTCTTAAAGCTAAACACATGCTGTCTAAGATTTGATATGTGATTGGTAATCGTATTTTGGACATACAAGTATTTGATTGAACTTTTCTTATGCCATTCAAAATCAGGTTTAATCTTTCCATAGACTGATGTTTTGATTCAAATGGGTTTGGTATTCCCTTTTCTATGTATGCAAATCTAATGCCACACAAATATAATCTAATGGTGGAGTATTTTAGAGATAAATTGTTTTGACAATACGCTACAAAATAAATCAGAATGTCCTGAGAAATTGGTGGAAAATTGTCATCAAATTGAACATTATAGAGAGCTAAAAATTATTTGTAAGCATTAAATCCTTGCTGGTATACATGTCTTGTATTGGAAGTTATTGCGTTTTGCCACAAATTGTCATTTACTTGCTAAGTTCCACATGACAAGGGAAATTGGTGGAACTTGAGTTGCCTTTTCATCTGCCTGTGGTGCACCTGCTCAGAATCACTTCAACTGTAATCGAGAAAGAGAGTCAGCAATTACGTTGTTTTTCCCAGGCACGTGTTCACTGTATATATCAAAATTGTTTAAAGCAGCTCTATAACACAGTGTTCTCATTAAACTAGAAATAGGCAGGTCTGAGGACCTTTTCTTATTTATAATTTCTACAACTCCTTCATTGTCACAGTGAAATAAAATTCTTTTCTTGAACCACATATTCCCCCATAATACGGCAGCAATTACAATTGGGTAAAGCTCTTGAAATGCTATTGAAATGGGTTGTTTCAATGTTGTGGTTAATTCTGTGGCCAAGGCTTGGAAAACCATCTGCGCTGAAAATAACCTCCAAATCCTAATGATGAAGAAGCATCAGTATAAAGTTCCATATCTGCATTCCTTGTTAGAGTGTTTCATAGAAAACTGACACACCATTCCATTTCTCCAAGAAAACTAACCACATGTGCAGATCTTCTCTACTTTGTTTTGAGAACTTGACATAATGATGTAATTCGTTTTCTGTTGTGGATAAAGCTATCAGGTACAAGGTGAAGGCTCTTCCTGGTCTTATAACTTTGGCAGCAAAGTTGAAATGGCCCAGTAACTGTAGTAATTGTCTTTTTGTTACTGAGGACTTTCTTAAGAAGTCGGTAATAAAAGTTCTTATCCTTTCAATCTTCTCAAGGGGCAGTCTGGCCTCCATCCTTTCTGTGTCTAATATGATTCCCAAATATTCCAGGCAATTTGTTGGACCTTCAATCTTCTTTAATGAAAGGGGAATATTAAGCCTTTTAAATAGGGTGCAAATTATTGCCATGGTTCTTTCACCGACATATCCGGGATTGTCAATTGTCAAAAAGTCATCTAATAAATGGAATATATTGGAAATTCCATAGTTGTTGTGAGCAATCCATACTATTGCTTTTGACAAATGGTCAAAAAATTTTTGGTGAACTTCTGGTGCCAAAGAGTAAGCGAACAAAATAGTAATATTTATTTCTCCATTTAACACACAACAAATGCCACTGTTCTGGTGTCACTGGAATAAGTTTGAAGGCAACACTAATATCAGTTTTACATAGAATTGCGTTTTTCCCCAACTCTTTGATCTTGATGGCATCATCAATTTTAACATATTTCAGCAAACACTTTTCTCTGTCTATCAAGTCATTGATACTTCCCACATCTTCCTTTTGGTGAGGAGACGATAAGTCCAAAATTAAACATTTTTTCCCTGAATATTTTCCTGTTGCCAGACCTAATGGACTTACTTTGTAAGTAGGGAATTCTACACTGTCAAAAGGACCTTTGATAAAACCTTTTTGTACTTCTTTCTCCAGGAGTTCATCCGCTGTAGTTGGATCCTCTGTTGCAGATTTTTAAATTTTTACACTCAAATGAGTTATCCATATGAAAATCATCACCGAAAAAAAATGTCAAAACCAAATTATAGACCATGAATTAAGTAATTTACAAATTCTTTGTCAGGGTGTTTTTGTAATTCATGTTTTAATTGTTCAATATTGATAGGAGTAGTGGCATTGGATTGGTTATCTAGAGGTAGTCACAAGTTTTGATTTTGTTTTTTTGTCTTGCTCATTTCTGATGTTGCAGATTTGCCTGCCTCTTGCTTGGTACATTTATTTTTTCCATGTCCAGACGAAAAACAGGTTGAACACACATGGGCTCTCCTGCAGTATGGCAATGCACATCTGTTGTAGTTGAAATTGTTACATACAGGTTGGCCATCTACGTAGATAATTTGTCTGTCGTAACGATCTTTGTGACTTGACGATCTTGACTGTTTTGCCTTGTCTTTGTACTCTTCTCGTTTTGTGTCAACACACATAGCTGTTGAATGAGTTGTTGATCTGCATGTGTCACATTCGCTTACTTCAGCACCTGCTACAACTCACTTCAATAGTTCTTCATCCCCTTTGCTCCAGTTGATGAGTACTTGGTTCTGCTTCAGTGCTATGGCACACTTCGCAGAAAAAAGTTTATGGTATTCAAAAAACATAGATGGCCACACATTGTGAAATTCAATGATATGGGCCAAGTAGCCATCTAGTTCTTCCCTGTCTCCAAGGATATGCATTTGGTGCACACATAATGTGTTTATAATGTCCAAATGCAGTCACAAATTCGCTAATACTGAGATTCCGAGAGAGGTGTTTGTCTTGTTTGTCTACTTTGTTAGATGTTGGTAGCTGCGTTTCGTATGCAGGTGTTAGTAACGCACATAAATTGATGTTGTCACCTCTTAGGATTTTTTCCTGATGTCGGGATTTACTAAGTCTTTGTGTCCTATATCTTCTGATGAGACCCCTACATTAATTGTGTTATGCGTACCTGTGTTCCGAGTTTGGAGTTCCAGGAACGAAGGTGTTGCGCCTGTGCAAGTTCCACTTCCTGAGTCTGCGCTTGAATTTATTCCCTAATTTGTAACAAGTCTCTGCAATGGGTTTTGTTCGTCTGACTTCTTTTCTTCTTCTAGCAGTATGTTTACTGCTTGTTGGAGTGCAGTACATGATTTTGCCATTAGCTTTAAAGTGGATAACAGCTCCCGATTGTCGCTGGCGCCATTGTTGTTGACATTCACCACGTTACTTCTGCCCAGCAGTGATGATTCCCTTGAAGTATTATTAGATTGTGTAACGTCACATCCACCCAAGTCTCGCGCGTCTTCCCGCGAAATTTGCGGCTGGTTTGTCACGTGATGTTGGTTTTTGTTGACATTTTCCTGATACAGTTGTCTTAATGCCATTGCACTGAAACCTTTAGGCACAGAAATTCCCATCGCTTGTAATTTTTCTCCAAGTTCTGCCACTGACCAATTCAGCAGATTCGTCATATTTAATCCTAATATACTAGCCCTATTTTGTTCGGAACTGTCTGTACTACGAGAACGAGCATCATCGCTTTTCTTCGAGTATCTTCTTGCACTCCACAGCATTTTGTAGTAAAGGATAATTTTCCAAACACCCAAAAAACCTAGGTATACCAACCGATATTCAAATGTACATAGTCAAATCAAAGTTTATGTAACCTGGCAATCATATCAGATTTCAGATTGCGAACTTTACCAACTGAAGTTTCCTGACCAGGATAACGCACATGGAATATTAAGTCTCCAACTTCACATTTTGACAGTTAGATCCCATATTTACAGATATAAGTCCAATAAAACGAAAGTAAAAGAATCATGGGAAAGTATATGAACAAATAGGAACTGTATTTAAACACAACCGCTGAAACCTCAAAGAATGTAAACTGATCTGATTGGTCAATTACATCACGTGATTCTTATATAGTGGGCTCCCAAAGGGGTAACTATCCTGGGAAAATTTTCTAGATAAAGTTATGTTTTTGGGAATAAACTCTGATTTTAAACATAATCAATATTTTGTACATCGATGGATATTTAATGGAATTTATTTTGTAAGAAATCAATGGAATAAATATTTAATTCTTTATTGTTCATTATTTTTTATCTGTAAAATAATTTTTAAAAATATGAAAAGGGTACAGAAAAGGGCCAAAATTGACGTAAATTTTACTGATTTTAACTTTAACGGCCGAAGATTTACAGTGAACGCCAAATGTCGTGTGATACACAAAATGTTTTATATGTTATAACCTGTCCAGGGTGTAGTGAATGTTATATTGGTGAGACCAGTAACACTCTCCATACCCGGGTTCATATTCATAAACAGCATATCAACACGCCAGAATACAGACAGATACCACTTAGTGAACATTTAGACGTGTGTAGACAAAAGAAATTTAAGATATTTCCTTTTTATAAAGTAACAGGAGGAAATGATATTTGTAGATGTCAAAAAGAAAAAAAAATTATTTGTACTTTGAAACCAAAGCTTAACAATCTGATTTAATTAGCTGCAATAATGTAGCCCTCTCCAATTTTTTTTTAATCTGATATTTTCAGGAGAGCGCTACAATTCCACTGCATCTCTGTAATGGTGCAAATATATTTTTTAGATACAGGTGACTGCAGGCTAAATAAATTGTTTTTGCATTCAACTTACTTCCAATAAGACAGAATTTTTATTCACTATCAGCATCATAGCCCTTTACACGCGAAAACCAAGTAAAATAAATCTGCGTGTTTACCAGTCGTTCTCTTCAGCAGCCATGGCAGTTCTCGCGTGATGTACTGAGACTTGCGCTTGAAATTTAGAATCACTTGATAAAGTAAATGTCGATGTTGATAAATGTTTGTGTTGTATGATATCACTAAAGATCGATAAATAAAAGCATTCCATGGGATATTTTTTTTCATAAACAGTGATATTTTAAACTGTTGATTAGCTTTAAACTACATCAATACTAACTAGTGCATGCATTATTGTCGTTGGTTAAATCCCACACAGCAATATATAAACAATTCACTGATCGCAATGCACTTGTCAATGTGATGTCATATCATAAAATTTGACGCAGTTTGTATGCAGTGAGAGGCGGATCAAGTTATATTTATACAATGAAAAATGTATTTTGCAATTAAATAAAATATAAATTGTAGATATATAAGAGGCCAGTAACTTGGATGAGATGTCTATTTTATGATTTTATTCATATACTTCCCGTGCATTCCCTAGACAAGCGATACTGTCGTATATTTGTATGCAGATTCATTGAAGGGTAATAGAAGGGTCGTAATAAATCGATATATTGCAAGGGCATACCCTCAATGAATTAGGACAAGCTTTTACACATAAACTCAAGAGGTATGAAGATATTTGAAAAGTGCTGCGAACCTGTTGAAATCTTGCAAATGAATTAATTATATCTATATTTAATGTACTTGACCAGCAAAATATTCAACATACGGTCTAACAAATGTAATTTTAGCAATTAGATAGTAGAATCTATATGGGTGAATTAAAAAAAAATGACCACCAAACTGAAATTTTTTGGAAAAATTCAACTACTTCTGACATATTTTTCACTTATATCATCATATTGCACATGCATTCTAGTTTAAAATCCTGAAGTGGCAGTAGAATAGACAATTGGATTAAAAAGTTTCAGAATTTTTATTAGTAAAATTTCTTTTGAAAAAAGAAAATATCATTACACCTTAAAAGACTTTCTAAAATACATAATCACAAGAAATTATAGTTTTTATGCTTCAAAATGGTAAAAGGGGTATAAATGATTAAATCTAGACTTTGAGTATCTTCTCTTGTATGTGTGACAAAAAATTGACTTTTTGATTGTCATTTTACATTATTTTTTCAATTCTGGTTTGAAAAGTTTTAATATGAAAAAAATATGAAGCAATAAAATTGCCCAAATATCACTTTTTTGTCCGTTCAAGCCAATTCTTTAAATCTAAGCCAAAAAAAATTTTTTATATATGAGTTCTCTTACAAAAAATACTAGATTTTGAAGTGACCCTATGTTACATCATTGTGTTGCACTCCTGACATCTGATATGTATTTTATTTAACATTGTTTTAAAAATTATAACACACAATAACCCATTCTTACTTTGTAAATTAATTTGTTTTGATATTTTTTATTGTTTACGGCAGGTTTTTCATATTTTGAAGACCTTAACACATGATTATTTGCAAAGTGTAATATATATAAATTGTATATAAAACTATATGTGAAATGATGAAAACTATTCCCTGAATTGACTAGAAAATTTCTGTAATTTGTTGATAGACACAGTGTTTTGAACATCAAATAGTATCAAACATTTTTTTCAACTCATTTTTTAGTAAAGATAGTTAAAAAGCATTGGTAATTATAAAGCAGTTTTGTTGCACTCCTGACTGCAGTAAAATTTAAAATTAAAACCGTAGAACACAAAAATTCATAAAGTGTTGGCAACATCAAGTGGTAATGAAATTGTGCAATATTTATAGTCCGATATTTTATAATTAAAACAGATAAAAGTATTTGAAATTCGCATTTTATCTGGAATTATTCCCTATTTATGCCAAAAAACTAGCTTAAATGTATATTTAGAAGATAAAATATATTTTATAGCATATTTTCCTTTAGAGGACAAACACAGTAACCCACCAGAAAAATTCTACTGATTATTTTTTCTTTATCTTTATTCTTATTGGATGATTTATAATTCTAACATATTTGTTGCACTCCTGACCAAAAAGCATTGGGACCTTTAAAGTAGAATTGTGAAATGAAAATTACATAAGAACTTGTTCTGTTGTTTCAGTGAAGTTGAGGAGGAACTACTTGAATTTTATGACAATTTTTTAGTGTGTTTATTTTTAGCATTCATTTAAAAAATCACAAAAAAGATAAAAACACATCTGAATTGATAAAATTGAAAAAGGAAGGATTTTAATAATAAAACTGTCAATAATTTAGTATTAAATTATACAAAAAGATCATTATTCATTAATGAAAATACGTCTAAGCATGAATAGAAGTGTTTTCATCACACAACTTGAATCTTTAAAAAAATGTGTTGCACTCCTGACCATAGAAATATAGATCTGAAGCACAGAAAGATCCAGTAATTAATAAATCTATTTGGTAAAAATGTTCTTTGTGTCTTTCTTTTCCAAAATAAAAATCAGAAAATGATATAATGATAATAGTTTTTTCATGCTTGTGAGCAAAACATCAAATGTTGCACTCCAGACATTATTGGGTATGCACATATACTTGACTCTAATTAATGCTGCTTGGGATTTATATAACATTTTTAAGTTTTAAAATGTATATCAGTTATTGTTTTACACTTAGAAAATTCTTTTTTGTCTTAATTTTCTTTCAGAATTTTACAATTGATGTTTTTTTGGCAACACTACATTTTTTCTGTTGCACTCCTGACATGGTATAACATTTTTTTAAACATCAGCCATGACCACAACTTGATTAAACAAAAGTTACTACAGCCCACATTTAAAGCTCAATACTTTGAATATTATCAGGAAAGTCTTTATTTTCAACATAAAGCTTTATTATTTATTTTACAGATCTCCAAAAAATATTGAAATTTCAAAATGTCACAAAAAGGTGTTGCACTCCTGACAATTTTAGCATCATTTTTGTGCATAACTTTTTTGTTAATTGAGATATCAACGGGATATTTGGCAGGTATTGAGACACTATCTAAAGACATATGCTGAGACATAGAAATCTATATTCATTAGCTCACCTGAGCTGAAAGCTCAAGTGAGCTTTTCTGATCACCTGTTGTCCATCGTCGTCCGTCTGTCCGTCCGTTTGTAAACTTTTCACATTTTCGACTTCTTCTCAAGAACCAGTGGGCCAATTTTAACCAAACTTCGTACAAAGCAACCTTGGGTGAAGGGGAGTTTAAATTTTTAAAATGAAGGGCCAAGTCCCCTTCAAAGGGGAGATAATCAAGAAAATAAAAAAATTGGGTGGGGTCATTAAAAAATCTTCTTCTCAAGAACCACTGGGCCAGAAAAGCTGAAACTTATCTGGAAGCATTCTGGGGAATTGTAGATGCTAAATTGTTCAAATCATGACCCCCGGGGGTAGGGCTGGGCCACAATAGGAAATCCAAGTTTTACATTGAAATATGTAGTAAAAATCTTTTAAAATCTTCTTCTCAAGAACCACTGGGCCTGAAAAGCTGAAACTTATGTGGAAGCATCCTGGGGTAGTGTAGATTCTAAATTATTCAAATCATGACCCCCGGGGGTAGGGCGGGGCCACAATAGGGAATCCAAGTTTTACATTGAAATATGTAGTAAAAATCTTTTAAAATCTTCTTCTCAAGAACCACTGGGCCTGAAAAGCTGAAACTTATGTGGAAGCATCCTGGGGTAGTGTAGATTCTAAATTATTCAAATCATGACCCCCGGGGGTAGGGCCGGGCCATAATAGGGAATCCAATTTTTACATTGAAATATATAGGAAAAATCTTTAAAAATCTTCTTCTCAAGAACCACTGGGCCTGAAAAGCTGAAACTTATGTGGAAGCATGCTGGGGTAGTGTAGATTCTAAATTGTTCAAATCATGACCCCCGGGGGTTAGGCGGGGCCACAATAGGGAATCCAAGTTTTACATTGAAATATATAGGAAAAATCTTTAAAAATCTTTTTCTCAAGAACCACTGGGCCAGAAAAGATGAGACTTATGTGGAAGCATGCTGGGGTAGTGTAGATTTTAAATTGTTCAAATCATGACCCAGGGGGTAGGGCGGGGCCACAATAGGGAATCCAAGTTCTTAAAAATCTTCTCAAGAACCACTGGGCCAGAAAAGATGAAACTTATGTGGAAGCATGCTGGGGTAGTGTAGATTCCAATTGTTCAAATCATGACCCCTGGGGATAGGGTGGGGCCACAATAAGTACTATGGGGGGGAGGGGGAGAGAAATCAGGTGAAAAACAGCAAGGCCAAAGTTACTCAGGTGAGCGCTGTGGCCCATAGGCCTCTTGTTGCCTGTATTTTTAGTGTGGGTTGATAAATATGCGTTTGGTCATTTTTTTTTAATTCACCCATATAGGTTCGCAGCACTTTTCACAAACTACAAAGAGTGTTGAAAATAATTATATGTTAAACTTAGATGTTTAACTTGGATATGCCCTTGCAATATTAGAATTTATAGATGACCTCAATACTTCAGGTATATTTGCTAAAATCACGTGACTGCCACATCACGTGACAAGTCTAAATAAGAAATCTAATTGTCCTCAACCTGTAGTTTTCAACCACATTGCATTTGTCTGATAGTAGTAAAGTTCTAAAAAGAAACGCCCATCCTTGTAAAGAATGTATTTTCTATCTAAAAAATTTGCCGATATTTCCATTTAGCACTTTAACTGTACTGCGTACGGATTGTTCTGTATATTTTTGGATCTATTCATGTCTTGCATAACTACATTTTATGAGTTCAGGTAAGATATGTCAATAAAATACCCACTTACTGATAATTTGAGCTGAAATCTGTGTGGTAGTGAATCACTCTCGCACTTGCACCATTACGGAGATCCTAAGGAGTTGTAGCCCTCTCCAAAAAAAAAAAAAAAAAAAAATGGAGAGGGCTACATTATTGCAGCTATGATTTAATATGTATATCCATTTAATTATGTATGCATATGTATATCTGTATTTTTATTGAAGTTTTCCCTAACTTTTTACCTGAACGCAAAGAGCAATTGAGTATGACATCATAGTACATTTGACTTCACAATTACGACGTCATATACTCCCCTTAATATTGTGTAATGTTACTATGTAACTACTGTTGTTTATTTTGTAAAGCTTCAGAAGATAGAATGGGCCTAAAGCTTTACTGAGGTTTTTCTTCTTTATTTAAAGTATAAATATATATATATATATATATATATATATATATATATAGTCCCTGAAACGTTCTACTTTCCCATTTTTCTGTTGCTCACTGTTCTTTCAGCGTGCGTTCACTGTGTATTCACTATTCGCTCTCCGTTCACAGTTTTGCATTCACCATGTGCTTGTGTTCACCATTCACAAAGCGATCAGAGTTCACTCTTCGTTCACCTTGCGTTCAGCGTTCACTTATTGTTCAGTCCTCACTGTCATTCGGAACTTAGAAGTGAAAGGACTTAGCTTTTTGTACAGTGTAAGTAAGGATTTACAGCTTTTGCACTTTAATACCGGTAATTAACATATCCTGTTTAAAGAATCATTATTTCATGGGAATACCAATATTTTTCAATTACTATAGAAATAAATATAAGAACTAGTTCCGAGAATTATAAATAGTACTGCGGATATCCAGTTAATTAAATATCTTTGGAGCGAATAGAACTGATAGTGTGGTTTAAATCAATTATTTAAAAATATAATACGCTACAGAATTTTTTTCTACTTTACATATATATAAAGTCTATAGTTTGAGAGAAAAAAATTCCTTCCTTCTTGATCACCGTAACTTTATATGTTTGAAAATCGATATGTTTAAGACCCCCCCCCCCCTTTTTTTGCTTTTAATCCATTACTTAGTCAGTGTTTCCAGTGTGTTTAAATTAACATTTAAAAAGAAGTAATTGCATTTTGTAGCACAAAAATTTCAGTCTCAAAACATCCATGCATCTAAAACAAGTCATTAAACAATTGTATTTCAAAATATACACGTGCCGGAGATGGTATTTTAAAATTACAGGGAGTATGTTTTACATTCACGTGGCTGAATCATTCCAAGTGTTTATTCCCATGGGTCAATGTATTTTATTTATTTTTGTAGAAAACTAGAAATGATAAAAAAAATTTCAAAAACTTCTTGGAAATACTAGCACTTCATCTTCATTGTGAGGAGACTTTCAAACCTGCACAGTGTTGAATGATTTTGATTGACAGGACAAGCACATGGACTTCATGTGAACTTGAAGCAGGAAAATGGAACTAAAAACCGTTTATCGCTGTTAAACAAATGGATTTGTTGATTAAAAAAAATGGTTACTTTCACTGCCTGATATTAAGGAAAAAAAAATTAAGAATTTTTGTTTGATACAGGCACAAACATTTGGAGAAAGGGGGGGGGGGCTAAAACAGAATCTCTCTATTTCTCATTTGTCTGTTTGATAAAACCATGACAGCATATTACTTTTACATTTACACATGTATCAAGTTCTAAAATTTAATCTATAATAAATAATATGAATGCGTTGTCCGAGTATAATCACTTGGAAATGTCTACAGATACATGTAGAAGTTTGCTCAATAAATAATCATAAAAAATAGAAATGACACATAAATATATTATTGCATTAAAATTTTAAAATGCGAGTGTATTTATGCATATGTCAACGGACCTTTGTAAAATATTTTAATTTTTTTTCTCATTATTTTACACAGAATCGCCTTGGCACAGAAATACATGTATGGTTGTTGCAACTGTTGTAATTTATTCTATAAGTCAGTAGTTGTTCCTGCTAAAATCCACATTATTTGTTATGATTTTATATATTAGATAAGAATAAACATATTTACTTTACAAGTAGAATAATTTGATCTTTTATACTACATTGTTCGGTAACAATTACAATGTTTTACAGCAATAAAAATCATTTGATTAAAAAAGTTTTAACCTCATACATATGTGCAGAGAATATTGTAAGAAACTCAAATTAATAGTTTTACTTAATGTGCATGTATTGTCTTTCTTAGGCCAATTTTGGAACATTTATTTTATTTATTTATTCATCGATTTGTTTATTTATTTATTTTTTTGCACCTGACATTAGAATACAGTAAAATAGTTTCAATGCAAGGAAAAGATTAGAGGCATTTCAAATAAATCCTTCAACTTGCATACAGTGTTTGTTTGCCATTCACTTTGTGCTCACGTTTGTGCTCCGCATTCTGCGTTCGCTCACCGTTCAGCATTCACCAACCATTCACCAAGTTGCGTAAAATAAGTTCAATGCAAGGAAAAGATTAGAGGCATTTCAAATAAATCGTTTATCTTGCATACACTGTTTGTTTGCCGTTCACTTTGTGCTCACGTTTGTGCTCCGCGTTCTGCGTTCGCTCTTGGTTCAGCATTTACCAACCGTTCACCAAGTTGAATATATATATATATATATATATATATATATATATATATATATATATATATATATATATATATATATATTTATACCAAAGAAAACAAATTCTGTAATTCGGTAGATATTTTATTACTAAACAATCTAAATGTTGGCTCTTGGGATCAACAACTGACAACCATTATAGATACACTGCAAAGACACAAATTTGCTACTTAATACATAAGCAACTACTTAATACTTATGCAAACTAAAATCCCCTTAAATCTTGGGGATAAGAAATAAAAATGTTACTATATTTTTTTATGAATAGTCCATGTTACTATGACGGACTACTTTAATTTTCTAAAATAATAATCATAAACAAATTGTTAACCCCATGGCAACAGTTCTAGGAGAGTGGTGGGGATGGTGGTGGATAGCTGAACTAATGGAATCGAGATGCTGCCAGCTATGGCGTTGGCTTCAGAAAGAGGCTGGGTATTTTCCCTCCGTAATATTGGCCATCTATGGGGCCCCCGCAGGGGAAATCTTCCACCAAGGGGCCTCATTAAGGAAGTGAATGAGTTTATTTGTTTCCCTGGTATAAACTCAGTTTATAATACTTATAAACTTTAATTTATACCAAAGAAAACAAATTCTGTAATTCGGTAGATATTTTATTACTAAACAATCTAAATGTTGGCTCTTGGGATCAACAACTGACAACCATTATAGATACACTGCAGAGACACAAATTTGCTACTTAATACATAAGCAACTACTTAATACATATGCAAACTAAAATCCCCTTAAATCTTGGGGATAAGAAATAAAAATGTTACTATATTTTTTTATGAATAGTCCAAAAACAGTGTCAGCTGTTGTCCCCAAGATGATAATTAATCCTCTCTCCTAAAACTGTTGCTTCAGTATGCATTACTAACAATAGCGACTCAATCGCAAGAGAACAATGTATATAATATGGGTATATAAGAAAGTATGCAAGTACTTTGATGTAATGTGTGTAAGCACAAGTAAGTATATGATGGCATGCAATACCTGTTACTGTGGATAAGTAGTACATAAGTACTTGTAATTTGGGCATAAGCACATAAGGGTATATGTAATGAAAGTACGTAAGTACTTGAAGTAGTTGTGCGAAAGCACAGGTAATTATATGTGGTACGTAAGTACCTGTTTCTGTGTGTAAGTAGTACGTAAGTACTTTATGTATTGTATGTAAGCACAGGTAAGTATATGTTGGCACGTAAGTACCTGTTTCTGTGCGTAAGTAGTACGTAAGTACTAGATGTAAGTGTGCGTAAGCACATAGGTATATATATGAAAGTACGTAAGTACTTGGAGTAATTGTGCGTAAGCACAGCAAGGTATACGTGGTACGTAAGTCCCTGTTTTTATGTGCGTAAGCACATCTATGTATAAATGAGTACGCAAGTACTTGCTGTAAATGTGCATTCAGATGTAAATATTGTCCACAAAGTACACAGTACTTTGCTTGTATGTGTTGTATCATGTAGGTATTGTAGAACTTAAACCATTGCTGTGCATAAACATATTTTTACTTCTGTAACATGTAAGTGGCTTGGATATTTATACAGAAACATACTTCACTCCATCTGCCAAGTACAATTAAAGTAAGCTTACATGTACGATGCCAATGTACAAAAACATACAAATAAAAGAAATATATTTACATTTCCTTCTTGAAATTATCTACATATATATATATTTCATATACCACACAAATCAAATTTAAGTCTTTAATCCTTAGACATAGCTATCTGAGCATCTCTAATAATCTCAATTGGGGTTTGTATATATGTTGTGTAACAGTCGGATGACCAGCGACCAAGGGTCTTCAATAAATGATCTTCCAATCTAACTTTTGACCCTGTGGTTGCTGCCCCTATTCTAAAAGAGTGGCCATTGTACTTTTTACTGTCTAATCCAAGTTTATCTAAAAAAATTTTTACCTTCTGAATAAAAACACTACGAGATAATGCACTATTGTCACTTTGTAAAAATAATGGTTCTTCATGTAAAGCCCTGATGCTTCTCATTTTTAAATATTTGGTCATGGCTTTCACTGGACATGTAATAGTTTGATTTGCAAAAATTGGAATGGAAACGCCCTTCCTAAAAGGGTCTGTCTTAGATCTTTTAAGATTCAAAACCAAATGATCTTCAAAAAGTGATAAATCGTCAATACATATATTATTTGTGGCAACAAATTTTTCCTCAATGGTAAATTCCCCACATCTTAAAAAACCAAAGAAAGCTAAAGTACAAACAGATTTAAGCATACTATCTGTGAAAACATCAAAAATTCCTTGATCAAGTAACATACACATTTTTGTTAAAATATCTATGGTAATAGGCAAGCGAATTCTTTTGTCTCTATTACATTGTGATTTCTTTATGCCTGACAAAATGGTTTGTAGACCTTGTAATGGTTTCCCATAGCTTTCTAGGGGGTTAAAACCACCTATTCGTAGGTACATGTATCGTATACCACTTAAATAAAGTTTGATAGTAGAATAACTTGGTTGCAGCTCAGAATAACAATAACTAACATATTGTATAAACACTTTCTCACTAACAATCGGCAAGCCATTAATTGAGTTCAAGTTCATCAACGATACAAATCTTAGGAAACTCTGGAAACCAATCTGGTATTGACGTCTGGTCTTGTCGCCGATAGCTCTGTCCCAAAGTTCCCTCACTACGGTTTGAAGTCCCATAAAACTTGGTGTAACTGGGGACACTTGGTTGGATTCGTGTCTGCATTTGGAGCTAGTTTGCGAAATCGTTGAAACTGAAAACGAGAAAGAGCGTCAGCTATTTCATTGAAACTGCCTGGAACATGTTTGCTATATATTACAAAATTATTTTGCACAGAACACATAACTAAACTACGCATAAGTTTCATAATATGAGTTTCTTTGGAACGTCCCTTTTGTATGATTTTAACTACTGCTTCATTATCACACATGAACTGAATTCGTTTCCCTTTCCAACTATGTCCCCAAAGAATGGCTGCAACGACTATTGGATACAGTTCCATAAATGCTATGGACATTTTTGCATTTGTTGATTCCATTAGGTCAGGTGGCCAAGGTTCACTGAACCATTTTCCATCGTAGAATCCTCCAAAACCTGAATTCGAAGCCGCATCAGTGTAAAGATGGAGGTCTGCATTGGACGTAAGATAACGCTCATAAAAAAGTGAAACTCCATTCCAGTCGGATAGAAAAGTAAGCCACATTTTCAAGTCATTTATGCACTCTTGATTTAAGTGCACATAATAGTGTAATTCCTTCACTGTAGTGGATAGACTTATTAGATAGCTTACAAATGCCCGGCCTGGTAGTATGACTCTGGTGGCAAAATTAAAATGCCCCAACAATTGTAAAAGTTCTAATTTTGTGCATGACTTTTTCCTTAAAAGATCATGAATAAAGTTGGCAATGCGCTGTACTTTCTCTTCTGGTAAAATGGCTTGCATTTTCTCTGTATCCAGAGTAACACCGAGATAAGTAAGATGAGTCGACGGACCTTCGGTCTTTTTCTCTGATATAGGAATTCCCAGCTTTTTAAAAATCATTTTTAATATCAGCATAGTTCTTTCTCCATCTCCTTGGGGCCTGTCAATTGTAAGAAAATCATCCAGCAAATGCAAAATTGTATGGATACCATAGTTGTGCTGTGCAATCCAACACACTGCTTGAGAAAGATTATCAAATATCTTGGGGCTAGATCGAGATCCAAATGGTAATCTTACACAAAAATAATAGTTCTTGTTCCATTTAAAACCCAGAAAACGCCACTGTTCAGGTAATACAGGAATTTGCTTGAAAGCGTCTTGAATGTCTGTTTTACACAAAATTGACCCTTTTCCATATTCTTGAATGTGTCGAATAGCATCATCAATTTTAACATACGAAAGTGAGCATTTCTCTTTGTCAATTAAACTGTTGATACTTTCATGATTTGGGTCATTATGGGGTGAAGATAAATCTAAAATAAGCCTTTTCTTTCCTGAATATTTTCCAACTGCTATTCCCACAGGACTAATTCTATGTAACATGAATGGAGAGGATGTAAAAGGGCCTATGACGAAACCTTTCTCCACTTCAGCTCTTATGAGACTATCAACTGTCTGGGGGTCTTCACGAGCTGATTTCAAATTCCTACATTCTTTACTGCTACAGATTTCCTCTTGCTGTATCAGAATGTCAAAACCGTTGGTTAGACTATCCATCAAATAATGTACAAAAGTTTTATCAGGATGTTCTTGTAATTCACTGCCCAACCGATGAATATTTATTGGTGTTGAAGCTTTAAATTCTAGTCATTTTGAAGGCTGTAATTCTGCATTGTTCTTTCCACTGCCATGAGGTGAATTTTCTATTTTCTTCCTTTTACATTTCATAGCACTATGTGGCTGGAAGCAGATAACACAGACATGCTGGAACTTGCATTCTGTTCTCAAGCAGCCCTTATCACTGTTGTAATTGTTGCAGAGTTCTTTGCCCTGATGATATCTTCTACTCCTTCCATGCATGTCGACATCTCTGTTCATTGTCCTTTGAATTTTCTGTTCTTTAACATTACACATCAGTGTGCTATGAACTGTCGAACCACATCTTTCACACTTCGTAACACTAGATCCTGCACAGACTCTCATTAATAGGTCAGGGTCCCCCAAAGCCCAATCTACTTTAATATGGTACTGTAAGAGGGCTGTTGAAGCTTTGGCAGAGAACAATTTATGATACTCGTAAAATTGTTGCCCCCAAGTGGAATAAACATCAATGATGTGAGATAGATATCCGTCTAATTCTCTACTTCTTTGAGGAAAGGTTTCGACCATGATTGATTTATATATGGTGAAGGCCTTTACGAATTCGCCGATGGATAATGTTCTGTTAAGACGTTCGTCCTTGTCTTCTTCTTTCTTTGTTTTAGGGGCTACATAATTTGACAACAAGAGTTTACACATGTTAACATCCTTACCCGAAATGATTTCTTTCCAGATTGTAGGTGATACTGCCATCACGTGCTGTAAGTCCGCAGAAGGGACGCCGCTCGCACTCGTTTCTTTCATGGTACTTTTGAACAAATTCGGGTGTAGTTGGGTAGCCGCTAATTGGTCTGGAGATCCAGCTGCGAATGGTGCACTACTTCGGTTTTCATAAAATTTGCGTAATGAATAGTCTTCTTCTTCTTTATCTTTATGCGTCTGTTGTATCAATTTTACTGTCTCCTGTAATGCGAACGCCATCGCCATCAACATAGACTTCTCAGTATTTATGTTTCTCTCCGGAACTGCGTTTGGTTCCGTTGGCGCATGCGCATTTACATTGGTGTAAGGAGGGGCCCCTCCATGGGGTACAGAAGTTTCAGCAAAAGCTGAAGCGGATAGTTCGTCAATTCGTTCCGTTATATTGGAGGTACTTTGAGCTATGTTTTCATTCTCATTCCTTCCGGCGCTTGGTCTCTTCTGAGCAGAGTCAATATATATTGTTTCCCCATCGGTACTTAACTCTTTCTTGCCTTTGTTATCTAACCATAGTTTCACTAGTATTTTGTGGGGAATAGAATGGTTAATATTGATGCCGCACAATTTTAATTCATTTTTTAATTTATCAATTGTCCAATTGTTAGGGTCGTCAACGTCTACTGTTGCTGCCCTTCTAACCCTGGATCGTGATCTAGCGCGATTCATAGTGGGGTCAAAATCCAAAGACACGGATCACTAATTCCTAATCACAACAATAACACATGGTAAACACATGTAGTAGTCACGTAAAAGTCCAGTAAAGCAGTTAGTCCAGTGGAACAAAAACGACAGAAATAAAATGAATGTCGAGTGAATAATTTTTATAATAGCTGTTGTAAAACTAATGGAATCGAGATGCTGCCAGCTATGGCGTTGGCTTCAGAAAGAGGCTGGGTATTTTCCCTCCGTAATATTGGCCATCTATGGGGCCCCCGCAGGGGAAATCTTCCACCAAGGGGCCTCATTAAGGAAGTGAATGAGTTTATTTGTTTCCTTGGTATAAACTCAGTTTATAATACTTATAAACTTTAATATATATATATATATATATATATATATATATATATATATATATATATATATATATATCAATACAATATCTAATAGATAGATCTAAACAAATAACCAGAAAAGTACAGTTCAGAATTTATTGAGTCTTTACAACCCAAAACATCAATACAATTACATATAAAAACAATGATGCAATATAATGTTCTATCCATACACAGTCAATACAATATCTAATAGATTGGCATCTTGGGGGCTACTTATTCCTTCCTATCAACTCCTATCACTAAGAAAAATACTAGCATGACTGGTCCCCAGTAGTAAAGTAATACACTGCCTGGGCCAACATAAAGACTGCACTCCAGGCTGATCCTAGGAGTATAACCTAAACCATGCCTGGGGCTGATCCCAGCAGGCATCTATGAACAAGTGACTATGCCCGGGGCTGATCCCAGCAAGCATCTAAGAATGAGTAAACCATGCGTGGGGCTGATCCCAGCAGGCATCTAAGAATGAGTAAACCATGCCAGGGGCTGATCCCAGCAGGCCTCCAGAACGAGTAAACCACGCCAGGGGCTGATCCCAGCAGGCATTCAGAATGAGATAAACCATGCCTGGGGCTGATCCCAGCAGGCATCTAAGAACGAGTAAACCATGCCAGGGGCTGATCCCAGCAGGCATCCAGAATGAGTAAACCATGCTTGGGGCTGATCCCAGCAGGCATCCAGAATGAGTAAACCATGCCCAGGGCTGATCCCAGCAGCATCCAGAATGAGTAAACCATGCCCAGGGCTGATCCCACCAGGCATCTAAGAACGAGCAAACCATGCCCGGGGCTGATCCCAGCAGGCATCCAAGAATGAGCAAACTAAGCCTGGAGCTGATCTCAGCCAGCATAAACAAACTTCTGTTATTCTAAGTGAAAACTACCTACTTATCTAGTTTATAAAAAATTTAACAAACTACCAATGTACATCAGGGTTCTCCACATTTAAAAATTTAACCATGGAGGAAGCTGCACGAAGGCGAAATGTGACCAAAAACATGAATGTGTTTTAGACTTCCTAATCTTCATTAATCAATGATTGGTTTCACAAAACTTATAACCACTGCAACACAAAAAGTTGAATATATAATAACCAATAATTTTTAAAGCTTAAAAAATAACAATAAAAAAGATTATGTATCTTACTTTACAAATGTGCATCAAAATTGGCCCAAAACTATAGGAACATTTTGAAGGAATTTAAAAAAAATATTTCAGTGATAGAGTAACCATGGCAACATTATTCAAAAACTGATATACACAATTGATGTTGCCTGTTGTATGAAACGTTTTATTTAAATATGACTAAAACTGATAAATGGGAAGTATTTTGAAAAAAAAAAATAGTTACAGACACACAAACAAACAGACGAACGAACACCGACATCCTATCTATGTCAAAGCTTTTTAACTGCATGAAAACTTACTGATGGCATGCATGGTAAAAGTAAATTAATACAACCAGGGGCATATATTTGACATAACTGTAATTTTGCTTTTTCTATTCTTTTTTTTTTTTAAACATTCCTTTTTTTTTTTTAACATATTGCATTTTTCACCGAGTTTCCTCCATTGTTTACTTCTCCACGTGTCCCAGTGCTAAAAATAGCACCACGCGACGTTTCCTAAAACGGGAGGTAACTCTAAAACTAAGACAACGATTGGCTCTAACGTACATTTTATCAGAGAGATAATCAAGTTAATACTTAAAAACAAAGCATGAGGAATTGATTAAATATAAAGAATAGGAAATTTTGACAGGGTCAATTTTTTCTGGGCACAGAAACTTGAATCGGATGCGTGTCGATTATCATGTTGTTACTGCTCGTTATGTTATCTTTTATAAATCTGTTATCGTATAGTGAACACGTTGGAATTCCCCGAAATTACATGTGTATAGGATAATTAACTCTCAAGATATTGATCATCAGCTGATTGACTCTCCATTGTCAAGCTTCACAGCATAATCGCTGATCAACGACCGTATTTGTTTAGCCCAGTCGGACACTTCCCCTCGAGGCGCGCAATCGTAATATGAACACATTTAACTAGGCCTACTCGTCATTAAAAAGTAGTTATCAATACTGAAATTAAATAAAAATTTAATCATGGCGGCCGCCGATTTTAACCATGGTGCAGCTCGTTTAACCATGGCACACATAAATTTAACCATGGCGGGCCGCCATGGTAAAACCCCTTGTGGAGAACCCTGGTACATGAATTATATATGCATGATAAAAAGGTGTGGTATATGCCTTACTAATAACAAAAAACAAACATATATATAAATATATATATATGTGTGTGTGTGTGTGTGTGTGTGTGTTACAGTAAATATGTGTAATCAGGAATTTTATGTATTTCCTGAATTTTAGAAAATACACGAAATACCTATACTGCTTAGGAAATACATATATTTACAGTTTTCAGTAAGGAGATACACGCTTTTACTGAATTTTTCAATACTTTTTACACGTATTTACTGACTGTTGTTTGGTGAGATGACTTAAAAACATAAATCAGAAAATAAGAACAGATGCACAGTATATTCAATGTTTATATTGGTTAGCATATCATGTGAATAAATAATATTTGAAATAAACCTTTATTTATTTATGAAATTATAAAAAAAAAAATCATTATTTGTGAATATTAACAAAAATAAACATAATGATACACTGCTTTCATTTTTCTGGAGTTCATATCACAACATACTTTAACTAAGTTGTTTAAATTCTACTTTTTTTTTTAATTTAAAGAATTAAAATCACTTACTGACATTTCTTATTTTAGGACATATTCATATAATGCTACTTTGCATTTATTGATAGTAAATTTAAAACTCTGAAACATTTGCAAATAAAACAGTTCAATTCTTATGTTCAATAAACAGAAGTATCGTATATGTCAGCATTAAAAAATCGTACATTTTTAATAAATTTTCTAATAAAAAATTTGTAAACACTGGAACAGATACATTATTCTGATGTTGAAAGCTCCAAAATAATTGCTACTTTATAAAATATATTTGAAATGTGAATATCAGGGAATCCATTTTACAAAGAAAATGTCTGAATGAAGATACACAAGAAAAAGTTATTGTCCTTAGCAATATTTTTTTTAAAAGATTAATTGATTCAATGAAGAAAATATATATTTTTAAGATTCTTTTACTTAACAATATTTTTCAACACACTTGAAAGCATTCTTCCAAAAAATATTTTTTATTGGGTATGAATTTATATTAATAAAAGTTTCTGTAAAAACTTCTATCACAGGAGGATGGAAATACCTAAACGCATTCCTCCTTAATTAAATGGAATTTAAGAAATACAGTGCACCAAGTCTTGCCCAGAATTGGAAATTAATGTATAACATCAGCTCTGTAGAAACAATTCTTATTAATTTCTGCTTAAAAAGCATACATACTGGTATTTGTATACTTACTGAATGTTTTAAAGCATATGTCATAGTATAGTCTTCCAGCTTAGTTCAGTAAAAATGTGTAAAATTGGCTAAAATTTTCAGTAAATACATGAATTTACTAGTTATTTAGTAGTTACATTTATTTCCTAAAATGGCCATTAAATACATGCATTTACTGGATGGTTTAGGAAATACATGAAATTCCTGGTTTCACATATTTACTGTAACACACACACACACCCTCACATGCATCACCGACCATTCGAGGACTATGACACCCCACCTTCTTCCGAGGACCATACTTTCTAATTGAGATATTTTTTCAAGATTTAATGGTATATTTATAAGATATGGCACTAGTTACATGATGGGGGGTTGCATTATGTTGTATTTTGAAAATTAAAGCATGATTTTTTCACTATGCTTTAGAGGACGTTGTGTTAACGTAAGAGGACGTTGTGTTAACCTTGCGAGGACGGTGTGTTAACCTTGTGAGGACGGTGTGTTAAGCTTTAGAGGACAGTGTGTTAACCATGAGAGGACGGTATGTTAAGCTTGAGAGGACAGTGTGTTAACCTTGTGAGGATGATGTGCTATCCGATAGAGGACGTTTGCTTATCCCCCCACAAAAGAGATGTAAACAAAGTTAGGAAACACCTTTCTTGTTTTCAATCATTCTTACGGTGCGCTGTAAGAACGTGCACCATGTGTGTTGACAATAAGGGTCATCATTCGTCATACTCAGGCTGGAGGGTGGGGGTGGGGGTTTTTTAGCGTTGGACATAAATCTTTATTCACATAGTTTTAATCAAGACCTTCTTCGGCCCTTCAAACACATAAAATGTTCATGTAGACCTCAACATTGTTCCAACCAGCAAAAGTACCGACTTTGTACGGTAGACCCCCCCCTCAAGTATTTCCCGGGAAAATGGTTTTAGAGGGGGAGTCCCCCGGAAAAACTGGATGTAGAGAAGGATTTCTACTAAAGAAAGCCAATATTTTCGAGAGATCATACACAGCTTAAAAGCTATAAAGTGTGACTACCCCTCAAGCCAATTTTCTCTCCACCTAAAATTTAGTTTTCGGCTTTTGTTTTATATTTTTCATAATTTTTGCCGATTAAGGAAAACAATAAAAGAACTTCAACACCCTTTTTATTAATGCCGTTCCTTGATAGTACTACTTTAATAAATAACATACCAATCAAAACAAACAAGAAATCTAAGATTCACATGCCTAGAATTTTGTTCATTCTATATATTTCTTCTTTTTTGAATGCCCTTCTAGAGGTATTAAACATTTCTTACCAAAAACATCAAAATATTAACATAAATATTGCCTTACCGACTGATTTTATCATCGTTTTTCTATCAACACTTTCATCACGCCAACATTCAAATCGTCCATGAAAAAATCCACGCTCTGTTGTGGACCAATCAGAAACTTAAAATAAGTCACGTGATTGAAAAAATTAAATAAATAATTCATAATTAATTTATTTTAAATCCAAATTAACATAATTGTGTATTTTGAAACTTATTTTAAATATTAAAATGCCAGTTGGTGTTAAAATTTTGAAACAGAGTTCCAACAAAACGGACATCGGAGCCGCCAGATTTGTGTCATTGCCGCCATTTTGAATTTAATATTTTATTTATTTTTGAAAATAACTAGTAAAACTTGGTTATTTAATCAGGCAAATAATAAAATCCACCTGTCCTAGTCTTCTGCTAAAATCTTAATATAACTGGCAGTCTTTATTCCCAACATCGTAATATCTGTTACTAAATGAACATACACACGCACTGTTTGTTGTTGTTTATCTTTCTAGCCACCCCTATTACGACTGATTTACTGTAGATTTCAAACAACCTTTATAAAATTGTACCATTGCGTAATACACAAACTGAAATTTAGGAAGTGTAGGCCAAAAAGGTCACCTAGTACAAACACCTGTGTCACGAGAAAACAATGGGGAAATTAACACAGTTTTGCACACGAAGAAAAATCTGTGCAAAATATTAAATGACTTCATGAGATTATAACATTTGACCACTGTTTAAATCTCTTGAACATTTATATTTCTCCAGAATTAGGAAAATTATTTCAACTTAAGATGTACATGCATATTTTGTACAAAACAAACATTAAGTCTAAATAATACGTATTTTCTGAGAGAGAGAGAGAGAGATTATTCCCAACTTTAGATGAAACTAGTACTTACAAGACAAATATTAATTAACAAATAATATTTATTACTAAGAGAGTGAGAGATTAAGAGCATGTAGAGAGAGATTTATTCCCAACTTCAGATGTAATTTACTACAAGTCTCAGTTTCACATCTCCTCTGTTGAACTTAACAGTGGTTTGGCTGCATGTGGACTGCAATGGATGAGAAAAACATTTGTAGTAAATAAAAGATGTCGAAGAAGCCCCCCCCCCTTTTTTTTCTTAAAAAAACCCCAAACATCTCAGCTCACAACAAAATAGAAAAATAATGCCCTGTTCACACGGAGAGTTTAATTCGCAGTAAATTAATGCGAAGTAAAATGATGCGAATTAAACTAATGCGAATTAAATTGCATTCACACGACAGCTAATGCGAAGTAAACTAATTCGAATTAAATTTTTATTTCTACAATAAGGCTATTCAGTAAGGCTATTATGATGTCATTTGCGAATCACGTCACATTGTGCCTAGCAGATACATTTGACCACTGATTTTGACATAATGTCATAGTGTTTGTACACATTTTAGTGATTAACATAATTTTCCTTTGTTTTCCACTCAAAAATAGCTTAAGTACCTATATCTGACCACCGACATGTGGCCTGTGACTTAATTCTGCCCTTACGCATGCGTCAAAATTTATCCGAATTAGCTTCGCTTAGCGTTCACACGGAGCTAATGCAAAGTAATTTAATGCACAGTAAACTAATTCGAATTAAACTAATTCGCATTAAATTCTCCGTGTGAACGCAGATCAAATTTAATTTGCAGTAACCTGCGTTTCATTCGAATTAAACTCTCCGTGTGAACAGGGCATAAATGTCTGCGTAAGTAATAGCAGTATATAATGCAATTCATTAAGGTCTGCCATCACAACGGAAGACCTTCTACTGATTCTGAGGGTTAAGATTATTATTCTTTTTTTTTTTCTTCTCCTTTCTAGACGCCAACTTATCTCACTCATTTCTCAATGGATTTTGCTCAAATTTGCAGGGTTTATAGACGTTACAAAACTCTCTCAGAATGCTGTCAAACATGTCAAAAATCCACTTCTGCTTTTGGGTTATCTCCCTTTAAAAGAATATTTAGGAGGCTTCATTTCCAGATAAAGGCTTCGAGACTACAAAAGCTGGAGTAGAAATTCTTAGACTACCGAATTTAAATAATAGAAGCATTAAAGTTGTGCACATCTATTTTTGTTTTTTGATTTCTGTGTTCAAAATGGTGCTAGATAAGGGTAAAAAATTAGAACGCCTAAAAGCGCGAAAATTTAAACATATTTTCCTATATATCTTTAAAACTAAAAATATTTTGTTAAGACATGTTGAATAAAAGTTGTGCACAATTTTAAGGTCTTTCATTTGGCACCACCAAAAAGGGGCTGGTCCCTTAAATTAGGGATCTAGGGTCCTTTAAAGTTTTCGTTTTATAACTCAAAAATGGTAAATATTTCGATAAAGCTGTCGCTAAAAAGTTGTTCTTTAACATATTATTGATCTCATGAACTTGTTATTTTGTTCGAGTCTTTTTTAATAAATGAGCTAGAAGCTTGACCCATATACAGGTAACTAGTTTCATTAGACAAGTGAAGGTGAAATCTTTATGCGCATAACTGAAATAAATGATAAACCTATCCAAAATAAATACTAATATTACTTTAAAATAAGTTTTTACATGTTCTGTGGTTTAATTCCAAATTATTGAGTCACACATTTTCAATAAGTCTCGGGGTTTGTTTTTGTTTATAATAACGTAACTGGCCATCCCCCGATCACACGTGACCTAGATCCAGTGATCAGTGGCCATACACTAAACAGGCATTGCCGTTCTAAATCTATTTTGCAAACTCAACTATGTACGGATAATTGTTTTTTTAATCATATCGGATCTTTCAAATTATATCATCTTACCTATGTTGGTCATGTTGGTGATATACTTATTAAATTATTGTGGCCTAAATTACAAGAGATCCATTGCGTGTGAACCAGCGACCTGCGTTTGTAAACAAAACATCTTTTCATCGTTTAATGTTGAAACATACACCATATTAAATTTTTTTAAAAAGTTAGCAAAATATAAATCAGTCTTTAACTGCATTTAACTGCGCTTCACATATACCCAGGTTTTGTGTTTGTTTACAATTATGTAACCTAATTATGTAGCCGAGGAAGCAGCTATTAGTGCTCATACACAAAACATTGTCGTTCTATATTTATTTTGCTGACGCAATGATTTACGGAAAATTATTTTTTAAACGCGTCAAACTCTTTCATGTACCGCTTGAAAAGTCGCTTTGTATACACTCTGGTAAAAACTTATATATTTGTTGGTAATTATATTTCACAAAATAATTGAGAGAAGAGAATTAAACTTTGAGTTCATTATTATGTCACCTGAGTCACTCAGGTGACCTATTGCTATCCGTTCTCGTCCGTCGGCGTGCGGTGTGCGTCGTGCGTTAACATTTGAACATTTTTAGCTTCTTCTCTATAACCACTTAACCAATTTCAACCAAATTTGGCATATAGCATCTATGTGTAAAGGGGAACAAAATTGTGAATTTCATGGTCCCTGCCCCCCTGGGGCCTGAGGGGTGGGGCTAAAACCACCAAAAATAATGCAATCTTTAAAAATCTTCTTCTTTACTCCCGGACATCAAGCAGTCAAACTGTTGGCATCATTGTAATAAGCATTGAGCCCTCTACCAAAATTGTGAAATTCATGGCCCCAGGGTCAGGGTTCTGGCCCCAGGGTGGGGCTATATAGATCATATAGTGAAAGTGCATTATTTCTTTGAAAATCTTCTTCTCTGCTCCTGGGTATTAAATAAGGTAACTAAGTACATAGTTATGAAGAGCAAGAGTGCCTCTTCCAAAATTTTGAAATTCATGGCCCCAGGGTCAGGGCTTCTGGTGTTATGGCGGGGCTCTGTAGATTATATAGTGAAAATGCATTTATTCTTTGAAAATCTTCTTCTCTGCTCCTGGGTATTAAATAAAGTAACTAAGTACATAGTTATGATGAGCAAGAGAGCCTCTTCCAAAATTGTGAAATTCATGGCCCCAGGGTCAGGGGTTCTGGCCCCAGGGTGGGGCTATATAGATCATATAGTGAAAGTGCATTATTTCTTTGAAAATCTTCTTCTCTGCTCCTGGGTATTAAATAAGGTAACTAAGTACATAGTTATGAAGAGCAAGAGTGCCTCTTCCAAAATTGTGAAATTCATGGCCCCGGGGTTAGGGGTTCTGGTATAAGGGCGGGGCTCTATTGATTATATAGGGAAAATGCATTAATTCTTTGAAAATCTTCTTCTCTGCTCCTGGGTATTAAAGTAACTAAGTACATAGTAATGATGAGCAAAAGTGCCTCTTCCAAAATTGTGAAATTCATGGCCCCAGGGTCAGGGGTTCTGGTGTTAGGGCGGGGCTCTATAGTTTATATAGTGAAAAAGCATTAATTCTTTGAAAATCTTCTTCTCTGCTACTGGAGATTATTTAAACAAACTAAGTGCATGGTTATGATGCATAAGGATGCCTTTTCAAAAATTGTGAATTTCTTGGCCCCAGGGTCAGAGGTTCTGGTGTTAGGGCGGGGCTCTATTGATTACAGTCCCTGAAACGTTCTACTTTCCCATTTTTCCGTTCGCTCACCGTTCGTTCACCGTTCGTTCAGCGTGCGTTCACCGTTCGTTCACCGTGCGTTCACCGTTCGCTCTCCGTTCACAGTTTTGCGTTCACCGTTCACCGTGCGCTCGCGTTCACCGTTCACAAAGCGTTCAGCGTTCGCTCTTCGTTCCGTTCACTTTGCGTTCACCTTGCGTTCAGCGTTCACCTATCGTTCAGTTTTCATTGTCATTCGGAACTCCGAAGTGAAAGGACTTATCTTTTTGTAGTTATAAGGAGTTACAGGTTTTTTTTTTTTTTAATTTATTAACTAACATATCGTGTTTGAAGAATCATTATTTCATGAGGAAAAATATCTACGATATATATTTTTATTATTCTAACTTAGCTGTTAGGTTATTTATTAAATTACTATGGAAAATAAATGTTGTTACAAGCACATTCTGAACCTAGGTAGAACGATGCTGAAATATTAGATTTAACTAAGGGCAATGTGCAAATACTTCAAGCACTGCAACATTTTGTTGTTTTGTTAAAGACGACAAATCGTTAATGGAGATATAATTATTCAAGTCAAATAATCACGCAGCAAAATTACGAAAATATTTATTTCTAATACGTTTTTTTTCTTTCCATTACTACAGAAAATATAATAGAACTAGTTCTGAGAGTTATACATAGTACTGCGGATATCCTGTTAATTTATTATCTTTAGAACGAATTAAATTGATAGTGTGGTTAAAGGAAATATTTATTTAAAATGTAATGCACTACAGAATTTCTCTACTGTAATATGTAAAGTCTATAGTTATAAAGAAAAAAATCTTTCTTCACCGTAACTTTATATGTTTGCCATTCAATATGATTAATACCCCCCCCCCTTCCCCCTAAATCGGTGACTTAGTCAGTACCGTATTTCCAGAATATTTTAATTAACATTTAAAAAAAGAAAAGCTACGGTCTTTTTTAGAACAAAATTTTCAGTCTCAAAACAAACATGCATCTAAAAAAGTCACAAAACAATAGTAGATCAAAATGTACACGTGTCGGCGGTGGTATTTGAAATTGGCAGAGAGTAATGTTTCACATTCAAGTGTTAATGCCCAATGTATTTTACTAATTTATTATTCAAATGTTGGAATCAAATCAAAAAATGATAAAAATAAATGTTACAACTTGTTGGAAATACTCGCACTTCGTCTTCGATGTGACGAAACTTTCACACCTGCACAGTGTCGAATGATTTTGATTGACAGGACAAGCACGTGGACTTCGTGTGAACTTGAAGCAGGAAAATAAAAACGAGTATGACTGTCAAACAAATGGATATGATTTGTTGATAAGAAAAAAAAGTCACTGTCTGATATATTTAGAAAAAAATTTCAGAGTTTTTCTTTGATATAGGTACAAACATTTGGTGAAGCCTGAAAGGAGGGGGGGGGGGGGCTAAAACTGAATATTACTCTCTCTCTCTCTCTCTCTCTCATTTGTCTGTTTAATAAAAACTACAAATGTATAACACCATATTACTTAAATATCAAGTTCTGAAAATTGAATTTATAACAAATAATATGAATATGTATCTTTGTATCATCTTGTCCGAGTATAATCACGGCCATCTAGAGATACATGTAGACGTCTGCTCAATAAATCATAATGAAAAATAGAAATGACACATAATATATTATTGTATTAAAATTTTAAAATACGAGCGTATAAATGTAATTAATTTTTTTTTTCATTACTTTACACGAAATCGCCTTGACACGGAGATATATATATGAATATAAGTTACAAGCGCTTTAATTCATTCTATAAATCATAAGTTTTCTCTGATTTGTTATCAAATAAGAATAAACATTTTTATTTTCCAACTAAAAACAATATCTTTTATACTTCAGCGTTCGGCAACAATTGCAATGTTTTAATGCGATAAAAATCGTGTGATTAAAAACTTAATGTGCATGCATCGTCTTTCTTAGGACAATTTTGGAGAATTTATTTTATTAACTTATTTATTCATTCATTTATTTGTTTACTTATTTATTATTTGTTTTTTGCTTTGGTTTTTTTTTTTTTTTGGCACCTGACATTATAATACAATAAAATAGTTTCAATGCAAGGAAAAGATCAGAGGCATTCCGAATATATCGTTCATCTTGCGTTCACCGTTCGTTCACCGTTCACTTTGCGTTCGCGTTTGCGCTCCGTTCGCGTTCTGCGTTCGCTCACCGTTCACCGTTCACACATCGTTCATCAAGTTGCGTTCAGCGTTCTCACATCGTTCACTCACCGTTCGCTCTGCGTTCGTTCAGCGTTCGTTCACCGTTCGTTCAGCGTTCGCTCACCGTTCAAGTGGGAAAGTAGAACGTTTCAGGGACTGTATATAGTGAAAATGCATTAATTCTTTGAAAATCTTCTCCTCTGCTCCTGGGCATTAAGATGATAAACTAAGTAAATAGTTATGATGAGGAGATGGGCCCCTTCCAGAATTGTGAAAGCCATGGCCTCTGGGTCAGGGGTTCTGGTGTTAGGGCGGGGCTATATTGATTATATAGTGAAAAAACATTAATTCTTTGAAAATCTTCTCTGCTCCTGGGTATTATTTAAACAAACTAAGTGCATGGTTATGATGCATAAGGATGCCTTTTCAAAAATTGTGAATTTCATGGCCCCAGGGTCAGGGGTTCTGGTGTTAGGGTGGGGCTCTATTGATTATATAGTGAAAATGCATTGATTCTTTGAAAATCTTCTTCTCTGCTACTGGAGATTATTTAAACAAACTAAGTGCATGGTTATGATGCATAAGGATGCCTTTTTAAAAATTGTGAATTTCATGGCCCCAGGGTCAGGGGTTCCGGTGTTAGGGCGGGGCTCTATTGATTATATAGTGAAAATGCATTGATTCTATGAAAATCTTCTTCTTTGCTACTGGAGATTATTTAAACAAACTAAGTGCATGATTAAGATAGGCAAGGATGCCCCTTCCAAAATTTTTAAATACATGGCCTCAGTTTTTGGGGTTCTTGGGGGGGGGGGGGGGGGGCTCTATTGATTATATAGTGAAAATGCATTAACTCTATTAATTAATAATTAACTAATCCTGTCTGCTCCTTAGTGTTGAGCTGATAAATAAATTGCTTAGCTATGATGAAGATGGGAGCTTCGAACAGAATTTTTAAATCTTGTGGTCCTAGGGTCAGGGGTTCTGGCATAACGAGGAAGGGGGGGGGCTTTTGATAATATAGTGGAAAAGTGTTAATTCTTTGAAGTCCATAGTTATGATGATGAGGGTAACTCTTCCAAATTTGTAAATTTCTTGACCTTTGGTCTTGGGTTCTGGTGTTAGGGTAAGGCTTTGTTGAATCTGTAGTGAAAATGCATTGTACCTGTGAAATTCTTCTCTGCTTCTGGGCATATTGGAAGCAAACTGAGTAAAAGTTTAAATGATACAAGTAAGCATATTTCTACCAGATTTTTGAACATCTGGACAATTTGTCTAAGCATTCTGGTCCTGGACAGGGCTCTATTAATTTGTATTCTACTGAGAGAAGTTATTCCCTTTTCCATTCACCTTTGATAATTAATCACTGTAAATAATGTATTTGAAAGATTAATAGAATAAGATAATTATGCAAGAATGTTTATCGTATAATTCAAAAAGTACTTTCTTAGTTTTAATAATCAGGCAGACCTGTAAGTAATAGATAAATAAAAATGAGACAAAAATAACTTATCTTATTAAAAGTTCTTCAAAGACCATAAGAGAGGTCAATGCTAGAGGTCTTAATTTGGGTTTAAAAATAGTACAGAAGCACTAATAGTTTGTTAATAGTCTGCATGGTGATAATGTTAAGTGGGGGACAGATTAGAACTTAAGTTATGAGTTGATACTGAATACTAGACTAATTATTTTGTTGATCCTGATCTTCCTACTTCTCTTGCTTTAGGGCAACAAAGCTTCATCTATCAGTGTATTTAACTTCTAAATTGTTGTATTATACTCAGGTGACCGTTAAGGACCTTGGGCCTCTTGTTTTTATTTTCACTGCTGTTTTGTACACTGTACTTGTACGCGATATGTCGTCCAAGATAACTGTACAGCCTTCCGAAGAAAAAAAGAGAAATGGCAGCTATTCGAGCCCCTTTTCGCCTTCAGTGTCCTCTTCAAAACATACCTGTTTACAGAGAAGAGATCATAATATTCAAATAAATATTTCATATTATATGTAATTTGATTTGTATGTATAAGTATCTGAAAGGGTATATTGTGCTGAATTTTTTAAAATACATGATTTATGTAATACATATTTTTTAGCATACAATAAAATATCGCCAACACTATAAGCTTAATTATTTCTAATGTCCAGAACTGTGTAACGTAAATGCCATACATTTAAGAAGTATGTTAACTTTATATAATTTAATTCCACTTGCACGCGCGGTTCAAAAGAAAAAAATGTACAAGGAGTACATATACATGGACTTGAATATAACAAACTTATTAGCACACATCTAATGATGAAAATGAAAATAATTGATAATACACTTTTACAACTTCATTTCAATGATAAGTTATTCTAAAACTTTACTTAAAATGTCAGAAAGGCCAGCACAGCCAAACTACTCTTAATTCTTTCTGTTTTAATTACAATGTCAATCACAATAACTCTTTTCTTTAGATCCCTTCATTTCTCATTTGTACATAGTTACATGAAATCCATGCATGGCGCTACACCTGTCAATGAAAATTGTAAACTTCTGGTGCCACGGAAGCATTTCCCCTGTGGTGTAAAATATTCTTTAGGTCAATTCTAATTTTACGCTTTTATAGATACAGTGTAATATTTCGAAACAATGTTTTAATTAAGGCTGAAGATTAGGTAAAAGACTTTGACAAATGACAAGTTATTCCTTCTAAGTCACTGTATAGCTTAAAGCTATATGGTCGTGAATTTATCAAACCTGCAGTCCTAATTGACGATCCGTTCTTACATGTATATTATAATTAATCAGAGAGTCCAGTATTTGTGACAAATTTTGATTGAATTTTTACTTTCCCTTTAGGATAAAATGATTGATTAAATAGATTATGCATATGAGATGGATACCTGTACTACATATAAATGTATACTTTTCACTTTGTAACAAGAATCTGTTATTGACAATTAATGTGACAATTGACAATTGACAATTAAAAGTGAAGAGTTTAGGTAAAAGACTTTGACAAATGACAAGTTATTCCTTCTAAGTCACTATATAGCTTAAAGCTATATGGTCGTGTCCCCCCCCCCCCTTCCCAACCCCCCCCCCCCAATTATGTTTTTTTTTTTTGTTTTTTTACTTAGATATAAAAAAAATTTGATTTTTGCATTTCTATTTGATTGTTAGATTCTATCGCAGTCTTACTATCCCTGGATTGTTTTTTTTTGGCATGAACTATATTCAATGCCGTAGCAAATAAATAGCTGATCACTTTTAGACTTAGTTACATCTTTAATGAAGCTAAAAGCAGGCCACACATACGTTCCTGGGAACACTCTAGTTCTGTAAGAAATCGGCAAAGATAATTAAGTAGTGATTTTTGATGAATAAAATGGGGGGTTTTTTTTAACCTTTTTATAACGCTGACTATATATACATGTATGGTCTGCGTTATAAAACATCATGTGATAGGGTAACGTAAAGCACCTTGTACATGTATTCAAAGATGCCGATGTTTTTCAATATCGAAATTGGACATAAAACATATTTACAATAAGATTTGAAGCCAGTGAGTTAAAAGTAATAAATTACAACTATATGGAAACGAAATGAAAAAAAAGTATGTGTAAACTTGTCAAGTTGGAAACACTCAGAATGGGTATTGTTGGTATCATACAGACTGTGTCATAGCCTTGACTCAAGTTCAAGGTCACTAAGAACAAGAAGCTTTTACTGGATGTGTGGTATGAAGGAACATGTGTTAACTTGTCAAGTCGGTAACACAGATAGGTTTGCGTCATAACCAGAGTGTGTCATGGCTTGACGCAAGGTCATCTGGACAAGTTCAAGGTCACCAAATAGAAAGTGTACATTATTTTATTGTCTTTCTACTGGTGAAGCATTGCAAGTTGATAGTCCCTTAAAAGATTATTTATCATCTTAGAATATGGCATGACCTTGACTCAAGGTCACTGCTACAATGGAAGACCTATTCGTTGCTCTGCAACGAGCTCGGCTCTAGTTATATGAATGTTTTTAGATAAGAAAATTCTGCATATAAACATTCGAACGTTGTATCTTTATGTAGCCCTTAATCATCCCCACCTTTTTATTTATATCTTCTGTAGATATTACAGATTTGTAAAACTGCATTCCTATACTAATATAATTATGCTTATTTATTAATTTATATGATTAAATTTCAACAGTTATATAAAAAAAAAATTAATGTAGGTGTATGGTAAAAAAAAACAAACAAACAAACAAAACACCAAAATATTCAGTGTAACTAAGTAGCCATTCTGCAAAATGACTAAGTCCAAATTAGGTACAAAAAAGTTACACAGAAAAATGATGAAGTCCCGAAAAGTTATGTTTTAGTTACATCTGAAAATGGCTAAGTCCAAAAAGGTACAAAAAAGTTGTACAGTAAAATGACAAAGTCCAGAAAAGTTATCTTTAAGTTACGCCAGAAAATGGCTAAGTCCATTTTAGGTACAGAAAAGTTATAACTAAAACGTAACTTTTTCTTGAGGTACAAAAAAGTTACAGAAAAGTTATAACTTAGTTAATGCAGAATTTTCCATCTCTTATTTTGATTTTCCCTTGACCCCCAAAATATTGTTAATTTCTTTAGCTGATTTTAACAGCAAACCTAAATCAACTGTCTATCCCAAATTTTTTGCTTTAGCTTCAAAGGGATGTGTTGACCTACATTATCAAAGCAGCTAACTTCTGGTACATGAGTGAAATCAGAAAGATCTAAATCTAAGGGGAATTTTGAGTTTTTAAAATTACCAAATTGAATGTTGGCTGGTGCCAACTCTCCCACATCTGGTGCAACATCACTCTCACTCTCAGAAAGTTCCTGGGCATAGTTGGAGGGGGGAGGATGATCATCTCTCACTTTGACTCCAGGCCTTTGCTGCCTGGTGGAAAGGTGAGACTTTTTTGAGCCCTCTGCCCCTAGCTGGGAAAACCATGGATATAGCAAATTCATGGATATAGTGAAGTTTTTCAGGTTCCCCGGCAAAATTCTTAACAATTCTTAAAAATTTTGTAAAATTTTGTGGCTATAACGAACTCTGATATAACGAATTTACTGATTAGCGAACTTATTTTGAATCTTGTAGAAGTTAGAAATAATGAAATTTTCATCTTTTATAACGAATTTTCAAAGATCTCAAAATTTGATGTATTGAACTGACTTTATTTTCAATAAGTATTTGTATTTGACATATTAAAATGTATAAAATTCAATTCATAATAAAACCTTAGTTATCCAAGTCCAAGGTATGTTTTGTAATAATTGCTTCCCTAACATATTCGGTAGTAATACTTGAAGGAAAAAGTGTATATTAGATTATATCTAAATTATAATTCCCATGAGGTGAAATTATTTAGTTCAGTATGTACAGAACTTTGTAGCAATTATTATAGGGTTGTCCCTAAGACCCAGGGGCTGGGGAATTTCCCTGCCAATAATGACATAATCCCCTGATTACTCTGTAATCCCTTCTTAACCCCCTGTTAGGAGAAGAACCCCAAACCCCCTTATATTATTTCTATTGTCCCCTGCTATTTCAATTCTTAGGAGTTACCCAGTTATTAATTCAACAAACAGGTGAAAACAGTTTTTACTCATGTATATCTTTTACATTTTATATTGTTTAACCACAATTCAAACTCTATATCAACATTTTATGTGTAAGATAGTGACTTAAGGTCTGATGACATGTTCCTCAAATATCTGTATTATATCTCTTTGTAATATATAAAAAATATTCATAATTGTCATTTTCTTGTGATTTCTAAATTGTTTTCAAAATGTATTAAATAAGTACACCAAAAATTGTAATACTGGCAATTTAAAAGATTACCAAAAGGATTATATAGGAAACACCATCCTCTGGTATCTTGCACAAATGCCTGGTAATTAATTAAGGTACCTCAATTTTTTTGTGAGGAAACTTGTTAAGGTACTTATACTTAAATGACAAATTCTTGGGAAAAATTATATATTATTGAGGAACGTGTCATCTGTACTTTATATTTGAGAAAAAAAAAATATACACATCTATCCTTCTGCATTCAATAATCCAGAAGTGAAAAAATAATTAGATAGATTACATGATCAGTATGTACAGGTCCCTGCTGACAAAGCAGGTAACAACATTGTCTTTGTCTGTAAGGCTCATCATATTAAATGTATTTTAGAGGAACTTGGAATTATTTCTACAAGTGGTAATCCAACTTATATTCATAGTTCCCTTTCTAAGGAAGAAATTCTTCAAAATCATATGTCAGTTTTGAATATTTTTAATATTCCAAACAACCAAAATGAATTTGAATTATCATCTCTATATTGGATTCCGAAACTTCATAAAAATCCTTACAAAGATACTTAGCGGGTTCCAGTAAATGTTTAACCAAGCCTCTTTCTTTACTCCTCACTAAGATATTAACAGTAGTGAAGGAGAAACTTCAAGAGTACTGTGCAACAATATATTTGAGAAGTGTTGAAAATCATATGTGGATACTTAAAAATTCCAAGGAACTTTCGGAAATTTGAAATCACAAGAATTTACCAAAATCAACAGCTTAAAAACTTACAACTTTTCAACTTTATACACAACCATTCCCATGATAAATTGAAGTCCAGGCTTTTTGATATCATTGACGGCTGCTTTTTCAATAAAAATGGAACTCGTAAATTTACTTACCTTGTCATTGGTCATTTGCAAAATTATTTTGTTAAAAAACATTCTGATTGTACACACAAGTACTCTGAAGTTGACATTAAAAAGATGCTTGAGTTTCTGATTGACAATATCTATGTGGTGTTTGGGGACCAGGTCTTCCAACAATCTGTTGGAATTCCCATGGGTACCAGTTGCGCCCCGTTATTAGCAGACCTTTTTTTGTATTCATATGAAGCAGAATTTGTCCAAAATCCTATACGTGAAAAGAAGAAAACACTTGTTGTGGCCTTCAACTCCACATTTAGATATATCAATGACATACTTTCAATTAACAATGGTTATTTCCATTCTTATGTCGATACGATATATCCTGGTGAGCTTGAGATAAAAGATACCACAGAGTCTGACACTTCTGTTTCATATTTGGATATTTTACTTGAAAAAAACATTAATGGTAATCTAACTACCAAGCTTTAGGATAAACGTGATGACTTTAATTTTTCAATTGTCAACTTCCCTTACTTAATATGCAGCAATATACCTTCATCACCTGCATACAGGGTTTATATCTCTCAGTTGATTCGATACGAAAAAGCATTTCTAAAACGAGGTAAATTATTGACAAACAAGTTGATGAAACAGAATATCAGCAGTCTGGTTTAAAGTCATCATTTCATAAGTTCTATTGTCGACACAATGACCTTGTCAGCAAATACAATTTATCTTTGAGTCAAATGCTGACTGACGTTTTTCATACTAATTGTTAGGCCATTATTTACATACTGAATTGTCGACGGATTTTTCTGTTATTTCCCGATCATGACAAGGAGCACACGGCGGGTGTGACCGGTCGGCAGGGGATGCTCACTCCTCCATGGCACCTGATCCCACCTCTAATGTTTTGGAGGTCTGTGTTTGCTCTGCTCCTATTTTGTATTGTTTAATGGACTTTTGAGCTTGAATACTGTTCGTTATCTCCTTATATTTCACACAATAGAATGTAAATTTGCTTGTAAACTTCTGTAATAATTAAACATTTGAATCAGTTGTAGAATGGAATGTTGAAATACTAATATCTGGTAAAAATGTTATATTAAAATGTGGTATAACCTAAGGATATCGGATCCTCAGCCATGAAGGATATTTCTAAAATGTATTTTTTTATTTAAAGTTCTCAGAATGAAGCTTGAAATTGAGTTTTTTTTTCATGCAACAATTTTCATTTTATGCATCTCAATACTATTCATGGTTCTTTGAAGCCTTAGAAACTGACCTATAAAAAGTTGACATTTGTACCCATTAAAAGAAAAGAATAAATTCATTTTTAGAGAATTCATATTTCCTTTAATCTAGCATAAGATACTAATGCTTATTAGCATGATATGGAATTATATAGACATGATCTGTGATGTGCAGCAATTATAGCAAAAGTTTTTTTACACTATGTATTATATAACAACTGAAGTAAATAGAACTAAAATACTGTATAAGCATAGAAATTAAAGGTGCAACTTTCTCCAAATGTCTGCATGGATACCTATGTTTTTTTTTTTACCTAGAATACATTAATTTTATTTATCAAATTTCAATTAGAAAATGCAAAGCTGGTGTTTTTATTCGTATTTCCTTAAAATATATTTTAGATTTGATAATTTTCCCTTTATAATTTGATTTACTATAATGATGAACTATAAAGAAATACCATGGGTAAATTCACATTACTCTGTGAAATCAGAGACATTTTTGTGAGCATTTTCAGTTACTTAAAAGCTGATTTTCAGAACCTGAGGATCGAACTACCTTAAATGCTTCATCTGCAAAGTTATTGATTGATTGAAAAACTAAGTTACTTAAAACTTTATATAAATGGTTCCTTTTGTAGCTATGCCTCCATGACCTTATTGGTTTAAATGAAATAGCTAAATCACTTCTCTGTAAATGATTTTTGTTTACAATTGATGTTTTATTGTGTGTAATTTATATAGTATCTGTTTTGGTAAAATGTGTATATATGTATAACAATTCATATATTTCATCTCCTGGGCATTTACATTGTAATTTAAATCAACATTGGTTCCTTTTATAGATTAAATAATGAATACATTGAATTGAAGAACAAGAAAGTATTTTTGTGCTTTACACATATGTAACCGTTATTATGCAATTGTTGATTATTTATACAATTATTATGAAGATTATAACTGTATACTTTCATTGTATAATTATCACATAAGTGTATCTCTGAAAGACATTGTACTAAACAGGGGCCCGTTTTACAAAAGAACTTACGACTAAGACCAAAAACTTAAATTGGTTGTAAAATTTTGCAAAATAAATGATTTGTTTAAAATTGCTAGTGTAAAAATATCTTACTACATTCCTTTCAAAAAGATATGAAACCATTTTTAATATAATGTAAGTTAAAAAGTTAAAGCAGAATTAAATTTTGGTCTTAGTCGTATATTCTTTTATAAAACAGGCCCCAGAACTGTTGTCCCCTTGGAAACAAAGACTATAAACTCCTTCTGTTACGTGTAAAACTATTAAATCAACATTCTGTGTCTGAAACGACTTTCTCCATATGTTACATGTAAAACTGTTAAAGGTCAAGTATAATATTTATTTAAAAATTCATAATTAGGCCACACCAATTTGTAAAATAGTTCTTCGGATTTTCAAAAATAAAAAGTGAGGCGAGAGGGCGAAATAATTTTACAAATATTATTTTTCATTTTGGGGTTAAAAATTATGAGGCGAGCGAATACAAGAAATATATATTTTTTTTATGAACAAAGCATGATTTCAAAGAGCGTGCGCATAAAAAATAAAGACTTAAAATTATTAGAGATAATTTGTATACCGCATGAACTTATGATTTTTAACTTTTTTTTGATATTGTTTTCAATAAATAAGTTTAAGATTTCAAAGATTCCATTTTCATAACAAGTAATGTTTTGCTACATTAAATAAGGTCTTTTTGAAGAATTTCCTCTCCAATTTGATGTTCATTCTAACAAATCATTTAACAGGGATTTATCAGTCTATTTTGGGAAACGCCATGTTTGGGGGATTGGGAAAAAATTATCGGCTATTTGATGAAATTGGGAAAAATTAAAAATGTTGCTTAAATCATGCACATGTTAGGTGTAATTAATTTAAGATTTCAGCATGAACTCTAATTTGGGCAATCAAACAGACAATTAAATATGATCCAACTTCATCATACAAGATCAATTATGAATATAATACACTAATAAAAGTAAAATTTCCTTCAATGAGTATAAAGTATTTATACAACTTAGGGTAGTACATGTGTATGAGATTCCTATTTAGGTCATTATAGAATCGGTTTCTGGAGATTATAAACCTCCTGCAAAAAATTATACTTATAAGTACACATTTTCTCAAAGTCCTCTTTTAATATGTTATAAGTGCATTGAAGATATATTTTTCTGTCTGAAATAGTACCTTCAGTCTTTACCATTCACTTGTAGATCAATAGAAGAGATGGAAATAACTTAATAAAAATATATAATTACACAATATCAACATTTTCAGAAAAACAGAGGAAATTCGGATTAAAATTTGGCAATGTTTTTACAGTGTTTTTAAAACGTGTTATGACTGTAGCTTTCCTAAATGAGTTAAATAGATGAAAATTACAGACAATCCGACAATTTTACTTTGTGTTTTTCCAAGATAATTAAATATAAAAGCATTGTTCACCAATTGGGAAAAAAATACTGCCAAAGTGGGAAAAACTGAACTCGTTTTCAATTGGGAATGGGGCCGAATTTCGGTCCCTGAGAAGGTACTGATAAATCCCTGAATTCATTAAATAAATTTTGTGGTCTCACATGTCTGTAATTTTTCCAGGGAGAGAATAATTTTTGGAAGCATTCATAAAACGTGAAAATGCGTCAACTTTCTGTTTGACATGTTTTGAATGAGGTACGTGTTACATTATTGCAATTTAGTTTCATTTCTGCAAACGTTCTGTTCATGCAGTTTTGTGCAAATTCCTAGGGACAAGTCCGGTCTTGAAATCTCTTAAATTTTTTTTTTAGCTCTTCTGAGCCAAAGGCTCAAAGAGCTAATGCTATGGCCATTTGTGCGGTGTGCGGTGTGCGTAAACTTTTTAGAATATGGGCCATAACTCAAGAACCCCTTGGCCAATTATTGTCAAATTTGTCACAGGGTATCCTTGGCCCAAGGGCTCCCTTTTATACTAAAACTGGGGTTGTGACCCTTTAACAAGGGGAGATAATTAGGAAAATAGAAACAAAAGTACTGGTTGCTAAAAAATCTTCTTCTCAAGAACCACTGGGCAGATTATCACCAAACTTACACAAAAGGATGAGGATATGTTATAGATTAAAATTTGCACGGGGATTTACCCTGGGGCAAAGGGCGTGGTCTCAAGGTCACTTCAAAGTTGACCAAAAATTACATTTTATTAAAATGTTGATATTTTGCTTACTATAAGGACTAGGATCATCAAATCTTGTCAGTTGGTGCATCTAAGGACGTCATATCATGTTGACTCAAAAGTAGGTTAGGTGACCTACTTTTTAAATTTTGCAGCCATTCTTTTTCAAAATGATTTAGAGGTATATTTTAAACATTTTAAGGCCTATGATCATCAAACTTTGTCAGTTGATGCATCTTGGGTCCTCAAAGTACGTCAACTAAAAAGTAGGTCACCTTGACCTACTTTTTGAATTTTATGGCTAATCATTTTTAAAACAATTAAGGTCATTAATTCGAATACGGGGAGGCTTAGAATCATTAAATCTTGTAAGATGATGCATCTTGGGGCCATAAAACATATTTATTAAAAAGTAGGTCACAGTGACCTACTTTTTGAACTTTGCAGGCATTCGATTTCAAAGCGTTTTAGAGGCATAATTTGGACATTTTAAGTCCTATGATCATAAAACTTTGTAAGTTGATGCATCTTGGGTCTTCAAAAAAGGTCAACTGAAAAGTAGGTCACCGTGACCTACTTTTCAATTTATATGACTATAATTAAATATTTCAGGTACTAATTGGCTTAGAATCATCAAACTTTGTCAGTTGATGCATCTTGGGTCTTCAGAGTAGATCAACTAAAAAGTAGGTCACCATGACCTACTTTTGAAAATTTATGGCTTTAATTAAATATTTCGGGTACTAATTGGCTTAGAAGCATCAAACTTTGTCAGTTGATGCGACATGGGTCTTTGGAGTAGGTCGACTAAAAAGTAGGTCACCGTGACCTACTTTCGGAAAATTTATGGCTTTAATAAAATATTTCAGGTACTAATTGGCTTAGAATCATAAAACTTTGTCAGTTTATGCGTCATGGGTCCTCGGAGTACAACAATTGAAAAGTAGGTCACGGTGACCTACTTTTGAAAATTTATGGCTTTAATCAAATATTTCGGGTACTAATTGGCTTAGAATCATTAAACTTAGTCAGTTGATGCGTCTTGGGTCCTCGGAGTACAACAACTGAAAAGTAGGTCATGGTGACCTACTTTTGAAGTTTTATGGCTGTATTTAATATTTTCAGGAATTATTTGGCTTAGAATCGTCAAAATTTGTCAGTTGATGCATCTTTGGTCCCCGGAGTAGGTTGACTGAAAAGTAGGTCATTGTGACCTCCTTTTGAAAATTTATGGCTGTAATTAAATATTTTGGGTACTTATTGGCTAGAATCATCAAACTTTGTCAGTCGATGTATCTTTGGTCCTCAGAGTACAGCAACTGAAAAGTAGGTCACGGTGACCTACTTTTGAAAATTTATGGCTTTGATTAAATATTACAGGTACTAATTGGCTTAGAATCATCAAACTTTGTCAGTTGATGCATCTTGGGTCCTTGGAGTAAAACAATTGAAATGTAGGTCACTTTGACTTACTTATAAAATTTTATGATTATAATTTTAAAAAAAAACTTAAGGTATTAATTGGCTCAGAATCATCAAACTTAGTTGATGGGTCCTCAGAGAATGACAAGTGATAAGTAGGTCACCATGACCAACTCTCAGGTACTAATTGGCTTAGAATCATCTTGGGTTCTCAGAGTGTGAATTGGAATTTCAAGGGTTCATGTAAATATACAGGATACTTCGAGGCTTCAAATAGAAGTGATAGGTTGTACAGTTTATCAGAAGAGCGATTCAAGGCCCATGGGCCTCTTGTTTATTTTGAGACAACAAACATCATCAATATTCACCAAACCTTTCGTGGACTTTTCGATGTTCTCTTTATAGAAACATTGAACAGCGCTTCAAAAGTTTCCTTGGCTTCTAGTTCGATTGCAGTATAAGGAAAAAAAATTACATCCATTGTTTTTAACTATTGACGTATTGTACATATAAAAGAGTAGACTGGCATCGTGAAAAACTTCACACAGTATGAGTTACGAAGTACGAACTTTCTCAATCCTGCGCTTCTGTCATTTCCCAACCACGTGTTCCAAAGTTTTTGGTGCATTTGGCGTAAAAAGTCGAAAAAAATGCACTCGGATATTTTTGGATGCGCGGGCGCACAATTTTTTTTTTAAAATATTATAATTTGGATTTTGTTACAAATAGAAGCGGCGAATCCGATGAACTATATTGCAAATTGGTATGGCCTTATTCATGATTATAAGCCTTCGGAGCAATACCGCAAATCTGGAAATTTTTACTGTAGATAAATTTTCAGCAAATTTGCTTGTCCATTGCATTCGCAAAAATTTTTTTCTTAAAAATAAATCACCAACAAAAAATGTAAACAAAACTTTCACTGTTAGCTAGTGTCTATTTTAAGTCCCCTACCGGTGAAACCGGAGGGGACTATAGGTTTCCTCTGAGTCTGTCTGTCTGTCAGTCCCTCTGTCTGTCTGTCAGTCTGTCCCACTTGGTTTTCTGCACTTTTCCCTAAACGCTTGCAGATATTGAGCTGATTTTTCGTATGTGAGTGTTTCTTGATGAGTTACAGATCAAGTTTGCATTTCGTTCAGCTTCATTGATTTTTGACAGAATTACGGCCTTTTCAATTTTTACGGGTTTTCCGCAATTTTCTTCTAAACACTTGTAGATATTGAGCTGAATTTTGGTATGTGGCTTTACCTTGATTAGTTATAGATCATGTTTGCATTTCATCCCGCTTCATTAATTTTTGACGGAATTATGGCATTTTCAATTCTTAACGGGAACCAGATTACACTTGCCGGTAGGGGACTAGTATTGCTAATGCAATACTCTCAGAATGCTTGTTAACCTGGTGAATAGGTGTTCATAAGCAGTGGTCATTTAAAGAAACCTGTTTATACTACAAGCTAATTACCAGTGATAATCCATGCCTGGAGAGTGCCTTCACTACATTCAATATCGTTGGTTTGACAGGCAGTATGTCTCTTTTAAATTATTTCTCCAAGAAAGAGAGGCCAGTTGTTTTATGTAACGATGAATCCCTAGGACGACAGATTGTTTTATACCTGGTAGAGAATGTTTTTATCTGGAGGTTAGTTAAAGCTGACATCGTTTTATATACCTTATGTAAATGCGTGATTTAATAAAATGTTATGAAAACTTTAAACAGTTTAGATGTTTCATCTCTTCTAATACATGTATTTTTATCTGAGTATTGAACGCTGGCATTGTTTAATATTGTATGTACATGCATAACTTTTAAACTGTCATGAAAATTTTAAGCGTTTTATAATTTTAGCCCCAGTAACAATTCGCAAAATTTTGAAACACAAAAATTAATCAACGGCTTTATAACCCAGATTCACAAAAATAAATCGACGTAAAAATTACCAGATTTACGGTATGAATGACATTCTATGGTCTGTTTAATTTCTTGTCACCAATTTCCATCACTAATCGTCGTTTAAATTTACCTCTGTGACAAGTGGATTTTTTTTTGTAAATTGCTTCTCTCCCTTGTTGCATGAAGTATGCATTATTAAAAGTATATATATACTGAAACAAATAAACAATGAACACCAATTAAAGTACCACGTTCCCTGAACAAGCATCAATGCTTCTTTTTAGTACGGAAATTCTGTTGTTGAAAGCATTAAATTTACTTATTAATAAGAAAACTGTTCGAAGACTTCACTTTTTTTAAAATTCTTATCACTAAATAACATGTATTTAGAATTTTTATCACCAAAATTATTACCAATTTTGTCTAATACCTTAAATCAATTAAGCATTTTGAAGCTCTGTTAAGCTTTCTTAAGAAAGAATATGCTACACCAAAATTTTATTTCAAAGACCTTTAAGGCATCCCTGATAAGTAGTGGTTTCAGCATTAAAAGGCCAATATTAGCTTTTAATTATTTAACAAGAATTTTTTTCCTATTTTTCAAAGAAAATGAAAAAAGTTTTATTTGATAATAAGATGCTTAAGGGTATAAATTTGCTGTTAATAAATGCATACCGGTAATATGAATGTCTAATAAAATATGTTAATAAAGGCTGGATAGACATTTTAATTTTTTTAATAAAAAATTATTTATGAAAATAAAACACATAATTTTTGAGTATTTTTTAAACCTATGGTTAAAATCTTCATAAAACTAGTCACAACTAGAGAGAATATGTTAGGCAATCATATTTTAAAAAGAAATTGAAGTGAAATTGAGAAATTTTAGAGAAATTATTTTTCTTTAATTTTGGCCAATTCCAATTGAAATTAAACTGATCCCAACTGGAATTTTGTAATAATTGGAAATAGATAACATTTTCACAAGAATAATAGTTTGTTTAGATGTAATACTGGTTAAAAAGTAATTGAACTTGATAGTAAAATAGATTTCTTAATGGTATAAATACAAAAAGAAGGCAGTAAATTATTATTTTATTTATTATGTGTTAATTTTGATCAGGATCAGTTTAATTTTGATTTTTTTTTTAATTTAAAAAATTACCGTATTTGGCTGAATATAATATGCACTTTTTTCCCAAAATAATTTTTCGTGAGAAAGGGGTGCGTATTTTACACCACAATGAGATTTTGATAGGTTTTTCTTTCATGTGAAACACGGCTATCATACGCACATACCGTAGTATTTCCTAGAGACAAATGCAAGTTCTTGCTGTTTATCGCCGTATTTAAAACTTCGGAAAGTTATTGTTGGAATGTAGGCTTGTTAAAAATGTTATATTTATAACCTTTTGATAGTTAAATTAAATTTAAAAGCAAGTTAAAATTAATTTGAGCTGCATGTTCATCGTCTCCGAGTAGGCCGCCATTAAAGATGTTATTTATAGATGTTCACACATTCCTTTGCCACGTGCTTCCGTAGGCTAATTACAGTACACATGTACCTAATCAGTCAGACACTCGGTCAAAAAAGTAATAAGTCATTTTTTAATGAAATACAATAAAATAAAATTTATTTTAGGTTTTAAAAAATTCAGTGAAAATTCATTTCAACATAAACACCCCTCTGTACGTCCCAATGTTGTGTACACGTGCACTTGTCACTTGATAATTACCCCTCAACACCCCTCCAAGCAATTAAATTGTTTACTGACTCCAAAGCATTGTTTTTACAGTTAGAGCACTGATTATTTACTGCCCTTATTAATGGCTTTGATTATTTTCTTTGTTAAAAATCGGGGGTTGGTTTATGTACTTTCGTATGCATAAGCGTGTGTTGATTACGACACATTAAACAAGTAAACGCTAGTTAAATGTAATTTTACTTTATCCTATATCGGCCTCGTGTTAAAATGATTGAGAGTTAAAAAAGAAAATATGAAGTATGTTGAAACTTAAGTGTTATCATTTACTTGTGCTCTCGAGAAAATAAGATATCCATGAAGATTACCTCGATGTATGAAGACATATATCCCACCTTTGTACATCATTTTTCACAGCTTTGGAGGTGTGTTGATAACAACACTTTACACGCTTGTTAAATTTTGATTTTATTTTTATAACATCAGCTTTTTATTTAATTAATTAATTTCAAGTTCAAATGAGGAAAATCATAGTCTATGAATACTTTGATGTTGCAATATCGATTGCCTTGTTAAATTTACATAATTTTCAACATGATTACCTTAAACTAAAAATAAATATGACAACTGTTAAACTTGCAACAATATCTCGTGCTTTGTTGAAATAAAATTATTTCCACAAAGAATAGTTAGAATACGGTGACGTATAATTTCAATATCACCGTATGCTAAAAAAAATTAATAATAAAGTCTGTTAATACTTTAATGCATCATTATCTCGTGCTTTGTTAAAATAAATAATTTCCTCCAGATTGCCGAGATATGGAAAGTCAAGATTAAGATATAAAAATGCATCTGAATAAAATATCGTGTTCTGTAAATTTTTCGGCACTTCATCGCCGCGCCGATTTTCATAGCAAATTATCCCGATTTTCAAAAGTTCAGAACACCGCTTGGTAAAATTTTCTGCTGCGTATAATACAACCGAACTGCGTTTTTTCCCCAGTTTCAGGCTCAAAAAGGGGGGGTGCATATTTTACACCAATGCGTATTATATTCTGCCAAATACGGTAAATGTCTATCCAGCATATTTGCATATTTTATTCGACATTCATATTATGCATTTATGAATAGCAAATTTTAAACCATAAAGCATCTTATTTGCAAATAAAAGATTTTTCATTTTCTCTAAAAAAAAAAAAAAAAAAAAGCAAAAAAACTCGTAAAAATAATCGAAAGCCAATATCAGTCTTTCAATGCTGAAATCATAGTTTAAAAGGGATTTCTTAAAGATCTATTAAATAAAATTTTGGTGTGGCTTTCCTCCTTAAATGTAAACTACCCCTTTTTAGACAGTGGCTATTTATAGCCACAGGTTATTGCTTCCATGAGTCTGGGCTATGAATAAACAACAGTGAAAAATCACTGGGACCCTAGCGGTGATTTTTGCAGAGTCAAAATAATGAAAGTGGGGTTGTTTTGATGTTCCAAAATAAAATGCACATGGTTAACAAATACTCTTAAGTTATTTGACATTTTGTTGATGGGCACAAAGTTTAATTCCTGATATTTGCCATTATCAATATTTTTTGCCTCATGAATATTCATTAAATAATGCCGATTACAACTAATTCGTACATAAACCAATTCATATATAAGGAGTCAATATTTGTATGCAATCAACAGAAGTCAATTCGTACACAAATTTTTTGTTTTTGTGAACATGACACAAATGTGAAAATCAATTCAAACAAACGGCTGTTTTTGTACATGGTTAACAAATACTCTCAAGTTATTTCAATGACATTTTGTTGGTTGGTACAAAGTTTACTTCCTGATTTGCACTTATCAATATTTCTTGCCTCATGAATATTTATTAAATAATGCCAACTTACAACTAATTCATACACAAACCGATTCGTATGCAAACTACAGAAGTCACATCGTACACAATTTTTTTACTTTTTATGAACATGACACAAATGTGAAAAGTCATTTCCTACACACTCCTTTTTTAAGGTTGTGTTAATGTAAAATCTCAATAAAATAATAAAATTTATTAATAACCAAATTAAAATTCAGGGAAAATCATTTATGAATAATGGTTTGACATTTTAACTCCGAAAGCAAATAATTATTGTTACCGGTAAACAACACATGCACAGCAGTTTTTTAGTTATGCGACAATTGCTTATTACAAGATGTTCCCAATTCAATACTCCCTAATTGGGAGATTCTCCATGCTTGGAAGTCTATCTCCAAATTTCTCCATTTCCAAAAGTACAATATGGATCGAGGTCTGCACATTCCTTGTTGCAGAACTGCATGTTCTATAAATATTTTGTTTTATGTTCTTTTAACCAAAGTGTTTATTGGAGCATGCAAATACAATATCATATTTGAATATGTAAAATAAATAGTGAGCATAGCTTAAGATTTATTTCTCAAATTTGGAAGTTGTACATGTATATGAAAGTCTTGATAAATGTATCCAGCTTTTTGTATCCTTTTATATGAACAACTTTTAATCTTTCTTTTCGATTTCTGTATGTAAGATAAAAGAATTTTTTTTTTACAATGACTGAATACAGCTATTATATAAAAGCATCTGAAAGTTATCAGTTTTCATGGAGTAAATATTTGATTTAAATTTCTAAATCAAAGACACTAAATTAAAAAAGTGTTCATTGAATATAGATTCACTGATTCTGCAAATTTTTATGTACACTTCAAGAATTTTTTTGTTATTTTGAGGGGGCATTCTTTTGAAATGCTATTGCAACAGAATTTGCTAAATGTATTTGTGTTCTTGCCATGTATAGCATTTTTCTTTTCATTACATTCTTGATAATATTGTAAAAAGATTAATTTTATGGTTAAATTTTTTATTACATGTGCACATAATGCTAAGTGGTCCAATTCAAGTATGCATGTACATGCACCAAAACAAACTATGAATATAATAATGCGAACTGAAATTTGTTTTAAGAAAAATGTTTTCAAGATTCCACAAAATCTGTGATGCTGCTGCATGCAGATTAATCAATTCTGATTATCAACCGATTTGACAACACTAAGTCTAAGTTTGTTCCATGATTCCAGGCCAGGTACTTTAAACAAAGATGTAAATTAGGGTTTGTCATAGCTTTGAGTCAAGGTCATTTTGGCAAATTCATGGCTACTGACAGGAAAATTGTAACAATAATGCCTGGTCTATAATTTTCTATTTGAGAAAAATTGGAAGTTCATGCATCCACAAAAATTATTTGTGAACATAGGGTGTCATTTTCTTGATCAAAGGTCGTTTTGGCAAGTTCATGCTCATTTGTAGAAAATACATGGACTCTTTCAAAAAGTTACAGATATGGATATAATTTTGTAAGCTAAGTACCCCTAGTTTGGGAAACAGACTCTAATTTTCTTGGTAATAGTAAGCTGTATAGCCTTTTACTTGTTCGTGGAGAGGTAATAGGTAATATCATGAGTTAAAAGTACATACAGATGAAGATTCAATGAACAGATACTTTGCCAAAGTTATTGTTGATGGGAACATTCATTTTGGTCCCCCCCCCTTTCCCTTAGCAAATCGATAACGTAAAGTTGAAAAATAAACTTTTCTTTAACCTAAGTTTTTTAGCTCACCTCAATGAAGTTGGGGGAGCTTATGTAATACCGTCGGCGTCCCAGGTGAAAGTTTTTGGAGCAGTTTTCTTTTCAAGTACATCTATGCCCTATATTAATCAGAGATGCATGGAGGATGCTTCTAGTTTGTTTCATTGTACTAGTCAAGGTTTCAGATGCTGCAATTTCAGCTAAAGAATGACCAGGTTAATGTTTTTGGAGCAGGTTATAGTTTTTAGAGCAGGTCTCATTTTCAAGAAACTATAGGTCCTATATTGACCAAACTTGCATGGATGATACATCTAAGGATGCACACTACTGGACTTGCTTCAGATGCTGGATCTGACTTCCAGTTTCCAGATGAGTGACCAGATGAAAAGTTTTTGGAGCAGATCTCATTTCCAAGTAACTACAAGACCTATAAACTTGCATGGCTGATACACCTAAGGATGCACACTACTGTACTTGCTTCAGATGCTGGATCTGACCTATATTTTCCGGATGAGTGACCAGATGAAAGTTTTTGGAGCAGATCTCATTTACAAGTAACTTTAAGTCCTCTGTTGACCAAATTTGCATGGATGATGCATCTAAGGATGATCACTACTGGACTTGCTTCAGATGCTGGATCTGACCTTTATTTTCCAGATGAGTGACCAGGTTAAAGTTTTTGGAGCAGATCTCATTTCCAAGTAACTTTAAGTCCTTTGTTGACCAAACTTGCATGGATGATGCATCAAGGGACAAACACTCTCAAACTTGCTTCAGATGCTGGATTTGAACTATGTTTTCTAGATGAGTTACTAGTTTAAAGTTTTTAGATAAGTCCATTCCCAAGTAGCTGCCAGCCCTATTAGACCAAAATTGCATAAATGTTGCATCTAGGGATGCACACTACTAAATTATTAGTTTAGTGTGGGACTTTGCCTTACTTAAAGACAACATGCGTTGAGGTGAGCTCTGTAATCTCTGATTACCTATGTTTTTATGTATTTTTAGTGTATGTCGAATGTTCCAAAGCTGACAAATTATCTACTTGGAGACAGATGGAAGGATGAAATTAATGAAGAAAATCCTTTAGGAATGGGAGGTGAAATTGCAAGGTCTTATGCTGATTTAATTAAGACAATGTGGTCTGGAAAATACAGCTATACAGTACCAAGGAACTTCAAAGTAAGACATGTTTTCTACACTATATTTAAATTACTTATTTTGAAATATTTCTTATTTTGAAGTAAAACTAAATCCCTATTTTCAGTTTCTTGTTATCTTTGCATTATAAAGTCAGTTTAAGGACACTCTCTACATTGCACACTAATTTCAGGATAATTTTTTGTGATAAGACTCTTCCACCATTTGATATAAAATAGAATAAATTAAAAATGAATTAAAAAAGAGAGAAGAAACAAGAAAAATGCCTCCTGTCAGATCGGCTATACCATGTCATCAGAGAAGTTGATTCCCTACTCATAGCATACCAAAATTTTACCTTGTGTATTCCCAGTAACTGTAGCTGTATTCTTACATGAAATATAATAAAATGTTAATATTGACCAAATATCACAAACATCCTGCATATTAACCGGGGTTGCCCGCATGAAAATCCAACATGCTAACCATTGGGCTATGGAGGACCACGGCATCAAACTGAAAAATGACCAATATCTAGAGTATGGATTGATCAATTTGATACAAATTATATAATTATTTAGCCTTCTGATGGGACTCTATATTATTCATATTAATTTTGTATAAAAATACTTAAAAACAAAAAAGTTATCAATTTCGAATTTTTGAATTCAAATCCTTTGTGACCGGAAGTACGAATGATGAAAGGTAAAGGTCGATCAGCACATCTGTTCTATCATGTCCGGGAGTTTCACTTTCATAACTTAAGCTGTTCTTGAGAAAATCATGGGAAAAATTTCTGTTTAAAAAATACAAATTTTCCCAAAAATAGCAAACGGAAGTGGATTTCAAAAAAGTGAGGAACACCCCTGGAGATATTCTCATGATGCATCTTCCCTGAAAAAAAACCTTTCTAACGTCGGTATTAGCCTAAAACTTCTGTAAAAAGAAAAAAAAAAACTTGAAAATTCAATTTTTGCATCACATCTGGTAATGACTGGAAGTAATGACGACACACATGATTAACACGATGTTAATAACTGATGACTGACTTTCAGTCCTGAAACTTTTAGACTTAAGTCGTCATTGTTGCTGAGCAATTGTGAGAGCAAAATCTAATTTTGAGGACAGGAAAATATGCGACTGGTAGTGAATTTTATAAAAATTGCTGACACTTGCAGTATCTACAACAAATATTAAAAAAGCATTTCAAATACTTTATCTATAAGTGATATTTATGAGAAAGTAGAACATCGAAATTGATAAACCCATACTCTAGATAGTTTATCTCTCAATACTGGAAGTTGACATTTTTGTTTCGATGGAATCTAACATACATTTGAACTTCAGTATCTTGAACACTGATATCTCGAATAATATGGATATGTCGAAGTGACTTGGAAGTCCCAATCCCTTATTCCTTTAGTATTTTACCCTGGATATCTTGAATCCTTAGATATCTTGAAGTTTTTTCTCAGTCCCATTTGGTTTGAGATAATGAGGATTGGCTGTATCTCAAAACAGCCAAAAAGATGCAATAAAGTGAAGCAAGTTTTGATGTAAAAAAGAAAATTAAAAAAAAAAAAATTTGATGTCTTTGATCACTTCCTGTGATGATTGGAAGTGACGGCTGATGCATTTAACCCCAATGGTTTTGCCTACTTCTCAAGGTCTATTACTCATAAACGTTTGGTATTTAAATCTGGTAATGTTTCTGAGGTCTTACTCTGACAACTTCTCATTTTGAGGACAGAAAAACATATGACTGGAAGTGATATTTGCAAAAAATTCCAAGTTACTCTAGATATTTGCAGTCTGAATAACATAATTTAAGAAATCATATCAAATACTTTATCTATAAAAGATATTTATGGGAAAATAAAATACTGAAATTATGAAGTTTTTCTCTTATAACAAGAAGTTGACGTTTTGTTTTCGGTGGGACCAATATATTTCAAAACAGCAATAGAGATGCAATAAGGTGATGCAAGTTTTAATTAAAAAAAGAAAAGGTGAAATTTTCAATTTGTTTGATGACTTCCTGTGACAACCCGAAGTAATGACTGACAGATTTAAACTAATTCTGCAAACTTACTTGTCATGATCTATCATTTCTGAAAGTTTGGTGTCTTTAGTTTTTACCCTTTCAGAGATCTCGTCTGGATATGATCTCTTTTTACTACAGCGAAGCTCATTGCAAAGCAACGAGTAGGTCTTTTGTACTGTTTTGACTGGAAGTGACGTCAGCAAAAGAAAGGAATGAGATAAGACATCTCCAGTGACTTTAAAATTTCAATTTTGCATCAAAACCTGAAAAATAAGCTATTTCTGGCAACTTCCCGTTTGACCGGAAGTGATGTCGAGGGATGAAAAATTTGTTTGGACGCTTGTGGTTACATTAATTAACCAACAACATGTCGAATACGGGGAAAATGTGCATTTTCTGACTACTTCTGTTTTTGGCCGGAAGTGACGTCATTTGACGACTTTCGACAATCTTACTCGCTTCTACTTGTCATTTTGAACAATTTTGCTTGTTTGATGAATCACAAATTCTCAATAGTTTTTGAGATATTGAGAAAACACTTTCAGCCCCTGTAGATCCCTTATTTTAGGGGCCAGCCCTTATTTGTTGATATCAAATGAAAGAGCTTGTCATTTTGAACAACTTTTGTTATATATGTTTTACCAAAATATTTACAAGTAAAGAGATATTCTTGAAAAAAATGCAAAAAATTTTGATATTCTCAATAAGTCTATTTTCGGAGCATACCAAGCGTCAACGTGCAGCACTTCCGAGAAAAATGAAATACTTAGTACACATCTGTGAACATTGCTCTATCATCGCTGAAAATATCAAGTTCTTAAGTGATTTTTCAGGAAACGAGCGGACAAAGTGACCCTCTAAAAATCCCTAAATCGCAGAAATCTCCAGACCAGAAGTGACATCATCAAAATAAACAAGAGGTCCATGGGCCACAATGCTCACCTGAGTCAATATGGCCCTGCTGTTCTTTGTCAGCAGATTTCTTCTTCTGTATATTCATATGTAAAGCTTTGATCGACTGTTCTAGGCATAACCTATCCCCAGTTGCCATATTTTGAACGAAATTGAATCTAAACTTTCTGAGGATGCTTCTATATTCATATAACTAATCATGGTTTTACTGTTTTAGAAACGGAATTTTAAAGATGTCTGCCATCCTACCCTGGGGGTAGATAAGGGGGGGGGGGGGGGTCATGATTTGAACAAACTTGAATCTACACTACCTAAGGATGCTTCCATATCAATTTGACTAATTATGGATTTATTGTTCTTGAGAAGAAGATTTTTTAAGATATTTCTTATATATATTCTTTTGTTAAACCTTGATCCCCAATTATGGCCCCACCCTACTACTGGAAGATGCCTTGAACAAACTTGAATCTACAATACTTGGGGATGCTTCAATATCAAAATGACTAATCATGGCTTTCCTGTTCTAGAAAAGATTTTTCCTATATATTCCTATGTAAAACTTTGATCCCCCATTGTGGACCCACCCTACCCCCGGGGGTCTTGATTTCGACAAATTTGAATCTACACTACCCAAGGATGACTCATATCAATATGACTGATTGTGGCTTTGATGTTCTTGAGAAGAAGATTTTTAAAGAATTTTCCTATATTTCCTATGTAAAACTTTGATCCCCCATTTTGCCCTACCCTACCCCCAGGGGTCATGATTTGAACAAACTTCTACATTACCTGAGGATGATTCCTTATCAATATGACTATTTGTGGCTTTGTTGTTAAGGTGAAGATTTTTAAAGAATTTTCCTATATATTCCTATGGAAAACTTTGATCCCCCATTGTGGACCCACCCTACCCTCAGGGATCATGATTTGAACAAACTTGAATCTACACTACCCGAGGATGATTCCATATCAATATGACTAATTGTGGCTTTGTTGTTCTTGAGAAGAAGATTTTTAAAGAATTTTCCTATATATTCCTATGGAAAACTTTGATCCCCCATTGTGGCCCCACCCTACCCCCTGGGGTCATGATATGAACAAACTTGATTCTACACTACCCGAGGATGTTTCCATATCAATATGACTAATTATGGCTTTGTTGTTCTTGAGAAGAAGATTTTTAAAGAATTTTCCTTTATATTCCTATGTAAAACTTTGATTTCTCATTGTGGCCCCATTCTACCCCCGGGGGTCATGATTTGAACAAACTCAAATCTTCACTATGTAATGAGGGTTTCCCATAAGTTTCAACTTTTCTGGCCCAATGGTTCTTGAGAAGAAGATTTTTAAAAGAAGACACCAAATTTTCACCAATTCTTAATTATCACCCCTTGGATCAGGGTGTGGCCTTCCATTTGAATAAATTGAACCCCCTTCACCCAAGGATGCTTTCTGGTAAGTTTGGTTGAAATTGGCCCAGTATTTCTGGAAAAGAAGTCAAAAATGTGAAAAGTTTACAGACAGACAGATGGACTACTGACAAAATATGATTAGAGAAGCTCACTTGAGCTTTCAGCTCAGGTGAGCTAAAAAAATATATATCTAGTTTTTTGATGTTCTACCAGACCTGAAAGTTTAATGAAAATCAAACAAGCCGTGTCCGAGAACTCGGGTGCACAAAATCGGTAGGGGGAAAAAAAAATAGAGCAAAGCTTGTTGCAAAGCAACGAGAAGGTCTTCCATCTGATTTTCAGAAGCACTGTTTGTAAGATGGATAAATGAAAGTAAAGCATTCGTTAAAGAGAAGGCCTCCAGACCAAAATTGACGTCGATCTGTATTTAATTTTTTTATGCTTGAAATCTATGCTGATTTTCATTAAATAAAGCAAATCAAGACTACTTCTGGTTTGACCGGAAGTAACCCCAATCGACAGAAATTTGGTCAGAAGTCTTGGGTGAATTTAATAATTTGATTTTATGTTGATATCTGCAGAAATACGTCATTTATAGTTACTTCCTGTTTAACCGGAAGTTGTAAAAAGTGACGACACTCAACAGGAAATACAATCCTGTGTCCTCTGTGACATGCATAATTCAATGCAATACCAATATCTGTGAAAATCAGCAATTTTCTACTACTTCTTGTTTGGCTGGAAGTGATGTCATTCAATGCATTTTGATGATCTCACAAGCTGCTACTTGTCATGTTGAACAACTTTGCTTCTTTGAAGTATTACAAATTCTCAATACTTTTGAGATATAAGGGAAAAAAATTTGGCCCCTCTAGATCCCTTATTTTAGGGGCCAGCCCGTTTTTTTGAGATATCATTTAAAAGATCTTGTAATTCTGCACAAATTTTGTTCTATATGTTTTAACAAAATATTTCCAAGTAAAAAGATATCGTACAGATAGTGTTCAAAATTTTGAAACTCTTGATATGACTTTTTTCAGGCCATAGCGAGCGTCGAAGTGTGGCACTTATGGTAAATATTACAGATCTATTTATGATGCTCTGTCTTCACTAAAAGTTTCACGTTCCTGTGAGGAGTGGTTTCTTAGAAAACCTGCGGACAAACTGACCATAATTCGCTAAATCGCAAAAAACTTCGGACCAGAAGTGACGTCATTAAGATAAAAAAATATGTACCAAGATTTTTTAATGTTCTATCAGACCTGAAAGTTTCATGAAAATCGAGCAAACCGTTTTTGAGAAATCGAGTGCACAAAATCGGTAAGAAAAAAAATAAGAAGAAAAACAGCGGAAAAGAAACCAAGGAATAACAAGAAGGTCTTCCGCTGAAGACGGAAGACCTTAAATAGTGGAAAAGAAACCTAAGAATAACAGTAACATCTTCCGCTAGAGATGGAAGACCTTAATAAACAGTAGAATCACTATAAGGTCTTCCTTCTGAAACAGGAGACCTTAATAAACCATAAAATCACTATAAGTTCTTCCGTCTGAAACGGAAGACTTTAATAATAATAATAATAGAAAATAGACGGAAAACAATAAGGTCTTCAAAAGGAAGTCGGAAGACCGTAACTTGATGCGTGCTTGTTGCTAAGGCAACAAGTGGTCTTCCGACTGACTCTTCGCTGAAAAAATATGCTGCAATACCTCATTAGAAACATACCTGAATGTAAAATTTTCTTATGTATTCAAGTACTACAGGTTTTCAAAAATAAACCATGATTTGTAAAAATGAAAAAAAGTAAATAAAAATTACGGACACCTGGGGATTATACCGGGGTTGCCCTTGTGAAAATCCAACAAGCTAACCATTGCGCTTGCGAGGACCACCGCTTTGAAGTGAAAAATGACGAATATCTAGAGTGTGGGTTTATCAATTTAAAACAAATTATACATTCAATCTTCTGATGATACTCTTTATTAACTATGTAAATTTCATAGAAAAATATTGAAAAACTAAAAAGTTGAAAAAATTGGACTTTTAGCTCACCTGAGTGTCCAGTGTCCATCTGTTTTTAGGTCACCTGAGTCACTCAGATGACTTATTGCTATCTGTTTTCGTCCGTCATCGTGTGGGTGTGCGTCATGCATTAACTTTTCACATTTTCGACTTCTTCTCAAGAACCACTGGGCCAATTTTCAGCAAACTTGCCACAAAGTATCCTTGGGTAATGATGATTCAAGTTTGTTTAAATGAAGGGCCACACCTTCTTCCAAGGGGAGATAATTAAGAATTAGTGAAAAATTAATGATATGTTTTAAAAATCTTCTCATCAAGAACCACTGGACCAGGTAAGATGAATGTGACATAAGGATCAACTCCTTACTTTGTGACTCTAGAGCAGATGCTCTAACCACTGCGCCATGCGGGCGATGATAAAAGTTTTACGTAAGAATATATAAAAAATATCTTTAAAAATCTTCTCAAGAACAGCAAAGCCATGATTAGTCATATTATTACAGAAGTATACTCAGGTAGTGTAGAATTCTTCCAACCATGACCCCTGGGGATGGGACAGGGCCACAAAAGGGGGGTCAAAGTTTACCATAGGAATATATAGGAAATGTCTTTAAAAATCTTCTCAAGAACAGCTAAGCCATTATTAGACATATTAATACAGAAGTATCCTCAGGTAGTGTAGATTCAAGTTTGTTCAAATCAGGACCCCTGGGGATAGGACGGCCACAACGGTGGGTCAAGGTTTACATATGAATATATAGGTGTAATGGTTAAGGGGCATTGGAGTAAAACACATTGAAGACTTCAGATAGTGGACTGACATGACAACCCTTTGAGTGGACTAGCCTAAGGGTATATAAAGCAAAGCTTTGGGAAAGTCAGGCATTCAGAAGGTAGCTGAAAAGTTGGATGATGAATCAGCAATAAAGAAGTTAAGGTATCCCTTCCTAATAGCAAAAGATTCAATGAAATTGAATACATAACAGATGTGTAGGTTTTGAATATTCAGTATATTTAGACATAATTCCCATTTATTACTATTAGCATGTAAGGGTAGGATGTGTCCTAATTTATGACCTTGAATTTCTGGATTAGTTGTGAAAACAAAAATCCATTTTAAAATCAAGAAATTGGCCATAACTTGGAATCAGAAGGGAATTTTCCAAATTTTCTTTGTGATGAAGAGAGTTAATATCATTGCTCATTACCTCTGAAAGTTTCACTGAAATCCTATAGATACTGTTTGAGAAATCGCCTGCAGAAATTTTTTTTTGGGGGGGGGGGGGGGGAGAGATAATAACTGGAATATGGATAAATTCATTTTAAACCAAATTATATATTTAGTTTTCAATTGAACGTCTCTATTATCCCTACTAATATCATTAAAAAAAAAATGGAAAACAAAAAAGTTGGAAAAATTAAAAATTACATTGCAGATCAACAACTCATGCTCTATCATCTTTGACATGCCTCCAGTTCATATCTTTAGCCTTCTGGAGGAGTTGAGAAGAAAAACATCAGGAAATTGACCATGACTTGGAGTCGGAAGAGAATTTTCCAAATTTTCTTTGTGATGAACAAAGTTAATATCATTGCTCATTATCTCTGAAAGTTTCACTGAAATCCAGTGAATACTGTTTGAGAAATCGCCTGCACAAATTTTTGGGGAAAAAAAGAATAATAATAATAATAATAACTACATGAGATCTCGTTGCAAGCAACGCGTAGGTCTTCCGTCCGATTTTTCGATTAGATGAGATATGATTTTGTTAAAAGACAATAATGTATGGACTTTCCTAATTAGATTTCATTCTTTTGATTTACATTAGATTATCAAAGAGCTAAAGATGAAATGCTTTTGGCCCCTATGAGTCCCTAGTTTGAGGGGTCAGCCCCTTTTTCTTTATATCAAATGAAAGGTCTTTTGAATTTGAAGATGTTTTGTTCAAGACCTATTCAGAGATTTCTTTTTGTTGTGGGGATATGCTGTTTAGAAATGTTCAGGGGCCAGACCTTCAAGTCCTTAATGGGGCCATTTGACAAAAATTAAAGGGTGCATATTGTTTAGAACATTATCCTAACCATCATTTGTTCAATGGAGATGGGCGAACATAGCGTGCAGAAAGCCTATAGCTTCAGAAATATAAAAATCATGTTCAGTTTGTGAATTTAATATTTAGAGTAAAGTTCTCATTATTGAAATTTAAGTAATTGTGATAAACAAAACTTTTCTGAGGAAAATTTTCTCTGCAAAATTTATTCTTTTATTAAAAAAATTAATGTGGTATTCGTGGGGTTCGAACCCTAGCAATAAAAATCCTGAGAATCATTTTCTTTCGAGACTAGCATGCTAACCACTAACACAAGTCCTGACAAACAGTGGCATTTAAATTATGTTTGTGATATGACCCTTACTTAAGGAGGAGAAGGACCTTGAGCTGAAAAAATACTTGTCATTCAATTTTTTTCATATTTTGTATATTTCTAATTAAGTATGTCCCACATATCTTAAAGCATTAGGTTTCTTACCTTATTTTGGAGATATTGATTGACAAATACTATGCCCTACAGTATCTAAGTGGAGTTTCAATTCTCCATGTTTCCGGGCGCATTACTCTGTCCATAATGGGATTTTTTAAGCATACATAAAAAATATCAAAGTGGACATGTATCTTTTAAAATATTTCAGAGTTTAACTAGGATTTAAAATTCGAAAAAGCAAGTTTTGTCTATCACACTGCATCTGGATAGGGAAAATAACGCACTTTTTAAGACAACTTAAACGATAAAAAACGTAATTTACAAAAAATTCTATCATTCAATATTTTTTAATTTACGTTGAAATGCAAATCCTTCAAATTATTGATTAACTGTAAAAGTTTCGAATGATGAAGCTGACCTCATTATTTTACAGGACATCGTTAAAGAGGACATAAGCATGACAAAAACGTGTCATGTTACATTTCTTGAGTACGGGAAAAACCAACTATGACGTCACACGTAAGCTAAATAAGCGAAATAAGATATACCTACATAAGATTTCCGTCATCAGCCATGCAAAAATAATTTTTGTGTTCCCCGTTTCTCAAAATATTTCATCATATACTGATTATGACCTGTTTTTACATAATAATACCGCCCCTCTGTTCACCGAGTATGATCTTGCTGTACTAACAAATCATGTATGATGTCACCGACTTGTTGGACGCGCAGTTTAAGGAAACAGAGGAGTGGATCAATCTTTTTCATAATTTGTTAATGTTTACAAGAATGTTAAAACTTTTTTATTTTTTTAATATAAGATGGTAATTAAAGTTAAAAAATTGTCAAAAAATTATACAAAAACTGATGCTTTACACGTTTTGCGCTTATATAAACAGAGACTATGACGTAGTTAAACAGAGTCATGTGACCATGTGTCCTTCATCCCCTTAATGGACTTCAAGTATTTCTCGAAAAGATGCGAATGTTATGTCATAAAAGTATATTTTTAAGGTATAGTGGGTCATTGCTCCATATTTTTGGTAACCAAAAAATGTATATTTTTATGCAAACTTTGAGGATTAACTTTCAAAAAGGTGGAGCGAAGACCCACTCATATCGAAAAATAGTGTTACAGTATGCGAAAATGACTCTTTTTGCCCGCTTTAGTGTTTGTCTAATATTTCACAGGCAAATAATTTCAAACTTTGAGGGATTTTTGCAAATTGTAGAGATTTTACACAAAGTATATTTTAATGTTAGACGAAATATCAAGGAAAATTTTGATATAATAGAAATTTAATTTTTCATCTTCATGTTTGTCACACTATAGGCTTATCGCTCGTCATGTTCACCCATCTCCTTTGCTTATCAAAATATTTCCCCTTTTTGAGATATAAAGTGTCAAAGATTCAGCATTCTGGCCCCTTCTGAGCCCTTATTACATAATAATGAGCAATATCTTATAATATGTTGTTGCAATTCGTAAAGATAAACATCTTTACTTCAGTAATGAATTACAAATTATTGATCGTTAGAGAGTTATAGATGAAAGATTTTTGGCCCCTCTCATCCTCTAATTTGAAGGGTCAACCTCTTTTTCTTTATATCAAATGAAAGGTTGTATCATTCTGCACAACTTTTTTTCTATATGTTTTAACAAATTATTAACAGGTATGAAGATATGAAAGAAAAGGTATTAATTTTTGTGAGATGTTTCTGAGACATTTTTTGAGCCCTACTAAGTTTTGGTGCCTTTTGGACTAGAGAGATTTGAACATTGATCTGCAAATCTACAAACCTTCCCCTACTTTCACTGAAAATCTTGACTCAGTAGCTTAAGTCGTTTTGTAGGAGTTTCCAGGGCAACCCGACCCTCTGAAAATCAGAAAATCCTAAGTATCTTAAGATGGAAAGCGACGTCATCAACCAAAAAAATTCCCAATAAGGTTCAGATTAATACCTATTAGATCTGAAATTTTCATGAAAATTGGCCAAGCAGTTACAGAGAACTGGCGTGCACAAAATCTGTAAGAATAATAATAGATAATACTAGAAACTCATTGCGAGCAATGAGAGGTCTTCCGTCCGATTCTGAAAATTGAAACGAAAATGCAAGCTAAAAAAGTAATAAAAGAAATTCAGACACTCTGGAGATTTAACCTTTGTCATCAGCGTGAAAATTCAACGTGCTAATCATTTACCATTCACTTTATTAAATCACTTCCTGTCATGACCGGAAGTAACGGCAATACAAGATTTTCTCACGATTCAAATAAACTGATGACTGACTATCAGTCCTGAAAGTTTTAGTCTTCAGTCGTTTACTGTTGCCGAGCAATATTGTGAGAACAAATTCTTATTCTGAGGACAGGTAAACACGCGACCAGAAGTGAATTTTATAAAAAATCTCTAACTTTTCTCTAGACATTTGCAGTATCTAAAACAAACATAAAATCATTTCAAGTACTTTATCGATAAGCAATATTTATGAGAAGTTAGATATCAAAATAACGTAGTTTATCACCTAAACCGAAAGTTAACGTTTTTGTTTGGTGGAATCTAACATATTTCAAAACAGCGAAAGAGATGCAATATTGTGATGCAAGTTTTAATTTAAAAAAGAAAAGTTTTAATTTTTTATTTCTTTGATCACTTCCTGTGACAAGCGGAAGTGACGACTGACGCGTTGAACCCAAATGGTTTTTGCCTGCACCTCAAAATCAATTACTCATACAAGTTTTGGTGTTTTAATCTTTTCCATGTTTTTGAGATCTCTCTCAGACAACTTCTCATTTTGAGGACAGGAAAACACGCGACAGAAAGTCAATTTTTGAAAGATATTTAAGGATACTCTAGACATTTGCAGTCTGAATAACATATTTAAAATTCATTTCAAATACTTTATCTACAAAATATATTATTGGGAAAGAAAAATACTCAAATTACGTTGTTTTTTCTCTTATAACCGGAAGTTGATGTTTTTGTTTCCGGTGGGACCAACATCTTTCGAATCTGTGAAAAAGATGCAATAAAGTTATGCAATTTTTAATTAAAAAAAAGAAAGTTGAAATTTTCGATTTCTTTGATCACTTCCAGTGACGACCGGAAGTGACGGCTGATGCTCTGAACCCAAATGGTTTTGCCTACATCTTAAGATCTGTTGCTCATGTAAGTTTGGTGTCTTAATCTCTTACCGTTTCCAAGATCTTGCTCAGGCAACTTTTCATGAGGACAGAAGAACACGCGACCGGAAGTGAATTTTACAAAGATTTTTGACGTTACTCTAGACATTTGCAGTCTGAATAACATATTTAAAATTCATTTCAAATACTTTATCTACGAAAGATATTAATGGGAAAGAAAATTACTCAAATTATGTCGTTTTTCTCTTATAACCGGAAGTTGACGTTTTTGTTTCCGGTGGGACCAACATATTTCGAAACTACAAAAGAAATGCAATAATGTGATATAAGCATTTGTTTTAAAAAAGAAAGTTGAAATTTAACGATTTCTTTAATCTCTTCCGTAAGCGACCGGAAGTGCCGACAACGAACGAAAAGTAGCGACCCGGCTAGTATCTATCACGACCTATAATGCCTGAAAGTTTGACATTGATATCTCTTGTCGTTCTTGAGATTATCCGCAGACAAAATGTCATTTTGAAATCAGAAAATGGTCTGTAACTTGGCACCGGAAGCGAATTTCCAAATTTTCTCTCAGATAGTTCAAGATCATGTTACAACATACAATTCCTGAAAATTTCATGTAAATCCATCCAACAGTCTTTGAGAAATCGCGTGCACAAAATTAAAAAGTCAAAAAAATAAGAATAAGAATAATAACTAGAAACTCATTGCGAGCAATGAGAGGTCTTCCGTCCAATTCTGAAAATAAAAACGAAAATTCAAGCTGAAAAAGTGATTAAAAAAAATTCAGACACTCTGGAGATTTAACCCTGGTCGTCAGCGTGAAAATCCAACGTGCTAACCATTAACCATTCACTTTTTTGCATCACTTCCTGTCACGACCGGAAGTAATGGCGATTTTCTCACGATTTAGATAAACTGATGACTGACTATCACTCCTGCTCCTGAAAGTTTTAGACTTCAGTTGTTTACTGTTGCCGAGTAATATTGTGAGAACAATTTCTAATTTTGAGGACAGATAAACACGCGACCGGAAGTGAATTTTATAGAAAAAAAAATCTCTGACTTTTCTCTAGACATTTGCAGTATCTACTATATACATTAAATCATTTCAATTACTTTATCGATAAGCAATATTTATGAGAAAGATAAATATAAAAATAACGTAGTTTATCTCCTAAAACCGGAAGTTAACGTTTTTGTATCTTGTGGAATCTAACATATTTCAAAAAAGCGAAAAAGATGCAATAAAGTGGTGCAAGCTTAAATTCAGAGAAGAAAAGTAAAAATTGTTGATTTCTTTGATCACTTCCTGTGACAAGCGGAAGTGACGACTGACGCATTTAACCCAAATGGTTTCGCTTACTCCTCAAGGTCTATTACTCTTATAAGTTTGGTGTTTTAATCTTTTACCTGTTTTTGAGATCTCGTTCAGACAACTTCTCTTTTTGAGGACAGGAAAACACGCGACCGGAAGTGAATTTTTGAAAGATATTTGAAGTTATTCTAGTGAATAACATATTTAAAATTCATCTCAAATACTTTATCTATAAAGAATATTTATGGAAAAGAAAAATTCTCAAGTTGTTTAGTTTTTCTCTTATAACCAGAAATTGTCGTTTTTGTTTCCAATGGGACCAACATCTTTCGAATCTGCGAAAAAGTTGCAATAAAGTGATGCAATTTTTACTTAAAAAAAGAAAAAAATGAAATTTTCGATTTCTTTGATCACTTCCTGTGACGACCGGAAGTGACGGCTGACGTTCTGAACCCAAACGGTTTTGCCTAAATTTTAAGGTCAATTGCTCCTATAAGTTTGGTGTCTTATTCTCTTACCGTTTCCGAGATCTTGCTCATACAACTTCTCATTTTGAGGACAGAAAAACACGCGACCGGAAGTGAATTTTACAAAGATATTTGACGTTACTCTAGACATTTGCAGTCTGAAGAACATATTTAAAATTCATTCCAAATACTTTATCTACAAAAGATATTAATGGGAAAGAAAAATACTCAATTTATGTAGTTTTTCTCTAATAACCGGAAGTTGACGTTTTTGTTTCCGGTGGGACCAACATATTTTGAAACTTCAAAAGAGATGCAATAATGTGATGTAAGTATTGATTTAAAAGAAGAAAGTTGAAATTTTACAATTTCTTTGATCACTTCCGTAAGCAACCGGAAGTGCCGACGACGAACAAAGAGTAGCGACCCGGTTAGTATCTATCACGAACTATAATCCCTGAAAGTTTGACATTGATATCTTTTGTCGTTCTTGAGATTATCCGCGGACAAAATGTCATTTTGAAATCAGAAAATGGTCTGTAACTTGGCACCGGAAGTGAATTTTGAAATTTTCTCTCAGATAGATCAAATTCATGTTACGACACATCTTTCCTGAAAATTTCATGTAAATCCATCAAATAGTCTTCGAGATATCGCGTGCACAAAATTAGAAAGTCAAAAAAATAATAAAAATAATAATAATAATAATAAGAAACAGTAGAATCACTATAGGTCTTCCGTTGAAAACAGAAGACCTAACTAGATACTTATTGCCTAAGCAATAACAGGTCTTCCGTTTTCTTGACTTCTTCGGAAAAAAAAACACGATCTTGTCAATAAGATTACTCTAAATAATTAACAAAAGTTATCTCAAGGCTTCCAAAGATATGTAAATACAAATAAAAACAAACGGAATTACTTTCCTGTTTTCTTTATGTACTTCATTATGAACGAAAGTACTCCAAATGAATAAAATGTTCATTCTACACCTAAATTATTCACAACTGATCCATGAAAAACTACTCATGTTTGAGACAACTTCCGGTTTTTCGATTGGCACTTCCGGTGAAAATAAATTGCATGGTTATAGTCTATCTAACATCCGCATTAGCCTAACATTTCTGTAACAAGAAAAAAAAAAACTTTAAAAATTCACTTTTTTTGCATCGCTTCCTGTCACGACCGGAAGTGACGGCAACGTACGATTTTTACATGATGTAGATAAACCGGTGACTGACTATCAGTTCTGAAAGTTTTACGACTTCATTCATGTACTGTTTTTGAGCAATTAGGTGAACAAAATTTCAATTTGAGGACAGAAAAACACGCGACCGGAAGTGCATTTTCCTAAGATGGTTGACTTCACACTAGATAATTGCAGTCTCAATAACATATGTAAAAATCATTTCAAAAACTTTATCAATAAGTGATATTTTTGGGAAAGTTATAAATACCAATTACATAGTTTCTCTCTTATAACCGGAAGTTGTCGTCATTTTTTTCCAGTGAGATCAACACATATAGAAACTGTGAAAGAAATTTAATTATATGATGCAAGTTTTATTTCAAAAGAGAAAAGTTTAAATTTTTGATTTCTTTGATCACTTCCTGCAACGACCGGAAGTGACGACTGACGCTATTAACCCAAAGGGTTTTGCCTACTCATTAAGTTCTATTATTTGTATAAATTTGGTGTCTTAATCTCTTACCATTTCTGAGATCTCACTTTGACAAGTTCTTATTTTGCGGACAGTAAAACACGCGACCGGAAGTGAATTTTACCAAGATATTTGACGTTACTCTAGACATTTGCAGTCTTAATAACATATCTAAAAATCATTTCAAATACTTCATCTATACTCGATATTTATGGGAAAGTAAAATACTCAAATTATGTAGTTTTTCTCTTATAACCGGAAGTTGACGTTTTTGTTTCCGGTGGGACCAACATATATCGAAACTGCGAAACAGATGCAATAATGTCATGCAAGATTTAATCAAAAAAAGAAAAGTTGAAATTTTCGATTTCTTTGATCACTTCCTGTGACGACCGGAAGTGACGGCTGAGGGATTTAAACATATTCCACAAACGAACTTGTCATGATCTATAATCTCTGAAAGTTTGAGGTCTTAATCTTTTACCGTTTCTGAGAAAACGTCCGGACATGAACTCTTTTGAAAAAACGGAAATCGGACATATCTGACGACCGGAAGTGAATTTTGCAAAATCCTTCAAAATGTTTTTAGTTTATTAAATTTGTCATAATCCCTGAAAGTTTCAAGAAAATCCATCGTGCTATCTCTGAGAGATCGCTTGGACAAAAAATGGGAAAAAAATAATAATAATAACTAGATGCGATCTCGTTGCGAGCAACGAGTGGGTCTTCCGTCCGATTTCTGATAAGATGAGATATGAAATTGATTGAGATTTTCGTTCATAAATATATAAATAGTGAAAACATACAATTTGCTTCAGTTATTTTTAACAAAATTTTGATCATTATGGCACCAAAAACGCAATATTTGATGAAGATTTTAAAATATTTATAGTAGAAGATCGTGAAGATGAACATTACTGTAGAAGGGTTATAGATGAAAGACTTTTAGCCCCTTTGAGCCCCTTATTCGAGGGGTCTTGATATCAAATGAAAGGTCTTGTAATTCTGAAGACTTTTCGTTCAACAACTTTTCAGTTTTCGAGATATGCAGATTTGAAATAGTTAGGGGCCGTCCCTTTAAGTCCTTATTGGGGCTGTTTAGGAAAAATTCAAAGGATGCACATCGTTCAGATCATCATTCTAAACAACTTTTGTTCAATATTGCTTTTCAAAAAGTTTCCCCTTTTCGAGATATCAAGCTTCAAAGATTAAGTATTCTGGCCCCTTATGGACCTTAATTACGTAATATTTGAAGAAAATTTTAAGATATATAGTTGCAGATTATGAAGATGAACATTTTTGCTGCAATATTTAATATCAAAATATTTAATGTTAAGGAGTTATAGATGAAAGATTTTGGCCCCTCTGAGCCCCTAATTAGAGGGGTTAGCCCCTTTTTCTTGATATCACATGAAAGGTCTTGTAATTCTGAAGACTTTTTGTTCAACAACTATTCAGAAGTTTCGTTTCGTTTTCGAGATATGTAGACTTGAAATATTTAGGGGCCGTCCCTTTAAGTCCTTATAGGGGCTGTTTAGGAAAAATTCAAAGGATGCACATTGTTGAGAACATCATTCTAAACAACTTTTGTTCAATATTGCTTTTCAAAATGTTTCCCCTTTTCGAGATATAAAGCGTCAAATATTTAGAACTCTGGTACCTTATGGCCCCTAATTACGTAATATTTGATGAAAATTTTAAAATACACAGTTGCAGATTTTCATGATGAACATTTTTGCTTCAATAATTAATATCAAAATATTTAACGTTAAGGAGTTATAGGTGAAAGTTTTTTGGCCTCTCTGAGCCCCTAATTTGAGGGGTCAGCCCCTTTTTCTTGATATCACATGAAAGGTCTTGTAATTCTAAAGACTTTTTGTTCAACAACTATTCAGAAGTTTCGTTTCGTTTTCGAGATATGTAGACTTGAAATATTTAGGGGCCGTCCCTTTAAGTCCTTATTGGGGCTGTTTAGGAAAAATTCAAAGGATGCACATTGTTGAGAACATCATTCTAAACAACTTTTGTTCAATATTGCTTTTCAAAATGTTTCCCCTTTTCGAGATATAAAGCCTCAAAGATTAAGCATTCTGGCCCCTTATGGCCCCTAATTACGTAATATTTGAAGAAAACTTTTTAAGATATATAGTTGCAGATTGTAAAGATAAACATTTTTGCTTCAATAATTAATATCAAAATATTTAACGTTAAGGAGTTATAGATGAAAGACTTTTGGCCCCTCTGAGCCCCTAATTTGAGGGATCAGCCCCTTTTTCGTGATATCACATGAAAGGTCTTGTAATTCTGAAGACTTTTTGTTCAACAACTATTCAGAAGTTTCGTTTCGTTTTCGAGATATGTAGACTTGAAATATTTAGGGGCCGTCCCTTTAAGTCCTTATAGGGGTTGTTTAGGAAAAAGTCAAAGGATGCACATTGTTGAGAACATCATTCTAAACAACTTTTGTTCAATATTGCTTTTCAAAATGTTTCCCCTTTTCGAGATATAAAGCGTCAAAGATTAAGCATTCTGGCCCCTTATGGCCCCTAATTACGTAATATTGGAAGACTATTTTATAATATATAGTTGCAGATTGTGAAAATAAACATTTTTGCTTCAATAATTAATATCAAAATATTTACGGTTAAGGAGTTATAGATGAAAGACTTTTGGCCCCTCTGAGCCCCTAATTTGAGGGATCAGCCCCTTTTTCGTGATATCACATGAAAGGTCTTGTAATTCTGAAGACTTTTTGTTCAACAACTATTCAGAAGTTTCGTTTCGTTTTCGAGATATGTAGACTTGAAATATTTAGGGGCCGTCCCTTTAAGTCCTTATAGGGGCTGTTTAGGAAAAATTCAAAGGATGCACATTGTTGAGAACATCATTCTAAACAACTTTTATTCAATATTGCTTTTCAAAATGTTTCCCCTTTTCGAGATATAAAGCGTCAAAGATCAAGCATTCTGGCCCCTTGTGGCCCCTATTTATGTGACATATGACGTAAAAATTATAATATATAGTTGTAGGTTGTTAAGATAAATAATTTTGCTTCAGTAATGTATACAAAAATATTGCGTGTTTAAGAGTTATCGATTAAAGACTTTTGGCCCCTATCAGCCCCTAATGTGATGAGTCAGCGCTTTTTTCTTGATATCATGTTACAGATCTTTTCATTCTGCACAAATATTGTTCAATATGTCTTAACAAAATAATTATACTTTAAAAGATATGATACAAAATGTCTCAAAAATTCACTCATGATTCGTGTCCTAAATTTCGACCCCTACCGAGCTTCCATACTAGGCACTTCCGGAAAATATCAAAACCCAGGTGCAAAATGGCAACATGTCTTCTATCATCACTGAAAATTTCAGCGCTCTAGCTTAAGCCGTTTTTGAGTTCCATCGCAGACAAGGAGGTCCTCTGAATTTTAATAAAAGGGCGATAACTCTCAACCGGAAGTAAATATCCCTTAACAAACTTGCCGGAATTAACTTCAGATGTCAACGCATCTACCTTGAAAATTTGAGTGAAATCGAACGAGCCATCTCCGAGAAATCCTCTGCACAAATTTTGTAAGGAGAAAAAAGAATAATAACTAGATGCGATCTCGTTGCGAGCAACGAGTGGGTCTTCCGTCCAATTTTCGATAAGATGAGAAAAGAATTTGACTGAGATTTTCGTTTAAAAATAGTTATATAAATAAATTGTTAAGACAAATCCCTTCAGTAATGTGTAACAATATTGATCAATAAAAAGTTATAGATTAAACACCTCCGGCCCGTCTTGGCCCCTTACATGAGTGGTCTGCCCCTTTTTTCTTGATATCGTCTTAAAGCTCTCATGATTTTGAACACTTCTTGTTCAACAACTATTCAGAAATTCTTTTTCGATTCCGAGATATATGCAAAAGAAATATTAAGGGCCGGCCCTTTAAGTCCTAAATGGGGACGTCTAGCAAAAATTGAATGATTGCATATTATTAAGAATATTATTTTGAGCGTCTTTTGTTTAAATATTGGTTATCAAAATATTCGTCCTTTTCAAGATTTATTGCGCCAAAGATTATACAATCTGACCCCTAATTATCCCTTATTGCATAACATATGATGTAAACATCATGTCAAAGAGTTTGAAGATGAACTATTTCGCTTCAGTAATGTATTACAAAATATTGATCATTAAATAGTTATTGATTTAAGACTTTCGGTTCCTCTCGGCCCCTATTTTGAGGGGCCAGCCCCTTTTTCTTCATACCACTTTAAAGCTTTTATGATTTTGAACAATTTTTGTTCAACAACTATTCAGAAATTCTTTTTCGTTTCCGGGATATATGCAAAAAATATCTTTAGGGGCCAGCCCTTCAACTCCTAAATGGGGACGTTTAGCAAAAATTGAAAGGTTACTTACTGTTTAGAACATTATTTTGAACATCTTTTATTCTATGTTGCTTATCAAAACATTTCCCACTTTCAAAATATAAAATGCCGAAGATTTGACCTTCTTCCCCTTTATGGCCCCTAATTATGTAACATGTGATGTGAATATAATAATATATAGTTGGAAATTTTTAAGATAAACATTTTTGCTTCAGTAATGAATTGCAAAATATTGATCGTTAAAATGTTATTGACTAAACATTTTTGGCCCCTCTCAGCCCCTATTTTGAGGGACCAGCCCCTTTTTCTTCATACCACTTTAAAGCTCTTATGATTTTGAACACTTTTTGTTCAACAACTATTCAGAAATTCTTTTTTGTTTCCGAGATATATGCAAATGATGTATTTAGGGGCAAGCCCTTCAACTCCTTAATGGGGACGTTTAGCAAAAATCGATGGTTAAACATTGTTTAGAACATTATTTTGAACATCTTTTATTCAATATTGCTTTTCAAAATATTTCCCACTTTCGAGATATAGAGTGCCAAAGATTTTGCATTCTGGCCCCTTATGGCCCCTAATTATGTAACATATGATATAAATTTTAAAATATATAGTTGTAAATTGTTAAGACAAACATTTTTGCTTCAGTAATGAATTGCAAAATATTGATCGTTAAAAGGTTATTGATTAAAAACTTTTGGCCCCTCTCAGCCCCTATTTTGAGGGGCCAGCCCTTTTTTCTTCATACCACTTTAAAGCTCTTATGATTTTGAACAATTTTTGTTCAACAACTATTCAGAAATTCTTTTTCGTTTCCGAGATATATGCAAATGATATATTTAGGGGCCAGCCCTTCAACTCCTTAATGGGGACGTTTAGCAAAAATCGAAAGGTTATATATTGTTTATAACATTATTTTGAACATCTTTTATTCAATATTGCTTTTCAAAATATTTCCCACTTTCGAGATATAGAGTGCCAAAGATTTTACATTCTGGCCCCTTATGGCCCCTAATTATGTAATATATGATGTATATATCATAATATATGGTTGTAAATTGTTAAGATAAACATTTTTGCTTCAGTAAAGTATACCAAAATATCGATCGTTAAAGAGTTATTGACTTAATACTTTTGGCCCCTCTTGGCCCCTAATATGACAAGTCAGCCCTTTTTTCTTGATATCATATTAAAGATCTTGTCATTCTGCACAAATTTTGTTCAATATGTTTTAACAAATTAATTATACTTTAAAAGATATGATATAAAATGTCTCAAAAATTCACTCATGATTCGTGTCCTAAATTTTGACCCCTACCGAGCTTCCATACTAGGCACTTCCGGAAAATATGCAAACCCAGGTGCAAAATGGCAACATGTCCTCTATCATCACTGAAAATTTCAGCGCTCTAGCTTAAGCCGTATTTGAGTTCCATCGCAGACAAGGAGGTCCTCTAAATTTTGATAAAAGGGCGATAACTTCCAACCGAAAGTAAATATCACTTAACGAAATTGCCGGAATTAACTTCAGATGTCAACGCATCTACCATGAAAATTTGAATGAAATCGAACAAGCCATCTCCGAGAAATCGTCTGCACAAATTTTGTAAGAAGAAAAAAGAATAATAATAAAGGTAAAAAAGAAACCGAAGAATAATAGAAGGGTCTTCCGCTGAAGACGGAAGACCCTAATAATAACTAGATGAGATCTCGTTGCGAGCAACGAGTGGGTCTTCCGTCCGATTTTTGATAAAATGAGATTTTTGTTCAAATATAATGATATAAATAAATTGTTAAGACGAACAATTTTGCTTTAATAATGTTTAACAAAATATTGATCATTAAAGGGTTATAGATTAAAGACTTTCGGCCCTTCTTGGCCCCTAATGTGAGAGGTCAGCCCCTTTTTCTTGATATCATCTTAAAGCTCTCATGATTTTGAACACTTTTTGTTCAACAACTATTCAGAATTTCTTTTTTGTTTCTGGGATATATGCAAAAGAAATATTAAAGGCCGGCCCTTCAAGTCCTGAATGGGGACGTCTAGCGAAAATTCAAAGAGTGCATATTGTTCAGAATATTATTTTGAACGTCTTGTGTTCAATACTGTTTATCAAAATATTCTTCCTTTTCGAGACATATTGCACCAAAGATTATGCAATCCGGCCCCCTTAAGACCCCTTATTGCATATAAATAAAGTGTGTGAAGAAGAACTATTTCGCTTCAGTAATATATTACAAAATATTGATCATTAAAGACTTATTGATTGTATACTTTCGGCCCCTCTCGGCCCCTAATTTAAGGGGTCAGACCCTTTTCCTTGATATCACCTTAAAGCTCTCTTGATTTTTTACACTTTTTGTTCGACAACTAGTCAGAAATTCTTTTTCGTTTCTGAGATATTTGCAAAAGAAGTATTTAAAGGCCGGCACTTCAACTCCTAAATGGGGACGTTTAGCAAAAAATGAAAGGTTGCATATTGTTTAGAACATTATTTTAAACATTTTTTGTTCAATATTGCTTATCAAAATATTTCCCACTTTTGAGATATAAAGCGTCAAAGATTTAGCATTTTGGCCCCTTATGGCCCCTAATTATGTAACATATGATGTAAATATCATAATATATAGTTGTAATTTGTTGAGATGAACATTTTTGCTTCAGTAACGCATTACAAAATATTGATCGTTAAAGAGTTATTGTTCAAAGACTTTCGGCCCCTCTTAGCCCCTATTGTGAGGGTCCAGCCCCTTTTTCTTCATATCTGTTTAACGCTCTCCTGATTTTGAACATTTTTTGTTCAACAACTACTCAGAAATTTTTCTTCATTTCTGAGATATTTGCAAAGAGAGTATTTAGGGGCCGGCCCTTCAACTCCTAAATGGGGACGTTTAGACGAATATGAAAGGTTGCATATTGTTTAGAACATTATTTTGAACATCTTTTGTTTAATATTGCTTATCAAAATATTTCCAACTTTTGAGATATAAAGCGTCAAAGATTTAGCATTCTGGCCCCTTATGGCCCCTAATGATGTAACATATGATGTGAATATCATAATATATAGTTGTAATTTGTTGAGATAAACATTTTTGCTTCAGTATTGCATTACAAAATATTGATCGTTTATGAGTTATTGTTCAAAGACTTTCGGCCCCTCTCAGCCCCTATGTTGAGGGTCCAGCCCCTTTTTCTTCATATCACTTTAAAGCTCTCATGATTTTAAACATGTTTTGTTCAACAACTAGTCAGAAATTCTTTTTCGTTTCTGAGATATTTGCAAAAGAAGTATTTAGGGGCCAGCCCTTCAACTCCTTAATGGGAACGTTTAGCAAAAAATGAAAGGTTGCATATTGTTTAAAACATTATTATGAACATCTTTTGTTCGATATTGCTTATCAAAATATTTCCCACTTTCGAGATATAAAGCATCAAAGATTTAGCATTCTGGCCCCTTATGGCCCCTAATTATGTAACATACGATGTAAATATCATAATATATAGTTGTAAATTGTTAAGATAAACATTTTTGCTTCAGTAATGTATACCAAAATATTGATCATTAAAGAGTTATTGATTTAATACGTTTGGCCCCTCTCGGCCCCTAATATGATGAGTCAGCCCTTTTTTCTTGATATCATATTAAAGATCTTGTCATTCTGCACAAATATTGTTCAGTATGTTATTACAAAATAATTATACTTTAAAAGATATGATACAAAATGTCTCAAAAATTCACTCATGATTCGTGTCGTAAATTTCGACCCCTACCGAGCTTCCACTAGGCACTTCCGGAAAATATCTAAACCCAGGTGCATAATGGCAACATGTCCTCTATCATCACTAAAAATTTCAGCGCTCTAGCTTAAGCCGTTTTTGAGTTCCGTTGCAGACAAGGAGGTCCTCTAATTTTTGATAAAAGGGCGATAACTTCCGACCGGAAGTAAATATCCCTTAACGGAATTGCCGGAATTAACTTCAGATATCAACGCATCTACCACGAAAATTTGAATAAAATCGAAGGAGCCATCTCTGAGAAATCGTCTGCACAAATTTTGTAAGAAGAAAAAAGAATAAAAATAATAATAACTAGATGCGATCTCGTTGCGAGCAACGAGTGGGTCTTCCGTCCGATTTTTGATAAGATGAGATAAGAATTTGACTGAGATTTTCGTTCAAATATAATGATATAAATAAATTGTTAAGACGAACAATTTTGCTTTAGTAATGTTTAACAAAATATTGATCATTAAAGGGTTATAGATTAAAGACTTTCGGCCCTTCTTGGCCCCTAATGTGAGAGGTCAGCCTCTTTTTCTTGATATCATCTTAAAGCTCTCATGATTTTGAACACTCTTTGTTCAAGAACTATTCAGAAATTCTTCTTTGTTTTCGGGATATATGCAAAAGAAATATTAAGGGCCGGCCCTTTAAGTTCTAAATGGGGACGTCTAGCAAAAAATGAAAGAGTGCATATTGTTCAGAATATTATTTTGAACATCTTTTCTTCAATATTGTTTATCAAAATATTCTTCCTTTTCGAGATATATACAAAGATTATGCAATCTGGCCCCTAAAGACCTCTTATTGCGTAACATATGATATCAACATCCATGTTATTTAAACAAAGAGTGTGAAATTGAACTATTTCGGTTCAATAATATATTACAAAATATTGATCATTAAAAGAGTTATTGATTGTATACTTTCGGCCCCTCTCAGCACCTAATTTAAGGGGTCAGACCCTTTTCCTTGATATCACCTTAAACCTCTCATGATTTTGAACACTTTTTGTTTAACAATTATTCAAACATTTTTTTTTTGTTTCCGAGAAGTACGCGAAGGATATATTTAGGGGCCAGCCCTTCAACTCCTTAATGGGGACGTTTAGCAAAAATCAAAAGGTTGCATATTGTTTAGAACATTATTTTGAATAACTTTTGTTCAATATTGCTTATCAAATTATTTCCCACTTTTGAGATATAAAGCGTCAAAGATTTAGCATTCTGGCCCCTTATGGCCCCTAGTTATGTAACATATGATGTGAATATCATAATATATAGTTGAAAATTGTTGGGATAAACATTTTTGCTTCAGTAATGCATTACAAAATATTGATCGTTAAAGAGTTATTGTTCAAAGACTTTCGGCCCCTCTCAGTCCCTATTTTGAGGGGCCAGCCCCTTTTCCTTCATATCACTTTAAAGCTCTCGTGATTTTGAACACTTTTTGTTCAAGAACTATTCAGAAATTCTTTTTCGTTTCTGATATACTTGCAAAAGAAGTATTTAGGGGCCAGCCCTTCAACTCCTTAAGGGGGACGTTAAGCAAAAAATGAAAGGTTGCATACTGTTAAGAACATTATTTTGAACATCTTTTGTTCAATATTGCTTATCAAATTATTTCCCACTTTTGAGATATAAAGCGTCAAAGATTTAGCATTCTGGCCCCTTATGGCCCCTAATTATGTAACATATGATATGAATATCATAATATATAGTTGTAAATTGTCGAGATAAACATTTTTGCTTCAGTAATGTATACCAAAATATTGATCGTTAAAGAGTTATTGAGTTAATACTTTTGGCCCCTCTCGGCCCCTAATATGATAAGTCAGCCCTTCTTTCCTGATATCATATTAAAGATCTTTTCATTCTGCACAAATTATGTTCAGTATGTTTTAACAAAATAATTATACTTTAAAAGATATGATACAAAATGTCTCAAAAATTCACTCATGATTCGTGTCCTAAATTTTGACCCCTACCGAGCTTCCATACTAGGCACTTCCGGAAAATATCCAAACCCAGGTGCAAAATGGCAACATGTCCTCTATCATCACTGAAAATTTCAGCACTCTAGCTTAAGCCGTTTTTGAGTTCCATCGCAGACAAGGAGGCCCTCTAAATTTTCATAAAAGGGAGATAACTTCCGACCGGAAGTAAATATCCCTTAACGGAATTGCCGGAATTAATTTCAGATGTAAACGCATCTACCATGAAAATTTGAATGAAATTGATCCAGCCATCTCCGAGAAATCGTCTGCACAAAATTTGTAAGAAGAAAAAAGAATAAAAATAATAATAATAAAGGTGAAAAAGAAACCGAAGAATAATAGAAGGGTCTTCCGCTGAAGACGGAAGACCCTAATAAAGGTAAAAAAGAAACTGAAGAATAATAGAAGGGTCTTCCGCTGAAGACGGAAGACCCTAATAATAATAATAATAAAGGTAAAAAAGAAACCTAAGAATAATAGAAGGGTCTTCCGCTGAAGACGGAAGACCCTAATAATAATAAACAGTACAATCACTATAAGGTCTTCCGACTGAAACGGAAGACCTTAACTAGATACTTATTGCCTAGGCAATAACAGGTCTTCCGTTTTCTTGACTTCTTTGAAAACCAAACACAATTTTCTCAATAAGATTACTCTAAATAATTAACAAAAGTTATCTCAAGGCTCTCAAAGATATGTAGATACAGGTAAAAACAAACGGAATTACTTTTTCTGTTTTCTTTATGTACTTCGTCATGAACGAAAGTGTTCCAAACGAATAAAATATTCATTCTACACCTAAATTATTCACAACTGATCATCCCTACAAGTTTCCATGAAAAACTACTCATGTTTGAGACAACTTCAGGTTTTTTGGTTGGCACTTCCGATGTAAATAATTTGCATGGTCATGGTCTATCTAACATCTGCATTAGCCAAACATTTCTGTAAAAAGAAAAAAAAAAAGACTTTAAAAATTCACTTTTTTGCATCGCTTCCTGTCACGACCTGAAGTGACGGCAACGTACGTTTTTTACATGATGTAGATAAACTGGTGACTGGCTATCAGTTCTGAAAGTTTTAGACTTCAGTCATGTACCGTTTTTGAGCAATAAGGTGAACAAAATCTCAATTTGAGGACAGAAAAACACGCGACCGGAAGTGCATTTTCCTAAGATGGTTGTCTTCACACTAGACAATTGCAGTCTCAAATAACATTTTGTGAAAATCATTTCAAAAACTTTATCAATTAGTGATATTTTTGTGACAGTTAAAAATCCCAATTACATAGTTTCTCTCTTATAACCGGAAGTTGTCGTTTTTTGTTTCCAGTGAGACCAACACATATAGAAACTGTGAAAGAGATTCAATCATATGATGCAAGTTTTATTTAAAAAGAGAAAAGTTTAAACTTTTGATTTCTTTGATCACTTCCTGTGACGACCGGAAGTGACGGCTGATGCTATCAACCCAAATGTTTTTGCCTACTCATTAAGCTTTATTACTCATATCAGTTTGGTGTCTTAATCTCTTACCGTTTCTGAGATCTCACTTTGACAAGTTCTCATTTTGCGGACAGTAAAACACGCGACCGGAAGTGAATTTTACCAAGATATTTGACGTCACTCTAGACATTTGCAGTCTAAATAACATATCTAAAAATCATTTCAAATACTTTATCCATAAGCAATATTTATTGGAAAGTAAAATACTCAAATTATGTAGTTTTTCGCTTGTAACCGGAAGCTGACATTTCTGTTTCCGGTGGGACCAACATATATCGAAACTGCAAAACAGATGCAATAAAGTGATGCAAGATTTGATTAAAATAAGAAAAGTTGAAATTTTTGATTTCTTTATCACTTCCTGTGACGACCGGAAGTGACGGCTGATGGATTTGAACATGTTCCACAAATGTACTTGTCATGATCTATAATCCCTGAAAGTTTGAGGTCTTAATCTTTTACCGTTCTTGAGATATCGTCCGGACATGATCTCTTTTGAAAAAACGGAAATCGGACATATCTGACGACAGGAAGTGAATTTTGCAAAATCCTTCAAAATGTTTTTAGTTTATTTTATTTGTCATAATCCCTGAAAGTTTCAAGAAAATCCATCAAGCCATCTCTGAGAAATCGCTTGGACAAAAAACGGGAAAAAAATAATAATAATAACTAGATACTTATTGCCTAGGCAATAACAGGTCTTCCGTTTTCTTGAGTTCTTTGAAAAAAAAACCCACAATCATCTCAATAAGATTACTCTAAATAATAACAAAAGTTATCTCAAAGCTTCCAAAGATATGTAGATACAGATAAAAACAAACGGAATTACTTTTCTATTTTCTTTATGTACTTCGTCATGAACGAAAGTGCTCCAAACGAATAAAAACATTTCAGCAAAAAAAAAAAAAAAAAAAAAAAAAAAAAAAAAAAAAAAAAAACTTTAAAAATTCACTTTTTTGCATCGCTTCGTGTCACGACCGGAAGTGACGACAACGTACGATTTTTACATGATGTAGATAAACTGGTAACTAACTATAAGTTCTGAAAGTTTTTGACTTCAGTCATGTAGTGTTTTTGAGCATTTAGGTGAACAAAATCTCAACTTGAGGACAGAAAATCACGCGACCGGAATTGCATTTTCCTAAGATGGTTGACTTCACACTAGACAATTGCAGTCTCAATAACATATGTAAAAATCATTTCAAAAACTTTATCAATAAGTGATATTTTTGGGAATGTTAAAAATCCCAATAACATAGTTTCTCTTTTATAATCGGAAAGTGTCGTTTTTTGTTTCCAGTGAGACCAACACATATAGAAACTGTGAAAGAAATTTAATTATATGATGCAAGTTTTATTTCAAAAGTGAAAAGTTTAAATTTTCGATTTCTTTGATCACTTCATGTAACGACTGGAAGTGACGGCTGACGCTATTAACCCAAAAAGTTTTGCCTACTCATTAAGTTCTATTACTCGTATAAGTTTGGTGTCTTAATTTCTTACCGTTTCTGAGATCTCACTTTGATAAGTTCTTATTTTGCGGACAGTAAAACACGCAACCGGAAGTGAATTTTATCAAGATATTTGAAGTTACTCTAGACATTTGCAGTCTAAATAATATATCTAAAAATTATTTCAAATACTTCATCTATAAGCGATATTTATGGGAAAGTAAAATACTCAAATTATGTAGTTTTTGTCTTATAACCGGAAGTTGACGTTTCTGTTTCCGGTGGGACTAACATATTTCAAAACGGTAAAACAGATGCAATAATGTGATGCAAGATTTAATTAAAATAAGAAAAGTTGAAATTTTCGATTTCTTTGATCTCCTCCTGTGACGACCGGAAGTGACGGCTGACGGATTTAAACATATTCTGCAAACGTACTTGTCATGATCAATAATCTCTGAAAGTTTGGGGTCTTAATCTTTTACCGTTTCTGAGATATCGTCCGGACATGATCTCTTTTGAAAAAACGGAAATTGGACATATCTGACGACAGGAAGTGAATTTTGCAAAATCCTTCAAATTGTTTTTAGTTTATTTTATTTGTCATAATCCCTGAAAGTTTCAAGAAAATCCATCGAGCCATCTCTGAGAAATCGCTTGGACAAAAAACGGGAAAAAAATAATAATAATAATAATAAACAGTAGAATCACTATAAGGTCTTCCGTCTGAAACGGAAGACCTTAACTAGATACTTATTGCCTAGTCAATAACAGGTCTTCCGTTTTCTTGACTTCTTTGAAAAAAACCTCACAATCTTCTCAATAAAATTACTCTAAATAATAACAAAAGTTATCTCAAGGCTTCCAAAGATATGTAGATACAGATAAAAACAAACGGAATTACTTTTCTGTTTTCTTTATGTACTTCGTCATGAACGAAAGTGCTCCAAACGAATAAAATGTACAAAAATAATTTGCATGGTCATGGTCTATCTAACATCTGCATTAGCCAAACATTTCTGCAAAAAGAAAAAAACTTAAAAAATTCACTTTTTTGCATCGCTTCCTGTCACGACCGGAAGTGACGACAACGTACGATTTTTACATGATGTAGATAAACTGGTAACTAACTATAAGTTCTGAAAGTTTTTGACTTCAGTCATGTAGTGTTTTTAAGCATTTAGGTGAACAAAATCTCAACTTGAGGACAGAAAAACACGCGACCGGAAGTGCATTTTCCTAAGATGGTTGACTTCACACTAGACAATTGCAGTCTCAATAACATATGTAAAAATCATTTCAAAAACTTTATCAATAAGTGATATTTTTGGGAATGTTAAAAATCCCAATTACATAGTTTCTCTCTTATAACCGGAAAGTGTCGTTTTTTGTTTCCAGTGAGACCAACACATATAGAAACTGTGAAAGAGATTCAATTATATGATGCAAGTTTTATTTCAAAAGTGAAAAGTTGAAATTTTCGATTTCTTTGATCACTTCCTGTAACGACCGGAAGTGACGGCTGACGCTCTTAACCCAAAGAGTTTTGCCTACTCATTAAGTTCTATTACTCATATAAATTTGGTGTCTTAATCTCTTACCGTTTCTGAGATCTCACTTTGACAAGTTCTTATTTTGCGGACAGTAAAACATGCGACCGGAAGTGAATTTTACCAAGATATTTGACGTTACTCTAGACATTTGCAGTCTAAATAACATATCTAAAAATCATTTCAAATACTTCATCTATAAGCGATATTTATTGGAAAGTAAAATACTCAAATTATGTAGTTTTTCTCTTATAACCGGAAGCTGACGTTTCTGTTTCCGGTGGGACCAACATATTTCGAAACTGTAAAACAGATGCAATAATGCGATGCAAGATTTAATTAAAATAAGAAAAGTTAAAATTTTCGATTTTTTTTTATCTCCTCCTGTGACGACCGGAAGTGACGGCTCACAGATTTAAACATTTTCTGCAAACGTACTTGTCATGATCTATAATCCCTGAAAGTTTGAGGTCTTAATCTTTTACAGTTTCTGAGATATCGTCCAGACATGATCTCTTTTGAAAAAAACGGAAATCGGACATATCTGACGATCGGAAGTAAATTTTGCAAAATCCTTAAAAATGTTTTTTGTTTATTTTATTTGTCATAATCCCTGAAAGTTTCAAGAAAATCCATTGAGCCATCTCTGAGAAATCGCTTGGACAAAAAACGGGAAAAAAATAATAATAATAACTAGATACTTATTGCCTAGGCAATAACAGGTCTTCCGTTTTCTTGACTTCTTTGAAAAACAAACAGAATCTTCTCAATAAGATTACTCTAAATAATTAACAAAAGTTATCTCAAGGCTTCCAAAGATATGTAAATTCAAGTAAAAACAAACAGAATTACTTTCCTGTTTTCTTTATGTACTTCGTCGTGAACGAAAGTGCTCCAAACGAATAAAATGTTCATTCTACACCTAAATTATTCACAACTGATCATCCTTAAAAGTTTCCATGAAAAACTACTCATGTTTGAGACAACTTCCGGGTTTTCGGTTGGCACTTCCGGTGAAAATAATTTGCATGGTTATGGTCTACCTAACATTCGCATTAGCCAAACATTTCTGTAAAAAGAAGAAAAAACTTTAAAAATTCACTTTTTTCATCGCTTCCTGTCACTACCGGAAGTGACGGCAACGTACGATTTTTACATGATGTAGATAAACTGAGGACTGACTATTAGTTCTGAAAGTTTTAGACTTCAGCAATGTACTGTTTCTGAGCAAATTGGTGAACAAAATCTCAATTTGAGGACAGAAAAACACGCGACCGGAAGTGCATTTTCATAAGATGGTTATCGTCACACTAGGCAATTGCAGTCTCAATAAAATATATGAATACCATTTCAAAGACTTTATATATAAGCAATATTTTTGGGAAAGTTAAAAATCCCAATTACATAGTTTTCTCTTATAACCGGAAGTTGTCGTTTTTTGTTTCCAGTGAGACCAACACATATAGAAACTGTGAAAGAGATTCAATTATATGATGCAAGTTTTATTTCAAAAGATAAAAGATAAAATTTTTGATTTCTTTGATCACTTCCTGTGACGACCGGAAGTGACGGCTGACGCTCTTAACCCAAAGGGTTTTGCCTACTCATTAAGTTCTATTACTCGTATAAGTTTGATGTCTTAATCTCTTACCGTTTTTGAGATCTCACTTTGACAAGTTCTTATTTTGCGGACAGTAAAACACGCGATCGGAAGTGAATTTTACCAAGATATTTGACGTTACTCTAGACATTAGCAGTCTAAATAACATATCTAAAAATCATTTCAAATACTTCATCTATAAGCGATATTTATGGGAAAGTAAAATGCTCAAATTATGTAGTTTTTCGCTTATAACCTGAAGTTGACGTTTCTGTTTCCGGTGGGACTAACATATTTCAAAACGGTAAAACAGATGCAATAATGTGATGCAAGATTTAATTAAAATAAGAAAAGTTGAAATTTTCGATTTCTTTGATCTCCTCCTGTGACGACCGGAAGTGACGGCTGACGGATTTAAACATATTCTGCAAACGTACTTGTCATGATCAATAATCTCTGAAAGTTTGGGGTCTTAATCTTTTACCGTTTCTGAGATATCGTCCGGACATGATCTCTTTTGAAAAAACGGAAATTGGACATATCTGACGACAGGAAGTGAATTTTGCAAAATCCTTCAAATTGTTTTTAGTTTATTTTATTTGTCATAATCCCTGAAAGTTTCAAGAAAATCCATCGAGCCATCTCTGAGAAATCGCTTGGACAAAAAACGGGAAAAAAATAATAATAATAACTAGAAACTCATTGCGAGCAATGAGAGGTCTTCCGTCCGATTCTGAAAAAAAGAAAACTCAAGCTGAAAAAGTGATAAAAGAAATTCAGACACTCTGGAGATTTAACCCTGGTCGTCAGCCTGAAAATCCAACGTGCTAACCATTAATCATTCCCTTTTTTGTATCACTTCCTGTCACGACCGGAAGTAACGGCGATACAAGATTTTCTCACGATTCAAATAAACTGATGACTGTCTATCAGTCCTGAAAGTTTTAGACTTCAGTCGTTTACTGTTGCCGAGCAATAGACCGGAAGTTGACGTTTTATTTCCGGTGGAATCTAACATATTTCAAAACAGCGAAAGAGATGCAATAAAGTGATGCAAGTTCTAGTTTAAAAAAGAAAGAAGAGAAATAATATGAGCGCCTCCTCTGATCTAAAAAATAAAACAGGTTTTGTAATCCTCAGAAATAGTTCTATCATTTAATAGTTGCATATTTAAGATCAAAGGTTACGTCATATATTAAATATCGAAAAATAGCTTTAAAAATTGGCTGTTTTGTAGAAATTTCAGGATACGAGGAAAATGACGCATTTCATGACGTCTTAATGCATAGGCTAGCCAGAAAATTACGTCATTTTTGATAGATACGCAGTCATCAAAGGTCTAAATGATATTTAATGCATTGTCAACTAAAACCAAGCAGTTTCAGTTTTTCTGAAATTCACAGGGCCAAAAAAGGCCCTAAGTGAACCTTGTTCTTTAATATTGAAACCACTACACTAGCGCAATGTACCAGCCATCATCGATGTTTACCTTGCACTCATTCCCTGAAGTAACTTTATTCTTTATGCATTCAACTTTCTATTCTATGCAATTCCAAATTCAGACATTTCCGTGTAATCTTTTTCTGTACGTGATAGCTTCAATGAAATTTTAAAAAAAAATATGTTGCTATAGCGTGATTTTCTAGCCTAAGAATGTACATTTATCACACTGTACATAAAACATACCGTATACGGACAAGTAACATAAAGGCAGCGCTAAGTTTTCTTACACATTTTATATTCCTTTTTACCCCCAAAGTGGATTATTCCAATTAGTAACGCCTTAATGAAAAGACTGGAATGTTTCGCAACAAAACACAAAACACATCTCGCCATATGACGCTCAAGGAATCTGACACCTATTATGTTCAGTAACTTGCATCTATAAAGGAATATTGCCCTACTAAAATCAAAGAAAAATATCATTGAAGTTTATTTTTCTCTCATTTGAAATTGCTATATGTTATTCAATCAACATGAGAAAGTAACAAATTCTACTTTCAAAATAGAATTCGGCAACTCTTCAATTTATGATACAATTGCATAGGTATCTAGCTACATATACATTTCTACCAACATGTTTTCCTCGTTTTCTCGTATCACAATTGCATCTGTGCACATTAATTAGTGCAAAATTCAACTGCAAACTCTTTATGAGGGAGTAAAAAGACACGCTGATATTGTGCCGTCAAACACCGCTACTCTGACGTCGAGCGACATACCCCCCCCCCCCCCTTTAAAGATAAAATCTTATATTTGAGCACCAAAAAGTGAGGAAAAAATTCGGACATTCTTTGGATTAAATCGGGATCGCCCACTTGAAAATTCAACATGCTAACCATTACGCTATCAAACATCATCGTTTAAAATTGAAAAATGATAAATATTTAGAGTATGGGTTAATCAATTTTTAAACAAACTACATATTTAGCATTCTTGTAAGATTCTTTATTTAGCCTATCAACATCATAAAAAAACAATGAAAAACAAAAAAGTTCAAAAAATTACCCTTTTTAAATCACTTCCTGTGACAACCGGAAGTGACGACGACACACGAAATGTTTCCATCACACATCTACAAACCAAATTCTATCATACCTGAAAGTTTCAGACTCCTACCTTTAACAGTTTCTGAGAACATTCATGGACTAGATCGTAATAATTCCCGACCGGAAGTAAATTTTTCCGAACTTTTTCAAAATTTCAAAATGGCATGAGATAACAGATCATTCCTGAAACTTTGGCTGAAAATGAATTGGTAGTTTTTGAGATATCGCGATTTGAAAAGGTCAAAAAAATAAAAATGAAAAATAATAATAATAATAATAATAACTAGATACTTATTGCCTAGGCAATAACAGGTCTTCCGTTTTCTTGACTTCTTTGAAAAAAAAAACCCACAATCATCTCAATAAGATTACTCTAAATAATAACAAAAGTTATATCAAGGCTTCCAAAGATATGTAGATACAGATAAAAACAAACGGAATTACTTTTCTGTTTTCTTTATGTACTTCGTCATGAACGAAAGTGCTCCAAACGAATAAAATGTATAAAAATAATTTGCATGGTCATCTAAAATCTGCATTAGCCAAACATTTCTGCAAAAAGAAAAAAAACTTTAAAAATTCAATTTTTGCTTCGCTTCCTGTCACGACCGGAAGTGACGACAACGTACGATTTTTACATGATGTAGATAAACTGGTAACTAACTATAAGTTCTGAAAGTTTTTGACTTCAGTCATGTAGTGTTTTTGAGCATTTAGGTGAACAAAATCTCAACTTGAGGACAGAAAAACATGCGACCGGAAGTGCATTTTCCTAAGATGGTTGACTTCACATTAGACAATTGCAGTCTCAATAACATATGTAAAAATCATTTCAAAAACTTTATCAATAAGTTATATTTTTGGGAATGTTAAAAATCCCAATAACATAGTTTCTCTCTTATAACCGGAAAGTGTCGTTTTTTGTTTCCAGTGAGATCAACACATATAGAAACTGTGAAAGAGATTCAATTATATGATGCAAGTTTTATTTCAAAAGTGAAAAGTTTAAATTTTTGATTTCTTTGATCACTTCCTGTAACGACCGGAAGTGACGGCTGACGCTATTAACCCAAAGAGTTTTGCCTACTCATTAAGTTCTATTACTCATATAAGTTTGGTGTTTTAATCTCTTACCGTTTCGGAGATCTCACTTTGACAAGTTCTTATTTTGCGGACAGTAAAACATGCGACCGGAAGTGAATTTTACCAAGATATTTGACGTTACTCTAGACATTTGCAGTCTAAATAACATATCTAAAAATCATTTCAAATACTTCATCTATAAGCGATATTTATTGGAAAGTAAAATACTCAAATTATGTAGTTTTTCTCTTATAACCGGAAGTTGACATTTCTGTTTCCGGTGGGACTAACATATTTCGAAACTGTAAAACAGATGCAATAATGCGATGCAAGATTTAATTTAAATAAGAAAAGTTGAAATTTTCGATTTCTTTGATCTCCTCCTGTGACGAACGGAAGTGACGGCTGACGGATTTAAACATTTTCTGCAAACGTACTTGTCATGATCTATAATCCCTGAAAGTTTGAGGTCTTAATCTTTTACCGTTTCTGAGATATCGTCCGGACATTATCTCTTTTGAAAAAAACCGAAATTGGACATATCTGACGACCGGAAGTGAATTTTTCAAAATCCTTAAAAATGTTTTTAGTTTATTTTATTTGTCATAATCCCTGAAAGTTTCAAGAAAATCCATCAAGCCATCTCTGAGAAATCGCTTGGACAAAAAACGGGAAAAAAATAATAATAATAATAAACAGTAGAATCACTATAAGGTCTTCCGTCTGAAACGGAAGACCTTAATAAACAGTAGAATCACTATAAGGTCTTCCGTCTGAAACGGAAGACCTTAACTAGATACTTATTGCCTAGGCAATAACAGGTCTTCCGTTTTCTTGACTTCTTTGAAAAAAACCTCACAATCTTCTCAATAAAATTACTCTAAATAATAACAAAAGTTATCTCAAGGCTTCCAAAGATATGTAGATACAGATAAAAACAAACGGAATTACTTTTCTGTTTTCTTTATGTACTTCGTCATGAACGAAAGTGCTCCAAACGAATAAAATGTACAAAAATAATTTGCATGGTCATGGTCTATCTAACATCTGCATTAGCCAAACATTTCTGCAAAAAGAAAAAAACTTTAAAAATTCACTTTTTTGCATCGCTTCCTGTCACGACCGGAAGTGACGACAACGTACGATTTTTACATGATGTAGATAAACTGGTAACTAACTATAAGTTCTGAAAGTTTTTGACTTCAGTCATGTAGTGTTTTTAAGCATTTAGGTGAATAAAATCTCAACTTGAGGACAGAAAAACACGCGACCGGAAGTGCATTTTCCTAAGATGGTTGACTTCACACTAGACAATTGCAGTCTCAATAACATATGTAAAAATCATTTCAAAAACTTTATCAATAAGTGATATTTTTGGGAATGTTAAAAATCCCAATTACATAGTTTCTCTCTTATAACTGGAAAGTGTCGTTTTTTGTTTCCAGTAAGACCAACACATATAGAAACTGTGAAAGAGATTCAATTATATGATGCAAGTTTTATTTCAAAAGTGAAAAGTTGAAATTTTCGATTTCTTTGATCACTTCCTGTAACGACCGGAAGTGACGGCTGACGCTCTTAACCCAAAGAGTTTTGCCTACTCATTAAGTTCTATTACTCATATAAATTTGGTGTCTTAATCTCTTACCGTTTCTGAGATCTCACTTTGACAAGTTCTTATTTTGCGGACAGTAAAACATGCGACCGGAAGTGAATTTTACCAAGATATTTGACGTTACTCTAGACATTTGCAGTCTAAATAACATATCTAAAAATCATTTCAAATACTTCATCTATAAGCGATATTTATTGGAAAGTAAAATACTCAAATTATGTAGTTTTTCTCTTATAACCGGAAGTTGACGTTTCTGTTTCCGGTGGGACCAACATATTTCGAAACCACAAAACAGATGCAATAATGTCATGCAAGATTTAATCAAAAACAGAAAAGTTAAAATTTTCGATTTCTTTGATCACTTCCTGTGACGACCGGAAGTGACGGCTGACGGATTTAAAGATATTCCACAAACCTACTTGTCATGGTCTATAATCCCTGAAAGTTTGGTGTCTTAATCTTTTACCGTTTCTGAGAAAACGTCCGGACATGAACTCTTTTGAAAAAACGGAAATCGGACATATCTGACGACCGGAAGTTTATTTTGGAAAATCCTTAAAAATGTTTTTAGTTTATTTTATTTGTCATAATCCCTGAAAGTTTCAACAAAATCCATTGAGTCATCTCTGAGAAATCGCTTGGACAAAAAATGGGAAAAAAATAATAATAATAATAAACAGTAGAATCACTATAAGGTCTTCCGACTGAAACGGAAGACCTTAATAAAAAGAAAAATAAACAGTACAATCACTATAAGGTCTTCCGACTGAAACGGAAGACCTTAATAACTAGATACTCATAGCCTAGGCAATAACAGGTCTTCCGTTTTCTTGACTTCTTTGGAAAAAAAAACAATCTTGTCAAAAAGATTACTCTAAATAATGAATAAAAGTTATCTCAAGGCTTCCAAAGATATGTAAATACAGATAAAAACAAACAGAATTACTTTTCTGTTTTCTTTTTGTACTTCGACATGAACGAAAGTGCTCCAAATGAATAAAATGTTCATTCTACACCTAAATTATTCACAACTGATCATCCCTAAAAGTTTCCATGAAAAACTACTCATGTTTGAGACAACTTCAGGTTTTTAGGTTGGCACTTCCAATGAAAATAATTTGCATGGTCATGGTCTTTCTTACATCTGCATTAGCCAAACATTTCTGTAAAAAGTAAAAAACTTTAAAAATTCACTTTTTTGCATCGCTTCCTGTCACGACCGGAAGTGACGGCAACGTACGATTTTTACATGGTGTAGATAAACTGGTGACTGACTATCAGTTCTGAAAGTTTTAGACTTCAGTCATATACTGTTTTTGAGCAATCAGGTGAACAAAGTTTCAATTTGAGGACAGAAAAACACGCGATCGGAAGTGCATGTTCCTAAGATGGTTGACTTCACACTAGACAATTGCAGTCTCAATAACATATGTAAAAATCATTGCAAAAACTTTATCAATAAGCGATATTTTTGAGAAAGTTAAAAATCCCGATTACAAAGTTTCTCTCTCATAACCGGAAGTTGTCGTCTTTTGTTTCCAGTGAGACCAACAAATACAGAAACGGTGAAAGAGATTCAATTAAATGATGCAAATTTTATTTCAAAAGAGAAAAGTTGAAATTTTTAATTTCTTTGATCACTTCCTGTAACGACCGGAAGTGACGGCTGACACTATTAACCCAAAGGGTTAAGCTTACTCCTTAAGTTCTATTACTCTTATAAGTATAGTGTCTTATTCTCTTACTGTTTCTGAGATCTCACTTTGACAAGTTCTTATTTTGCGGACAGTAAAACACACGACCGGAAGTGAATTTTACCAAGATATTTGATGTTACTCTAGACATTTGCAGTCTTAATAACATATCTAAAAACCATTTCAAATACTTCAACCATAAGCGATATTTATGGGAAAGTAAAATACTAAAATTATGTACTTTTTTGCTTATAACCGGAAGTTGACGTTTTTGTTTCCGGTGGGACCAACATATTTCGAAACTGCAAAACAGATACAATAATGTGATGCAAGATTTAATTAAAATAAGAAAAGTTGAAATTTTCGATTTCTTTGATCACTTCCTGTGACGACCGGAAGTAACAACTGACGGATCTAAACCAATTCTGCAAACCTACTTGTCATGATCTATCACTCGTAAAAGTTTGGTATTTTAAGCTTTTACCGTTTCTGAGATCTCGTCCGGACATGATCTCTTTTGAAAAAACGGAAATCGGACATATCTGACGACCGGAACTGAATTTTGCAAAATCCTTCAAAATGTTTTAAGTTTATTATATTTGTCATAAACTCTGAAAGTTTCAAGAAAATCCACCAAGCCATCTCTGAGAAATTGCTTGGACAAAAAACGGGAAAAAAATAATAATAATAACTAGATACTTATTGCCTAGGCAATAACAGGTCTTCCGTTTTCTTGACTTCTTTGAAAAAAAACCCACAATCATCTCAATAAGATTACTCTAAATAATAACAAAAGTTATCTCAAGGCTTCCAAAGATATGTAGATACAGATAAAAACAAACGGAATTACTTTTCTGTTTTCTTTATGTACTTCGTCATGAACGAAAGTGCTCCAAACGAATAAAATGTATAAAAATAATTTGCATGGTCATGGTCTATCTAACATCTGCATTAGCCAAACATTTCTGCAAAAAAAAAAATAAAAAAAAAAAATAAAAAAAAATAACTTTAAAAATTCACTTTTTTGCATCGCTTTCTGTCACGACCGGAAGTGACGACAACGTACGATTTTTACATGATGTAGATAAACTGGTATCTAACTATAAGTTCTGAAAGTTTTTGACTTCAGTCATGTAGTGTTTTTGAGCATTTAGGTGAATAAAATCTCAATTTGAGGACAGAAAAACACGCGACCGGAAGTGCATTTTCTTAGGATGGTTGACTTCACACTAGACAATTGCAGTCTCAATAACATATGTAAAAATCATTTCAAAAACTTTATCAATAAGTGAAATTTTTTGGGAATGTTAAAAATCCCAATAACATAGTTTCTCTTTTATAATCGGAAAGTGTCGTTTTTTGTTTCCAGTGAGACCAACACACATAGAAACTGTGAAAGAGATTCAATTATATGATGCAAGTTTTATTTCAAAAGTGAAAAGTTTAAATTTTCGATTTCTTTGATCACTTCCTGTAACGACCGGAAGTGACGGCTGACGCTATTAACCCAAAAAGTTTTGCCTACTTATTAAGTTCTATTACTCATATAAGTTTGGTGTCTTAATCTCTTACTGTTTCTGAGATCTCACTTTGACAAGTTCTTATTTTGCGGACAGTAAAACACGCGACCGGAAGTGAATTTTACCAAGATATTTGACGTTACTCTAGACATTTGCAGTCTAAATAACATATCTAAAAATCATTTCAAATACTTCATCTATAAGCGATATTTATTGGAAAGTAAAATACTCAAATTATGTAGTTTTTCTCTTATAACCGGAAGTTGACGTTTCTGTTTCCGGTGGGACTAACATATTTCGAAACTGTAAAACGGATGCAATAATGTCATGCAAGATTTAATTAAAATAAGAAAAGTTGAAATTTTCGATTTATTTGATCTCCTCCTGTGACGACCGGAAGTGACGGCTGACGGATTTAAACATATTCTGCAAACGTACTTGTCATGATCAATAATCCCTGAAAGTTTGAGGTCTTAATCTTTTACCGTTTCTGAGATATCGTCCGGACATGATCTCTTTTGAAAAAACGGAAATTGGACATATCTGACGACCGGAAGTAAATTTTGCAAAATCCTTAAAAATGTTTTTAGTTTATTTTATTTTTCATAATCCCTGAAAGTTTCAAGAAAATCCATTGAGCCATCTCTGAGAAATCGCTTGGACAAAAAACGGGAAAAAAATAATAATAATAATAAACAGTAGAATCACTATAAGGTCTTCCGTCTGAAACGGAAGACCTTAATAAACAGTAGAATCACTATAAGGTCTTCCGTCTGAAACGGAAGACCTTAATAAACAGTACAATCACTATAAGGTCTTCCGACTGAAACGGAAGACCTTAATAATAATAATAAGAAACAGTAGAATCACTATAGGTCTTCCGTTGAAAACGGAAGACCTAATTAAGAATACTAGAAACTCGTTGCGAGCAACAAGAGGTCTTCCGTCTTTTTCTCCATCCTTGTATTATTGTGTGCAATTAAACATATTTATATATGCTTGTAATTGTGTAACACACAGGAAATGCGCACTTTAAAAGAAATAATTATCTAGGAAAATATCACAATGAAATAGGTGGGTAGAATTCAAAGCAGACATTTGAGAAAACATTGGATCGAAATTATTGCTCAAAGTTCAATTTATGCCATTGCAGGCAATGTCTTTTTTTTTTCCTGAGATGACCAGGAACATATTTTATCCTTTAAACAAAACAAGGAGGAGGGATACTCATGAACTCGATTTTTCATTTTTTCTAGCAAAGAGTTCGAATTTATTACAGGTACTCACAGATCAGATGACTTAAGGCCCATGATTCAGTGTCAGATTACTTAATATTTTATTGCCTTTGCAGGACAGAGTATTTATATTTTCTAAACGGATTGTTCATTTCCAAAATATCATCTCTCCTGTCCTTAATTGTCAAATTACCTCTAAGAAAGTCATAAATTTCTTTTTAGAAATTGGATAGAAAAGTCTTATTTGTATTTATTTTATATTGAACTAAAATTAAAATAATATCATTTGTCCAGTAGATGATTTATTAACACTTTGCCTAAGAGAATGACCAAGGTGGATTGAAATTCAACTGCAAAGAAAAATTTCAATCCAATGTTTTCTCCGACTTCCGCAATAAACTCATTGCGGATGTCTGAGAAAACATTCAATTCAATTTAATGTTTTCTCGGACATGTGTGCTTTAATTCGAAGCAGACGTCTGTGAAAACATTGGATTGAGATTTTACTTTCAAAAAGCATTTCAATCCAGTTTTGAAAACAGATAAATATCTCAAGTTTGGATTTATCAATTTTCAAACAAACTATATATTAAGTATGTTGAAAAGAATCTCAATAATTCCCGTAAATTTCATTACAAAATACTGAGAAACATAAAAGTTGAAAATTTGGACTATTTTAAATTCGCTTCTGGTAGCAACCGGAAGTATTGACAACAAACGAATAGTCACGTCCTGGCTAGTTTTTATCACAATCTATAATCCCTGAAAGTTTCACATTGATATCTTTTACCGTCCTTGAGATTATCCGTGGACAAAATGTCATTTTAAATTCAGAAAATGGTCTATAACTTGGCACTGGAAGTGAATTTTCAAATTTTCTCTCGGATAAAATAACTTCAGCTGATAACACATTGTTCCTGTAAATTTCATTAAAATCCATCCAGTAGTCTTCGAGAAATCACGTGCACAAAATTAGATGGTCAGAAAAATAATAATAACTAGAAACTCATTGCGAGCAATGAGAGGTCTTCCGTCCGATTTTGAAAATAAAAACATAAATTCAAGCTGAAAGAGTGATTAAAAAAATCATACACTCTGGAGATTTAACCCTGGTCGTCAACGTTAAAATCCAAGGTGCTAACCATTACGCCATTTGAACTCCCACTTCAAAATGAAAATGACGAATATCTAGAGTTTGGATTTATCAATTTGAAAACAAATTATATATTTAGTATTTTGAAAAGAGGCTTTTTTAACCCTACAAATATTACAGAAAAATATTGATGTTGAAAAAATCGATTTTTTGAATTCGCTTCTGGTAGCGACCGGAAGTAACGACGACACATGAAAAGGTCCCCTCTCCAATCTAAAAATCATGTTCTATCATCTGGAACAAGAAAACCCCACTCAACATCATTTATAAAGTTGAAAACGTAAATTTAAGCAAACAATTTCGCGATTAAATCCAGATCGCCTTCGTGAAAATTCAATATGGAAGCCACTACACCAGCGCAATTTTACCAGTAATCATCATGTTTACTTTGTATCATTACCTGAAGTAACGAGTGTCAGGGGAGTTAAATTTTTTTTATATATAGTGCGGAATTATAAAATGAGAGCTAGCTAGCCAAATTTTGTGCAAGCAGATTCATTCACATTGGAATTCGTTACTTGAGTTCAAACAATAACAAATAATCTATTACTGATGAACTGATGATACTGTTTACTTCCTTTATTCTTTGTGTATTCAACTTTTTATTCCATGCCATTCCATATACCTGTATTTCATACAAACGTGTCCGTGTAATCTTTTTCTGCACTTCTGCATCAGACCATTTTTCTTCTATGAAAGAAGAGTCAGGATACATTACATCACGAGTAAATCTTTGCGCCTTTTCTTTGAAATGTATGTTCTATTGAATGGTCTTCATTCTCATATATATTATTGTATGTATGGTACAAATTACTCATTTTATTGCATTTGGAGGTCATAATCTGAAAGATCTAACAATTCCTTCATATTATATTGATCCTTATGGTAGTTTGTTCAACAAGACGCTCGGCTGTCTCCAAGCTGCCAATCGGCAATCCTTGACTGACTCCGCTACGCTCCATACAAACCTCGGAAGTGATTGTTGGAGAAATATGCATCAAATCGATTACATTTCTCTGCCAGAAACTGCCTTGTAACTCATTTCATATTTTACTCTGCATAAAGTTCTTCAAAAATTTTTTTCACTTGTCTAATTCTTCCTTGGATATTGGTTTTGATCACAACATCATGTAAGCAGTCTTTGAAAGCAAAACATAGTTTGTGCATGGTTCAAAGTAACTCAGACTTCAAAGGTATAACATTTGGAGGAATTTCAAATAAGATCACATGACTGTATCAGCAGCATGGTAGAACACCATTGACGTGCGATGTTAGTGTGTGAATTACGAGCCACTCGAGGAGCTCCGAGTGCCGACTTACTCGTCGGAGTTTGCGAAGACAGCCACCATTTTGGACCCGCTTCAAATTTTAAAATGCGAATATCTAGAATTTAGATTTATCAATTTGAAAACAAATTATATATTAAGCATTTTCAGAAGTGTCTCTATTAATACTACTACTATCGAAGAAAAATATTGAAAATCAAAAAAGTTTTTAAAAATCAACTTATTAAATTTGCATCTGGTTATGACTGGAAGTAAAGACGACGAACAAAAAGTCACGTCCCGGCTGGTATTTATTGTGATCTATAATCCCTGAAAGATTCACATTGATATCTTTTACCATTCTTGAGATTATCCATGTACAAAATGTCTTTTTAAATTCAGAAAATGGTCCATGACTTGGCACCAGAAAGGAATTTCCAAAAATTCTCTCGGATAAAATAATTTCAGAGTACAGCACATTGTTTTTGCAAATTTCATTAAAATCCATCCAGTAGTCTTCGAGAAATTGCGTGCATAAAATCAGATGGTCAGAAAAATAATGATAATAACTAGAAACTCATTGCGGGCGAGCAATGAGAGATCTTCCATCCGAGTTTGAAAATAAAAATGTAAATTCAAGCTGAAAAAGTGAAAAAAATTCAAACACTCTGGAGATTTAACCCTGGTAGTTAGCGTGAAAATCCAACGTGCTTACTATTTCGCCATTTCAACTCCCGCTTCAAAGTGAAAATGACGAATATCAAGAGTTTCGATTTTTGAAAAAATCGATTTTTTAAATTCGCTTCCGGAAGCGACCGGAACTAACGACAACGCATGAAAAGGTCCCTTCGCCAATCTAAAATTCATGTTCTATCATCTCTAACCAAAAAAAACCCACTCAACATCATTTATAAAGTTGAAAACATAAATTAAAGCAAACAAATTTGGGATTAAATCCAGATCGCCTTCGTGAAAATTCAATATGGAAAGCACTACACTAGCGCAATTTTAACAGCCATCATCAATGTTTACTTTGTATTATTGCCTGAAGTAACGAGCTTCAGATAGGTTAAAAGTTTTTTTATATATAGTGCGAAATTACAGAATGAGAGCTAGCTAGCCAAATTTTGTGCAAGCAGATTCACATCGGAATTTGTTACTTGAGTTTAAACAGTAACAAATAATATATTGCTGATTAACTGACGATACTGTTTACTTCCTTTATTCTTTGTGTATTCAACTTTTTATTTCATGCAATTCCATATACCTGTATTTCATACAAACGTGTCCGTGTAATCTTTTTCTGCACTTCTGCATCAGACCATTTTTCTACTATGAAAGAAGAGTCATGATACATCACGTCACGAGTAAATCTTCGCACCTTTTCTTTGAAATGTACATTGTATTGAATGGTCTCCATTCTCATATATATTATTGTATATACCGTACAAATTACTCATTTTATTGCATTTGGAGGTCAGAGTATTTATTTTTCAAAGACAGATTATCCATTTCATAATCTGCCAAATCCAACAATCCCTTCATATTTCATTGATCCTTATGGTAGTTTTGTTCAACAAGACGCTCCGCTGTCTCCTTAAACTCAAACCTGTCAATCGGCAATCCTCGACTGATTCCGCTACGCTCCATACAATACTCGGAAGTGATTGGTGGAGAAATATGCATCAAATCGATTACATTTCTGCCTTGTAACTCATTTCAAATTTTACTCTGCATAAAGTTCTTCAAAAATTTTTTTCTCTTGTCTAATTCTTCCTTGGATATTGGTTTTGATCACAACATCATGTAAGTAGTCTTTGAAAGCAAAACATAGTGTTGGGCGTGCTTCAAAGTAACTCAGACTTCAAAGGTATACCATTTGGAGGAATTTCAAAAAAGATCACATGACTGTATCAGCAACATGGTAGAACACCATTGACGAGGTTAGTGTTCGAGGAACGAGCCACCCGAGGAGCTCCGAGTGCCGACCTGCTCGTCGGAGTTTGCGAAGACAGCCGCCATTTTGGACCCGCTTCAAATTTTAAAATGCGTATATATCTAGAGTTTAGATTTATCAATTTGAAAACAAATTATATATTAAGCATTTTCAGAAGTGCTTCTATTAACACTACTACTATCAAAGAAAATATTGAAAATCAAAAAAAGTTTTAAAAAATCAACTTTTTAAATTCGCATCTGGTAACAAACGGAAGTAATGACGACGAACAAAAAGTCACGTCCTGGCTAGTATTTATCACGATCTATAATCCCTGAAAGTTTTACATTGATATCTTTTACCGTTCTTGAGATTATCCGTGGACAAAATGTTAATTTAAATTCAGAAAATGGTTCGTAACTTGGCACCGGAAAGGAATTTCCAAAAATTCTCTCGGATAAAATAACTTCAGATTACAATACATTGTTTCTGAAAATTTCATTAAAATCCATCCAGTAGTCTTTGAGAAATCGCATGCACAAAATTAGATGGTCAGAAAAAAAATAAGAAGAAGAAGAAACAGTAGAATCACTATAAGGTCTTCTGTGAAGACGGAAGACCTTAATAAGAAACAGTAGAATCACTATAAGGTCTTCCATGAAGACGGAAGACCTTAACAAAACCTTGTTGCCATGGCAACAAGAAGGTCTTCCGTCCCTTCTCTGTCATCAGAGAAGTTGATTCCTCGCTAAGCATTTGTTATGTTGTACATTCCCTGTAACACCTCCATACATGAAATATAATTAAACGGTTATATTTTGAAAATATTGCAAAAGTGGAATGGTAAAAGTACAGGACATACGAGACATCATTTTAAAGGGGGGTGGGGGGGTGGTGTTGTGGGGTTGTGGACCTATATCCAAAAAGTCTTTTTGTAATTTTTTTTACACTTTAATATTTTCACACTTAATTGTACAAATATAAAATGATGATAAATAAGATTTTGAGCTCACCTTGACGAAGTCGAGATTAGCTTATGTTATACCCCCGGGGTCGGCATCGGTGTAGGCGTTAGCGTCGGCGTCCCGGTTAAAGTTTTAGGAGCAAGTCCCATTCCCAAGTTACTATTAGCCCTACCTGAACCAAACTTGCATGGATGATGCATCTAGGGATGGACACTACCACACTTGCTTCGGATGCTGGATCTGACCTAGATTTTCCAGATGAGTGACCAGGTTAAAGTTTTTGGAGCAGATCCATTCCCAAGTAACTATAAGCCCTACCTTGACCAAACTTGCATGGATGATGCATCTAAAGGATGGAGACTACCACATTTGCTTCCGATGCTGGATCTGACCTAGATTTTTGAGATGAGTGACCAGGTTAAAGTTTTTGGAGCAGGTCCATTCCCAAGTAACTATAAGCCCTACCTTGACCAAACTTGCATGGATGATGCATCTAGGGATGGACACTACCACACTTGCTTTGGATGCTGGATCTGACCTAGATTTTCCAGATGAGTAACCAGGTTAAAGTTTTTGGAGTAGGTCCGTTCTCAGGTAACTATAAGCCCTACCTTGACCAAACTTGCATGGATGATGCATCTAAAGGATGGACACTACCACATTTGCTTCCGATGCTGGATCTGACCTAGATTTTTGAGATGAGTGACCAGGTTAAAGTTTTTGGAGCAGGTCCATTCCCAAGTAACTATAAGCCCTACCTTGACCAAACTTGCATGGATGATGCATCTAGGGATGGACACTACCACACTTGCTTTGGATGCTGGATCTGACCTAGATTTTCCAGATGAGTAACCAGGTTAAAGTTTTTGGAGTAGGTCCGTTCTCAGGTAAGTATAAGCCCTACCTTGACCAAACTTGCATGGATGAAGCATCTAAGGGATGGACACTACCACACTTGCTTCGGATGCTGTTATGTGAAAAACTTAATATAAAATTTTTGAAATATATTTGTGGTGTTCATAAGAAAGCCTCAAATAAGGCAATTGTTGGTGAAGTTGGTCGTTCTCCTATGTATTTTGATATTGTTAAAAGCAAACTGAAATATTTTCAAAGGATCACTAGCTCTGGTGATAATTCACTACTTAAAGGGGGAGGAAATAAGCACCGCCCTCAATTTTACCTGGTCTGTGAACCCCTGTCAATCAGATGAAATTAAGCCTGAGATTGGATACTGAAAATTGATTGACATTGTGTTACCTGCCGTTGTGTATAATTTTGTATACCTTGGCTGGGGATCGTACCGATCATTGAATTAACATTCAGTCTTTGATGCCTACTGCATATAATTTATAACATCGTGATGAAGCAGCCAGAGCTAATATTATTTTTTTTAACTTTATGATAAAGTAGTTAGCCATATATAATTTATATTTAATCAGTCTGTCAAATAATTAAATAAATGAAAAAGAAAATCAGTCATATATCTATTTAAATTGTAATTAAGAAAGGGGGGGGGGGGGGGTCATTTCACTATACATTTAATCTATAATGCAGTATAGATTATCCAAATTTACACGTACATCGATTTTACTTAAGGAGGAGAAGGACCTTGAGCTGAAAAAATACTTGTCATTCAATTTTTTTCATATTTTGTATATTTCTAATTAAGTATGTCCCACATATCTTAAAGCAGTTATATCATTAGGTTTCTAACCTTATTTTGGAGATATTGATTGACAAATACTATGCCCTACAGTATCTAAGTGGAGTTTTAATTCTCCATGTTTCCAGGCGCATTACTCTGTCCATAATGGGATTTTTTAAGCATACATAAAAAATATCAAAGTGGACATGTATCTTTTAAAATATTTCAGAGTTTAACTAGGATTTAAAATTCGAAAAAGCAAGTTTTGTCTATCACACTGCATCTGGATAGGGAAAATAATGCACTTTTTAAGACAACTTAAACGATAAAAAACGTAATTTACAAAAAATTCTATCATTCAATATTTTTTAATTTACGTTGAAATGCAAATCCTTCAAATTATTGATTAACTGTAAAAGTTTCGAATGATGAAGCTGACCTCATTATTTCACAGGACATCGTTAAAGAGGACATAAGCATGACAAAAACGTGTCATGTTACATTTCTTGAGTACGGGAAAAACCAACTATGACGCTAAATAAGCGAAATAAGATATACCTACATAAGATTTCCGTCATCAGCCATGCAAAAATAATTTTTGTGTTCCCCGTTTCTCAAAATATTTCATCATATACTGATTATGACCTGTTTTTACATAATAATACCGCCCCTCTGTTCACCGAGTATGATCTTGCTGTACTAACAAATCATGTATGATGTCACCGACTTGTTGGACGCGCAGTTTAAGGAAACAGAGGAGTGGATCAATCTTTTTCATAATTTGTTAATGTTTACAAGAATGTTAAAACTTTTTTTATTTTTTTATATAAGATGGTAATTAAAGTTAAAAAAATTGTCAAAAAATTATACAAGAACTGATGCTTTACATGTTTTGCACTTATATAAACGGAGACTATGACGTAGTTAAACAGAGTCATGTGACCATGTGTCCAACATCCCCTTAAAACAGAAAATACTGAACTGCATTGGAAGCATCGTGTAATTTAATAAAATAATAATTCCTTTTTTATAGTTATGAGATGGTCATATTGTCCAAATTAAAAATTTTAAGACGTGTAATATTTCTTCGAGACATGGTAATGAAACTGTAAAATAACCATTTTTAAAGAGAACTAAGCATTACTATAAAAGCTGTCATTGCATATACAAGTTATGTTTAGAATTATGTATCCCAAGAAAAAAGTAGGATAAAGTGATTATATTCCCATTTCATCTACCTGTCGGAGAAACAATACGCGGATGCCTTGACCATTTTTACGGAACATGCATGTGTCATGGATTAATCACATAGGAATTATACAAAAAATATTTATCTAATTTATTATATATTTTCTACATTATTTAGCCTTCAAACAGGATTTCTAAGTTTTAGAGACTTAATTATTCAGGACTGCGCTTTTTTCTATTTTCGTTTTGTGAATGACTATTTCCCTCGGTGTCGCCAGCTTACAACCAAAGATTTGAAATTTATTAACGCACAAAATTAAACCAAAATTGTCTCCTTTATTCAAACATATTTTTAAAAAAAGAATTGAACTAAAGGAATCAGTCTACATAAAAAATTTAGCATGTTTTATTTCATAAATTTGACGATCAACATTTTGATTGACCAACACGCGAAGTTAAACTATGTCTTAGGTAATATACAGGTAACATCCTGTGTATATAGGTAGGTATACACAAGCCAGCTTGGTTCCCTCGGAGCTTCACAGCCGTTTCAATTAAGCTCCACCCCACACCAAACTTACCTGAGGAAAACCGACCGGTTGAAAACCTTGGCCTTTAAAGAAACTATGTATGAAAATGATGTATTATATGAAAACAACAAAAGTAGCTGGAGCAGTAAATTTATTTTATTCTTGGTAAACTAGATATACAGCATCTTGTACATGATAAAAATAATGTTTCAATAGTTGCTAATAAGTTATGCGAAAAATATAAAGCCACTTGGTGCAATACACTCTCAGACAATGCAAAGAAGCAAGTTGGCAAGCTCAGATCATATGCCCTCTTTAAATCAAGATTCTGTAGAGAAAAATATTTTTCTGTTATAAGTAATGCTGATATTTTAAAATGTTTTATACACTTTAGAATCAGCTCACCTCCTATTGCTATTGAAACTGGTCAATATAAACAAACTCCTATTAATGAAAAATTTGCTATCTGCAAGTCTCATTGTGTAGAAGATGAAATACATTTTATTTAATTGTTCAGCATATCAGGACTTACGAAAACCATTTTTAGAGACTGTGAATACTATCTGTAAAAATTTATTAAGTTTATCTAATAGAAACAAGTTTATATGGCTTAAGAGTAATGAAATGAGTTTTTCATATTACATTCATAATTGTTTTAAAAGAAGAAAAGTTGATTTATCATGAGAAATAACAATGAACTTGTCTGTAGTACATGTATTATTATTGTATAATATCTTTTTTTTTTCATGTTAATTAGTATGAAAATTATGTGTATTCTTAACATCATAATTAATGTTCCTGAATTGTTCAACTATCATTTAGAAATTTCACTCTCTGTTTTGTTACTTATGCCTTTGTATGCCTTCTGGGCCGAAAATCGGAAATAAATACATTACATGTACTTACTTACTTAAAATAAATAACTATATATACATGACATCATGATGTACCTTTTTGCTTTATTCAGTTTCCAAAAAAAAAAACACCTAAAAATACAAAGGAGCATGGTTGTTTTATTAAAACCACGTGTGAAAAGTTAGCACGGCATTGAAATTGTTACATCCGGTAAGACTAGTTTTGAAACCTGTCAACCCAATTAACCCGAAAAATTCTGGACACTTGAAAACTCGGAACTCCTGAAGTTTTTCCTCCGTCCTGCTGACTTCGAGATATCGAGAGTTACCTGTATTTTAAAAATTTTTTTAATAATCAATGTGCACAGCACATGCTAAAAGTCTCCCTAGAATTAGAATTTTCCTCCTAATTTTCTCCATGAGAGAAATGAGTGATTTTAGGTATAGGTTGGTCCCCATATATTGTCTCAGTGGAGAAAAAATTTAAGGTTATGTTAATGCTTTAGTTTTGTGTTATTTACAAAAAAAGTGGCACAAGCATATTTTTTGGTAGGACAAGTAATTTTACTATGGTAACCTGTCCGAGGACAAGTACTGAAAAATTCTATTTTTCTATCCCTGAGTCAGTGGTTCTTGAAAACATTTTTAAAGGATGCCTTTAGTTTTTCAATAATTCTTAATTATCTCCCTTTGAAAGAGGTGCCCTCCATTAGAACGAAGGATATTCACTATTTGAAAAGAATTGACCTATAGGAGAGAACAATTTCCCAGAAAAAGTCCTTTTAAAAATCAAATTAATTGATTTGATTTTTAAAAGTGACTTTAATTATTAATTAATTAATTTATTTATTATTATATAATTAATTATATAATTTAATGTTTATTAGTTGTTAACTAATGTATATATATCTAAATTTTTCAAATTTGTCTTTTGAACCTAAAATTTATTATTTACAACCGAAAAATTAGCCTCCAAAGTTGGCCAATACAGCATTTTGTCCATTGAAGCACAGATTTTTTGCATGAATTTTGGCCCAGAAGTCCTTAAGGCCAGGCTTGCCCCTAAATAAATTATGATATTTTGTAAGGTTGTGATGAAAGGGAGAATTTAAGACAGGAATTTTAAGGGACACCCCTGCCTAAATAGGGTCTAAATTCACAAAAAAGCAATAGAAAATAAGAAACTTGTTTTTAAAAACCTAGTTGGCATTTAAACACACTATTTTCAAATCCAGAATAGCTAGATCAGTAAAACTGCTGGGTATATACACCGAAGATACTCTTTTGAGTCTTGGTTCGAATCCACCTGGTGCCACATTTTTAAATTCTTGTCTTTTTATAGACTATTATATTTTTTTAAAGGGTCTTGTGTATTTTCTTTCAATCATCTATCTTTTATGTCTGTTCATTTTTGATATAAAAGACACTAAAAAGAAAGCAAATTGTAAATTCCATTGTAACTAAAACACAGTCAAGCGGAACTATACCTCAGTATAGCACAGTTTCGTCAAGGACAAGAATTATTCACTCTGTGTTACTCGATACAGATATTCCCACCTGCAATGAGCATGAGCTGCGATGGATTTCTATTGTGTGTGTGTGTGTGTGTATATATATATATATATATATATATATATATATATATATATATATATATATTCCTTAGAATTTAATCAATTTAATGTGTTACATTGCTCTTATTCCATCTGTACTTCTAGTTCTTGTCTGCGTTATTGTGCTGGAAAGTATATGTACTGCGTATATTATATGAGCTTAGAAAATATATTTAGAAATACATGCATGTACCGAGGCAATAAATTTCAGATCTGAAGTTTTCAAACAGTAGGATTGATTGATTGATTATATGTTGTTTAACATTTTTCACTCATATAGAGAAGTCACCATATACCGGTGAAGGGCTTCAAATTTAGACCTTTACTCGGCACTCAGGGCCATTGAGCAGTGAGGGATCTTTATCGTGCCAACACCTGCCGTGACACAGGGCCTTGGTTTTTAAGGTCTCATCCGAAGGATCCGCAACTTTCACTTCAAAGTGCTGAGCGCTTGGCGAAGGAACAGTTGCTACCTATTTTTTATCAACTTAGGTCAGTCGCGGCCGAGATGCGAACTCATGACCTTCCGATCACGGAGCAAGCACTCTTCCAACTCAGCTGCCGTGAAGGTTCAAACAGTAGGATAACATATCAGTATCTACACTCCCTTGGATTTAATTTTTAGCTCACCTGAGCTGAAAGCTCAAGTGAGCTTTTCTGATTACCTGTTGACCATCGTCCATCCGTCTGTCTGTCCATCCATCCATCTGTAAACTTTTTACATTTTCAACTTCTTCTCAAGAACCTTTCAGTCAATTTTAGCCGAAGTTAGTACAGAGCATCCTTGGATAAAGGGGAGTTTAAATTGTTAAAATGAAGGGCCAACCCCTGTTACAAGGGGAGATCATCAAGAAAAGACAAAAATAAGGTGGGGTCATTAAAAAAGCTTCTTCGCAAGAACCAATGGGCCAGAAAAGGTTAAACTTATGTTGAAGCTTCCTGGGGTAGTGTAAATTCTAAATTGTTTGAATCATGGCCCCCGGGGGTAGGTCGGGGCCACAATAAGGAATCAAAGTTTTACAGTGAAATTTATACAGGAAAAATTGTGAAAAATCTGTTTCTCAATAACCACTAGACTAGAAATGTGTGTATTGACAATATCAATATGTAAAGATGTCCATTGTCTGTCTGTCTTTTTGTCTTTTAACAGTATTTAAAAATGCTATTCCTTCAATTTCAAGCAGAGTACCTATATTTATCTGACCAGCTTAATATTCAACTAAGTCTGATCAGGCCTTAACCCATTGACACAGATGAAGCTGCAATAAGGCTCAAAGTTTTGAATGTAATAAAATAAAAAAAATTAATAAAGCCTGAAGAACAGTAGGACCAAGGACACTCGGATGTGCATTGTTGCCCATGGACCCTCTTAAATTTATGTCTAAAAAATAACTTGTTTAGAAAATATGCATGAACCCCCCCCCCCCCCTCCATAAGATAAATCACCATATTTCAAAATGTAATAAAAAGATTTATTTCACAGATACAAGTCGGAAAATTTGCTCCCCAGTTTTCAGGATACCAGCAACAAGATTCCCAGGAACTACTTGCATTTCTGCTTGATGGATTACATGAAGATTTAAATAGAATTAAGAAAAAACCATACATTGAATGCCAGGATACAGACAGCCGCTCTGATGAAGTAAGAGGCTTTTTTTTCAAAAAAACTTTTTAGCTTACCTGAGCCAAAGGCTCAAGTAAGCATTTTTGATCTAAGTTTTTCCATTGTCTGTTATCATTGGCATTATCATCATTGTCATTATAGTAAAAATTTTTATTTTAGCTCACCTCATCGAAGTTGGGGGAGCTTTTGTAATACCCTCGGTATTGGCATCCCAGGTTAAAGTTTTTGGAGCATATTTATACCCCCACTCCAAAGGAGGGGGTATACAGTTTAACACTTGTATGTCTGCCTGTCTGTGTGTCAGTGTGTCTGTCCGTAACAAATTTTCTTTGCAGTTTTCTCAGCAACTACTCATTGCAGATGCTTGAAATTTTAGCACACTCTTTGTCTAGGCATGCCGTATGGTGGGATTCATTTTTGTACAAATCTGATGTCAACTTCCTGTTTATCCATGTGTCTGTCCATAACTAATTTTCATCGCAGTTTTCTGAGCAACTACTCATCGCAGATGCTTGAAATTTTAGCACACTTTTTGTCTAGGCATGTCATATAGTGGAATTTATTTTTATACAAATTGGATGTCAACTTTCTGTTTATTTGTGCATCTATCTGTAACAAATTTTCATTGCTGTTTTCTCAGCAATTACTCCTTGCTGATGCTTGAAATTTTAGCACACTCTTTGTCTAGGATTTCTATATTGTGGGATTTATTTTTGTACAAAACTGATGTCAACTTCCTGTTTATCCGTGCGTCTGTCTGTAACAAATTTTCGTCACAGTTTTTTCAGCAAATACTCATTGCTGATGCTTGAAATTTTAGCACACTCTTTAACTAGGATTGCTATATGGAGGGATACATTTTTGTACAAATCTCATGTCACCTTCCAGGTGTTTATCCTTGTGTCTGTCCATAACAAATTTTCGTCACAGTTTTATCAGCAACTACTCATTGCTGATGCTTGAAATTTTAGCGCACACTTTGTCTAGGATTGCTATATGGTACGTGGGAGACATTTTTGTACAAATCTGATGTCACCTTCCTGTTTTTCCGTGCGTTTGTCTGTACTAAATTTCTCAGCAACTACTCATTGCAGGTGCTTGAAACTTTAGCACACTTATTGTCTAGGCATGCAATATGGTGTGATTCATGAGAACGTATATTCACATCAGAGCGGGGGTATTACTAGTGAGCATTGGCTCACAGACTTCTTGTTCTTTTCAAGTACTTCTATGCCCTATGTTAATCAGAGATGCATGGAGGATGCTTCTAGTGTGTTTCATTGTACCAGTCAAGGTTTCAGATGCTGCAATCTCAGCTAAAGTATGACCAGGTTAATGTTTTTGGAGCAGGTTAAAGTTTTTGGAGCAGGTCCCATTTCCAAGTAACTGTTGACCAAACTTGCATGGATGATACATCTAAGGATGCACACTACCAGACTTGCTTTGGATGCTGGATCTGACGTACATTTTCCAGATGAGTGACCAGGATGAAGTTTTTGGAGCAGACCTCATTTCCAAGTAACTTAAAGACCTTGAAGATGATAAATCTAAGGATGCACACTACTGCACTTGCTTCAGATGCTGGATCTGACCTACATTTTCCAGATGAGTCACCAGGTTAAAGTTTTTGGAGCAAACCTCATTTCCAACTAACTTAAAGACTTGCTGTAGGGGCACAAATTTTTGTGGGGATGAAATTTCATTGATATGTCACCTAAAAAGGTTTAGTGGCCATTTAATTTCATTGATTCGAAAGTATCCCTATTCTATATATAGTCATATAAAAATTTTGTGTGGGATTTAATTTCGTTGATAATTGTTAACAACTAAATAAACGAAATTTAATCCTCAACGAATATTTCTGATTTTACAGTATATTGACCAAACTTGCATGGATGATACATCTAAGGATGTGCACTACTGGCTTAGAATCATCTTAGGTTTTTAGTGTTTTATATGAAATGCAGGTCATGATGACCCACTTTTTGAATTTCAAGGCTTTATTTAAATATACAGGATATTTAGAGGCTTCAAATAGAAGTGATACTGGTTGTACAATTTATCGGAAGAGCGATTCAAGGCCCTTGGGCCTCTTGTATTAAATCTTCTTAAAAAAAAACACTGAGTAGCAAGAGCTAAACCATAAATTAAAGTTTCCTGACAAAGTGTAGATTCAATTAGGATTAAATTATGGTCTCATGAGGTAGTGTGGAGCCACAATAGGGGATTTTCATGGCAATACATAGGGAGAATCTTCAAAACAGCAGAGCCATGAATTGTAAAGTTGTAGTGTAGATTGAATGTTCAATGTTAAAACAAATAGGATGGAGACATAATAGGAGATTAATCTTTAAAATGAATTGTGTAGATAATGAACATTAATCATAATTGGAAGCAAAGCAAACACATACGTTTGAAATATCAGAGATGAAATCAGGATCTTGATGTTACTATTCCTTCTTTCTGCAGTTTCTGTGTTTTAAAAAAAAGTCCTACTTTCACCAATATGTTGACTGTACGACTGTTAGGGTGAACACTTGCAGATAACTTTTTTAGTTTTAATTTATTTCCGTCTCTTTAGACGCAAGTGACATTTGGAACGTCTAGACTCTGACATCATTTGATGTTGTATATAAATTATATAATCAGACCAAAGTCTGAACAGGTACTTTTTTTAGGTCACCTGAGTCACTCATGTGACCTATTCTATCTGTTTTTGTCTGTCGTCTTGCGTTGTGCGTCGTCCATTAACATTTCAACATTTTTACTTCTTCTCTGAAACCCCTCAAACAATTTCAACCAAATTTTGCATATAGCATCTATGGATGAAGGGGAACAAAAATTGTGAATTTCATGGTCCCTGCCCCCCTGGGGCCTGAGGGGTGGGGCTAAGACACCAAAATTAATGCAATCTTTAAAATTCTTCTTCTTTACTCGTGGACATCAAGCAGTCAAACTGTTGGCATGATTGTAATAAGCATTGAGCCCTCTACCAAAGTTGTGAAATTCATGTCCCCAGGGTCAGGGATTCTGGTGCTAGGGTGGGGCTATATAGATCATATAGTGAAAGTGCATGATTTCTTTGAAAATCTTCTCTGCTCCTGGGTATTAAATAAACTAACCAAGTAAATAGTTATGATGAGCAATAGTGCCTTTTCCAAAATTGTGCATTTCATGGCCCCAGGGTCAGGGGTTCTGGTGTTAGGGTGGGGCTCTATTGATTATAAAGTGAAAATGCATTAATTCTTTGAAAATCTTCTTCTCTGCTCCTGCGTATTAAATAACATAACTAAGTACATAGTTATGATGAGCAAGAGTGCCTCTTCATAAATTATGAATTTCATGTCCCCAGGATCAGGGGTTCTGGTGTTAGGGTGGGGCTCTATTGTTTTTATAGTGAAAATGCATTAATTCTTTGAAAATCTTTTTCTCTGCTCCTGGGTATTAAATAAACTAACCAAGTACGAGGGCTGTTCAAAAATTACGCGGACTCTGCTATTATTTACTCCTACCGACGTCATATAGAATTGAAATTTCACAGGAACATATTTCTTAAAGATTCCAATAAATTCTTTGTAAAATTTTTTGATTTTATTAAATATTCATAAAATTATTGCTCTTTTGATACTGCTGATGGTGATGCACGGAGCACCGCAAAAATGTTGAAAAACAAACATGCGGTATCAAAAATTTTATTCATTTATTTTGCTCATTTCACGATATTATTCAACAATTTTCTCTAAAATTTCTTTTTATTGTTGTATTAATTAGTATATAGATTTCTGACGTAATATTTTAAATACTAACAGAAATATCGTAATATTTCTCCGATGTGACCCTTACGAAATCAACTGCAAAAATGACGTCTCGTAATTTGACGGCGCAGCGCAATTTTATCAAATCATGAATCATGCTGGGACAACGCCAACAGAGGTCCAAAATAAGCCTGATGAAACATGTAGTAAATCAGCGGAATTTTCGACACTTATCTACAAAATGTAAAAAAGAATTTTAGACTGTTAGACCTTAGTCAAAAGGCAATCTGGGAGGGATGGAAGAAGTTCATCGACAAAACACTGATCTGGGCTGTTAAGAATGTGATTGAGATCGACTGACGTCAAACTTTACTTCAGAAATATCTGCAGTTTTTTGGTGTTTAACACAAAGTAGAACACACAATACTTTTTAAAGTTTTTAAGCTGGACCAGAAATGGTATATGGATGTTTATTCTGAGTGGATAAGGTAACCCCAACTGTACTCTATCAAATACTAAGGGAAAATATTGAGAAAGTGAAAGCTATTTTTTTTTTAAATGCCCGTGACGTTGAAGGTTTTACTGCGCCGTGACTTCATGATATGTCTTGTTAAATCACCCGAAATTGATACCAATTTACAATATTTTGATATGAAATTTTGATGACTGTATATGTAAAGATTCTTCTATATTATTTATGAATTTTTGCTTGATTATGTCGTCAAATATATTTTCTGTGCAGCAAGTCCGCGTAATTTTTGAACGGCCCTTGTACATAGTTATGATGAGCAAGAGTGCCTCTTCCAAATTTTTGAATTTCATGGCCCCTGGGTCAGGTGTTCTGGTGTTAGGGCGGGGCTCTATTGATTATATAGTGAAAATGCTTATATTCTTTGAAAATCTTCTTCTCTGCTCCTGGGTATTAAATAAACTAAGTAAATAGTTACAGTACCCACATTGTTATTCTTTACAGGATACAAGATACGATAGGAAACACACACGATACGATAGGATACACGCACGATATGATAGGATACACGCATGATAGGACAGGATACATGCACGATAAGATAAACTCAAAGCATGATAAACGCAAAACAAGATAAACGCAAAATACGATAAAGCAAATCAAGATAGACCTGATAAACGATCTTCACGATAGGATAAATGCAAAACCTGATAGGATTGTTTTAAAATGCGAAATGTTTTTTGACAAGACAAAAAGTTTCCTTTTTTATATACTGTAGTATGATAATTTTAATTACTTAGAAGTCGCAGATCTAAATGATAAAATATATTAAATTTATCATGATAAAATATTTGAAGTAATGGTGCTTTGTAAAAGATATGTTTTTTTCCGTCAATAAAATTGATTGTCACCAAATTCAAACTGTAATTATTTAAGATTAATTCCACTATATGATGGAAGTTAGGCAATTGTTTGTGTAATTATACATATGCCGAAATTCCATTGAATCATTAAATTTGAATTTTGAGTCATTTATTTGATATTTTATTATTTTGTTGGCTGCTCAAAAATTGGTAAACAAGCGAAGTTTTACACCCATCCCATACCGAAATAAGTTATATGACTTAGTTATAACTTTTGTAACTAAAAAAAGGTACAAAAAAGTTATAACTAAGTTATAGGAGTTTGGAACCACCTGTTTTAAGTGAGGTATAATTTAGTTATAACTTAGTTACAAAAAATTTATAACTTTTGTATAAGTTTTCATCTTTTATTTCAACATAAATACAGCAAGTGCATAAAAGTTACAAAAAAGTTATAACTACAAAAAGTTATACTTATTAAAAGTTACACAAAAAGTTATAAAAAAGTTACAAAGTTATACTTTAGTTATACCCAAATAAACAGTGGAAAAAGTTACAAAAAAGTTATACCCGGAAAAAGTTATTAAAAAAAGTTATAAAAAAGTTATACCTAATAAAAAGTTATAACTAAAAAAAGTTATACCCATGAAAAGTTATACCTTTAAAGATTATGAAAAAGTTACAGAAAAGTTATAACTATGAAAAGTTATGAAAAAGTTACAGAAAAGTTATACCTAAAAAAAAAGTTATAACTACAAAAAGTTATACCTAATAAAAGTTGCAATAAAATTATACACTTCATGGTAACCCGTGGTGGAATTACTTGATTATAGGCTACTCATATAAGCTACTCATTAAAATTTTTACAAAAAGATTATTAAAATTTATACAAAAAAAAATTATTTTAAAAAAATTAAAAGCACTTACATATTTATTTTATAAACATGATTAAGAGAGCTTGGTTCATTGTCAAATACAATTGAATGAATGCACATGTCTACCTTATTTTTCATCATGCCATCATAACAGATTGAAATTTCTCAGAATGGTTGTTTTCTTAAAATACATTTTTTTAGCATATAGTCATAAGGGTTTTTTTGTAAAATTACCTAGTATACTGCATTCTACTCTTGTGAACTTTTATAAATAGGCATCACTGCCTAGATTTTAACTCCCTAGTTTTTCATGTTAGCACCATGATCTAGCTGTACTTAAAAAAAAAGGTTCTAAGCAGTGATTTCGGTCACAGTTCTTAGCTGCATACCACCCGAGTCCTTGCAGAGGTATCCTTGTGGATGTACAGTTGTTATTTTTTTCCTTAAATTATTTTAAAGACGGGCTGCAATGGTAGTCGGCCGAGCTGGTCGAGGGACTTGGCAGTCCGGCTAGCAGTCTGCGCCCATTGACAGGTTGTACTGGTAGTAGGCTGAAGTGGTCAAGGGACTTGGCCGGCCAGCAGTATGTCCCCCTCAACAGGCTGCACTGGTATTCGGCCGAGCTGGTCGAGGGACTTGGCCGGCCGGCAGACGGTCTGCGCCCCTCAATGGCCTGCACTGGTAGTCAGCAAAGTCTTCATTTGAAATACGCTTGCGATGTCAACCTTCTCTTCATTTTTCTTCAATTCTGCAAAAATTAAAAAGGTTCAAACTTCAAATATTTTAATTTATTTTTTTTAAAAAAGTTGAAGTGTTTCCTGCACTCAAAGCATATCAGATTGGAACCACTTTTTTAATATCAATTCATTCAAATTCAAATCATATGCATCTATAACTTGGAAAACAAGACTTAGAGTTCTATTGTGTAATTGAGAAAATTCAACCTCAAGGTTCATCACATAAACATGCATTAAAAAATTTTTAAAACATAAAGAACAATATAGAACCTGACTGCTAGCTTTATAGGAATTAGCTTTAGATTTATTGAATTTGAAATAAAAATAAGATTTGATTATTTACTTACCTAAAACAGGTGATATTTTTGAAGGATTTCACTTCAGCATGGCACAGACGCGAGATGCTCATGGAAAGAAATAATGTACCAGTATACTGCTGTAATTAAATAAAAATTAGAAATTTTATCTTGCTCATTTCAGTACACTATATCATGTTATGATCATGTGGTGTTTAAAGGCTACAATATGTACAATATTAAAACAGTTCAGAGAATCTGTTAAACAATTACACAATATAGGTCATTAAATAATTTAACTGATCTATAGGAATATTTAAGGAATTGAATATGACAAAGAACAACATTTTTTGTTCTTATACTAAATGCTGAAAAAATACTATGTTTCGATTTCTTAACTTCAGTCTTTGTCATTGACATACCAATCAAAACAAACAAGAAATCTAAGATTCACAAGCCTAGAATTTTGTTCATTCTATATATTTCTTCTTTTTTGAATGCCCTTCTAGAGGTATTAAACATTTCTTACCAAAAACATCAAAATATTAACATAAATATTGCCTTACCTGATTTTATCATCGTTTTTCTATCAACACTTTCAACTCGCCAACATTCAAAATGTCCATGAAAAAATCCGCGCTCTGTTGTGGACCAATCAGAAACTTAAAATAGGTCACGTGATTGATAAAAAAAAAAATTAAATAAATAATTCATAATTAATTTATTTTAAATCCAAATTAACATAATTGTGTATTTTGAAACTTATTTTAAATAGTAAAATGCCAGTTGGTGTTAAAATTTTGAAACAGAGTTCCAACAAAACAGACATCGGGGCCGCCATATTTGTGTCGTTGCCACCATTTTGAATTTAATATTTTATTTATTTTTGAAAATAACTAGTAAAACTGGGTTATTTAATCAGGCAAATAATAAAATCCACCTGTCCTAGTCTTCTGCTAAAATCTTAATATAACTGGCAGTCTTTATTCCCAACATCGTAATATCTCTTACTAAATGAACATACACACAGTCTGTTGTTGTTTATCTTTCTATCCACCCCTATTACGACTGATTTACTGTAGATTTCAAACAATCTTTGTAAATAATACACAAGCTGAAATTTACGAAGTGTAGGCCAAAAAGGTCACCTAGTACAAACACCTGTGTCACGAGAAAACAATGGGGAAATTAACACAGTTCTGCACACGAAGAAAAATCTGTGCAAAATATTAAATGACTTCATGAGATTATAACATTTGACCACTGTTTATATCTCTTGAACATTTATATTTCTCCAGAATTAGGAAAATTATTTCAACTTAAGATGTACATGCATATTTTGTACAAAACAAACATTAAAGTTACATAATGAGTCAAAATCATGTGTTTCTTTAAGATAATTATATCATAAAACAAAGATTTATGTGAAATATGACTAAAGCGAAGTTTTGACAACTGAACTGCACTGTAAAGCGAGAAAAGAACTGCAAAATATAAGTGCCGGAAAAACAAAGGTTGTATCTATCGCTTTGTTGTTATCGTCAATGTCAAGGTCGAGCGACTTTTATTTTTAGCGTGAAACTTGTAAACAACATTGAATTGGAGCAAACATAGGTGAGAAATAAATTCTGATCATCTTTATTGAGGATTATATCAAAATCCTCGGTCATCCGATATTTATATCTATGGAATTGAAACCATGGTAAATGCTTCAACTTTTCTGCGCATGCGTACAATAAAGAGGAAGAAGTGAAGCAATATTTTTGTGTCGGGGCAAACAAAAATTATTTTTACTTTTATTTTTCTCCAAAAAAGGAGATTTTTTAGGTTCTGAAACCTGTAATTTTCTGAAACCTAATATCTTCAAGAATTGAATAAAATTTGCATGTGTCATCCAAAAATTCTACTTTTGTCAGTTTTCCTTTTTTTCCGTCACAGTGTCACTTTAAGTCTAAATAATACGTATTTTCTGAGAGAGAGAGAGATTATTCCCAACTTTAGATGAAACTAGTACTTAGAAGACAAATATTAATTAACAAATAATATTTATTACTGAGAGATTTAGAGCATGTAGAGAGAGTTTTATTCCCAGCTTCAGATGTAATTTACTACAAGTCTCAATTTCACATCTCCTCTGTTGAACTTAACAGTGGATGTGGCTGTGGACTGCAATGGATGAGAAAAACATTCGTAGTAAATTAAAGATGTCTAAGAAGCCCCCCTTTTTTTCTTAAAAAAACAACAAACATCTCAGCTCACAACAAAATAGAAAAATAAATGTCTGCATAAGTAATAGCAGTATATAATGCAATTCATTATATGAATAGTTTTTAGATAAGAAAATTCTGCATATATACAGTCGAACGTGGTATCTTTATGTAGCCCTTAATCATCCCCACCTTTTTGTCCATATCCTCTGTAGATATTACAGATTTGTAAAACTGCATTACTATACTAATATAATTATGCTTATTTATTAATTTATATGATTAAATTTCAACAGTTATATAAAAAAAATTAATGTAAGTGTAGGTAAAAAAAACAAACTAAGTAGCCATTCTGCAAAATGACTAAGTCCAAATTAGGTACAAAAAAGTTACACAGAAAAATAACAAAGTCCTGAAAAGTTATGTTTTAGTTACATCTGAAAATGGCTAAGTCCAAAAAGGTACAAAAAAGTTATACAGTAAAATAACAAAGTCCTGAAAAGTTATGTTTTAGTTACATCTGAAAATGGCTAAGTCCAAAAAGGTACAAAAAAGTTATACAGTAAAATGACAAAGTCCAGAAAAGTTATCTTTTAGTTACACCAGAAAATGGCTATAAAGTTCGAAAGGTACAAAAAAGTTATACAGTAAAATGACAAAGTCCAGAAAAGTTATATTTGAGTTACATCTAAAAATGGCTAAGTCCATTTTAGGTACAGAAAAGTTATAACTAAAATGTAACTTTTTCTTGAGGTACAAAAAAGTTACAGAAAAGTTATAACTTAGTTATAACTTATTTCAGTATGGGATGTGCAATAAATTCATGAAACGCTATAAATATATTCATTATTTAACAAATAAAACCTTATGAAATTCATAACAAATGCTGATTTTTTTAACGGAATAATTTCATGTAAAAGATGAAATATTTTGATTCAATATCTTGTGCTAGAAGTCTGCGATGTATCCAAAATTGCCTGTATTAATCTGTATTTAATAATTCAAATCTATAGTCATAAGTTAGGGGGAACATTTTGAAAAAAAATATTAATATAATTATTTTAAGGTTAATGCTTTCTCCTCAAAATTTTTACAAATTTGTTTTAATTTATATTTTATATAAATTAATTTTATTTTTATTACATTTTAAACATGTGACTTGCTGAAATTGCTTGTTGCATTGACACAGACTTTGCACTGGACTGTGATTAAGTAATCTTTCCTATATATTAATATATGTCACACAACATCCTGTGCACATAGAAATTATTTACATAATCCAAGTACATACAATGTACATATATATACGAGGAAGGAGACTGGCCGAAAGAAATCGTATTTAATAAATTAATAAACGTCACTAGATCTGTCATCATCTAGTACCAAAAAAAAAGTATCGCATTTCCATTCTTTTGTATTTATTCTCTGGTATTTCTAATTTTATAGGGCTGTAAGATTAAGAAAGGAACATGCAGTCGTATACCAAAAAAATGTTACAGTGTACCAACATGTGTAGTATACAGTAGAAATGTAATGTTTATATAATATTGCCCATCAACAATAATAATGTATTGAGCCTCTTTTGTTTGCTTTTTAAAATATTTCTTTTTAGACTTACCCCCCCCCCCCCAAAAAAAAAGAGAAATGAAATTGCTTTCTATGTGCTTTCTATATAACTAACATCCCTGTGTTATAAACATTTACAATAACAGAATTTGTATCTTCTATAGACATGTGTATGCTAAGCTTACAATGTATGTGAATATATTTATTGGATACTTAAACTATGTATTAAATAAATAACATTGAATGATTACATACTCTTGTTTACAACATGGGGGGGGGGGGGGGTACATAACCACTCAAAAAAAAAAATTAATTAAAATATATATTGACTTCTTGAATATAGTCAAGTATTAAATGCAATTGATAAACACTAATAGAATTAAATTCAAGGTATAACTAGTCTTGCGTATCACGGCAGACCCAGGTGATTTCTTTTAATTATTTTACATGTAATTTTGAGGCCCCCTTAGTTAATAACGAAAAAAAAATCGTGCAAGGCAAAGTTCATACTTTTTTGCTAAGAATTATTTACCATATTCTTAGATTAATAGAATTTTTAACAGTTTGTATAACACAGAAAACCTGAAGATCCGGAAGTATCACAAGCACAGTTTTTTTTTTAAATTTGATCACGTACACCAGTAATGTTTAAGACTGTAAACCTATAAAAATTATAAAATTATATAAAAGTGTTTGGGGGACAAATCTTGCCTATATTTTATTTGATTCATTTATTCAATTTTTAATCTGTAACGGAAGTGTACATTTAATAATTTTCTTAGTAAAAAATCTTTCATTGTTTAAATTAAGTGTTGTTCATACAAATTATGAACAATATCCAGAAAATAAGTAGATGCATTTCATTGAAACCTAGTAGGATTCAAGGTAAATACTTGACACCAGGTGAGAGAGGAGTTCAGGTTCAGCGCCATAGCAAAAGTATTCCAGATTTTTCAAAATGGCGACCGTAAACAAGGACACTCAAAAAATATTAAACTATTTAAAAAGTATGAAATACTGACTTACTTTTCTCAATATTTTGTGAGTTGACCTTTGGATCTTATTACGGGGAATCGATAGGTATAGGTTTTTTACATACTCAGGGGAGATGTTTTGCCAAATGTCAAATATTGCATTAAAAAGTTCATCTTGGGGTTTAATGTCTCTGGCCGTGTTTTGAAGTGAACGTTTTAATTTCAACCAAATATGTTCAATTATATTGATGTCCGGGGACTGTGCCGGCCATGTGATGGAAGGAATGCTGTTGTTTGTCTTATATTGACACGTAATCCTGGCTCTGTGCACAGGTGCATTGTCATCTTGAAATAGGTAAGCTTTATTGGGAAAATGCCTCGCTATAACTGGCCACAAATGTTCATCGAGAATGTTAATATACTTTTGAGCAGTTATGTTGCCATCAACAAGGCACAAAGTCCCTACACCTTCGTTCGTAATACATCCCCACACCATAACTGAAATCCGACATTTACAAGGAGGGCACATGCACTGAGGTAGATATGCCTTATTTGCTTTTCTCCAGACATAAACCCTGTGATTATCTCCAATGATAACTTGACTTCAGAAAATATGATATTCTGCCAATATTGTTCCACTGTCAGTCGTCGTTTCCCTAAACACCAAGATAATTGCTTTTTTCGATTAACTTCATGTATAACCATGCATTTTCTTACAACTTTTCGTTGATATCCATTTTTTCCTTAGAAATCTCTGGACTATACATTTATGAACAGTTTCTGTAGGACATTTTCCTTCATTTAAATCCAATGTAACATCATTTAAGGTCCTGTATCTGTTGCTTTTGACAGTCCGCATAATCCAGTTTTCATCTCTGTGTGGCAACTTTCGAGGTCTACCAACTGGAGGTAAATTTTCCACAGTTCCTCGTTGAATATACTTATTCCAAACAGATCTAATGGTAGATTCACTAATGTTGAACAGACGAACGATTTCTGAAGTTTTGTGATTCTCATTTTTCAAAGTTACGATAAGATTTTTAATTTTCTCACCCAGCTCACAAGATTTGCGATGCATGGTTAAATTCTGCTTGTTTACATTCACTTATGAAAGTGCAGACAACAATTTAATATAAAATTACATCATTTCCTACATAAAGATAACTCAGTAAAAAAATAAACAGATAACTCATATTTTCCATAGAGTTATCACTTTTTTCCTAATTGAGACGTGCAAGTAAGCCGCCGCCATTTTTAAAAATCGTGAATACTTTTGCTGTGGTGCTGTATGTCGACCTTAAATACACACAGGCCGGTCATGTAGGGGGAAAAGGGGGAGGGGGTTCTTGACCTGACAAAAAGACAGTATACTGATTAGGCAGGTACATATAAGTGTCAGTTCTCTTGTCACGGGAGCGCTTCCACCTGTCACTTAGTAACAGTATTAATTTTACTCACTTCATTTCCATGCCTTAATAGGTAAGTTGTATAATAGCATCAGAGAAACAAATAAATAGAAAGGAACAACAAAATTTGTGTGCATAGACAAAATTTATGTTTCCATTATTGATAAAAAGGATAGACCTAATAAAGATGCTGCTATTTTTTATCTATGATTCATTTTTTCACACATACCTACTGTTTTATGTTTCTATAATTATCAATACAAAGTTTAAAAAAAATAATGAATGACTAGTAGATCGATTATTTCATGTTCAATAAAACCGAAAATGAACTCAAGATATTTCAGGTGTTTCTTCTCAAGGTAAAGATAAAATGCAAGGGTTTCCAAATGCACACGCAAAATGATACATGATAGAACCTGATAAACAATCTTCACGATAAATGCAAAACCTGATAAATGGAAAACACGATACGATAGGATACACGCACAATAAGATAGGATAAACGCATGATAGGACACTGTAGAATTGTTAAGAATAACGATGCAGGTACTGTATGATGAGCAAGAGTGCCTCTTCCAAAATTGTGAATTTCATGGCCCCCGGGTCAGGAGTTCTGGTGTTAGGGCGGGGCTCTATTGATTATATTGTGAAAATACATTAATTCATTGAAAATCTTCTCTGCTCTGGGGTATTAAATAAACTATTTGAGAACATAGTTATGGTGAACATGGCTGCCTTTTCAGAAATTTTGAATTTCATGGCCCCTTGGTCAGGGGTTCAGGTGAAAGGGCGGGGCTCTATTGATTAGATAATAAAATTGCATTAATTTTTTGAAAGTCTTCTTCTCTGCTCTTGGGTTTTAAATAAACTTAGTGCATAGTTATGACAAGCATGGTTGCCTCTTCCAAAATTCTGAATTTCATGGCCCCTGGGTCAGGGGTTCTGGTGTTAGGGTGGGGTTCTATTGATTATATAGGGAAAATGCATAATTTTTTTCAAAATTTTCTTCTCTGCTCCTGGGTATTTTTCAAACAGAGGAAGTGCATGGTTATGAAAAGGAAGAATGCCTCTTCCAAAATTGTGAAATTCATGGCCCCAGGGTCAGGGGTTCTGGTGAAGGGGGGGGGGGTTGCTCTATTGATTATATAGTGAAAATGCATAATTTCTTTCAAAATATTATTTTCTGCCACTGGTTATAAAGCAAAGAAACAAGTGTATAGTTATAATGAGCAAGGGTGCTTATTCCAGAGTTGTGAGTTAATGGCCAATGGGTCAGATGTTCTGGTGTAAGGATGGGGCTTTATTGTTTTTAAATAATATAGTGAAAATGCATTTCTTTGAAAATCTTCTATGTTTCTTGGCATATTCAAGGCAAACAGAGAAAAGTTTTAATTTGCAAGGGTATTTTTACCAGAATTTTGAACACATGGACCATTTAGTCAAGTGGTCTGGTCCTGGCCAGTGCTCTATTAACTTGTATTCTGCTGAGCAAAGTTATTCCCCTTTGCCTTTCACCTTTGATAATAAATCACTGTAAATAATGTATTTGCCGTAATGAATGCTTAATTGAATAAGAGAATTATGCAAGAATGTTTATTGTATAATACAAAAAATACTTTCATAGTTTTAATGATCAGGTAGACTTGGAAATAATTGATGAATAAAATTGAGACAAAAATAACTTATCTTTTTTATTTGTTCTTCAAAGGCCAATAGAGGCCAGTGTTAGAAGTAATAATATGGGGTTAAAAAATAGACATTTTGTTAAATAGTCTGCATGGTAATAGTAATAAATGGGGGACAGATAGATACTAGACCAATTATTTTGTTGATGCTAATCATACTATATTTCTCGCTTTTGGGCAACAAAGCTTCATTTATCAGTTAATGGATCCTCTAAATTGTTGTATTGTACTCAGGTGACCGTTAAGGCCCTTGGGCCTCTTGTTTAAAATAAAGAACATTTAATCTACTATTTATCTGCAATATCCATTTAATCAAGGTGAGTTTATTATTTTTGTTGTTGAACTTTTATGTTACCGTGAGAACGTAGTTCATGGCAATGTGACCGCCGACAGGGGAGGGTAGAGGTCCACCCGGAATAGGTAGTGCACCCTACTGCACGCAGGTGCACACCTGGCCTAAACACTCGGTCACTCAGTAACCATTAGACATGGTTACTGTCCTTGACATGGAATTGTCAAGGATTAAGACGTATAAGATAAATCCTTTTCCAGTCTTTATTAAGGATATATGTTCATTATATATACATATCTCTATACTGGGTCTGCTAGCTGCCTGCTCTAGTCCTCCTTACTCTCTTACTTCTAAAACTACTACTCTTGATGCCACACTACTACTACTGAGATTATCTCTTTGTTCATTAGATAAAATATAATCCTTACCTAAAGGGGAATTGAGTGATTATTTAATTTACTCAGGATTGTTTGACATCTTTACAATAGAGCGATCTGGAAAGATAAAGTGTTAATTACTGTGACACCTATACTGTCTTCAGGGTAACAAAAGATAATTGCACAGGGGATTAACTAAATTGACTTCAAAGACTAGATAACAATGTACTTAGACATATATACAACTTACAAGCCATCCGCTTAACTTTGAAATATATGGCATCTTTGTATCAATTAAATATTAGAATGAATGAAATAGAAAACTAAAGTATAAAATAGAAATGTAAATCTTGTAATATTAAAATATATAAAATTATAAATTATGTAAGACCCCTAACTCTTTGGTTAGTGGCTATAGCAAGATGCAATTCGCGAAAGATTGTGGGTCTAGAGGTAACTGCAGAAAAAAATTTTTTTTTGGATCAATGTGCAATGTACGAATTTTCTCTTTGCCTAGGCGTTGCTTTAAGAGCTTGCAGTTGTGAGTGGTGCAATGTTATCTCGGAGTCTGAACAAAAAGAATGGTACATTTCTTTGCATGTTGCATTACAAATGTACTTTGAGTGGGGCATTCATTTCTATGGACAAAATTTGTAGTTTATGACAAAAATAAGTGCACCAAAAGTTGAAAGATCAAACCTTACTATCCATATACAAGATACTCATGATACTTTTTAATGGGAAGGTCTACAGAACTTAAGTATGAACATTTTATGATATATATTAAAAAAAATGAATAAGTGTTATTGAATGTATTTGCAGGAAGCAGCCATTGAATCCTGGAATAATTACAAGAAGAGAAATGATTCGGTAATAGTGGACACATTTCATGGGTTGTTAAAATCAACAGTACATTGCCCAGAGTGTTCCAAAATATCTGTTACATTTGATCCTTTTTGTTATTTATCATTGCCAATGCCAATAAAAAAGGAGAGAGTACTTGAAGTGTTTTGGATACCTCTTATGCCAGACCGAAAACCCATACAGGTACAGTAATATTACACAGGCTGCTAATGCATATACAGCTATTTAAGAGTTTAACTCTAAAATGATGAATTTTGTCAAGAACAACATGATGAAAACACAGTTTACAGACAAGCAGGCATTAAATATTGTCCCCCTCTTTTCAGTCTAGACAAACTCCAAAAACAGCGTTTCCGGAAGTAAGAAATTGAGACTGAAAAAGACTCCGAAAAAAGAGTCCGCGCATGCGCACACACACAAAAAATGGCAATTTTTCGGAAAAAAAGATGGGTCTACAAAAACTGTCCGTGCAAAGTTTTGGAAAGTATGGCAATTATACCAGTACTCAGAAATGCTAAATAAAAGACTTCGGAAGAGATCGTATTTGTCAGATTTTTGATTTTATTTGCAAAAAAGGAGATATTTACTTTCAAAGTTAACGTTTCAAGTCAGATCAATTACAGAGAAAATGATACGTTTTGAGAAGTAAATATGCATAAAAAGGGATATATCTGCAAAATGGGACAATATATAATGTAACTGTTAAAAACTTGACTGAATTTTACACAAAAATTAGCATTCCGGTTTTTTATTTGTGCACGATATCTGAATTGGACGCGTAAGTTTTAACCATCGTTATTTACCGATTTTTATCATATACGAACAGATATTATTATGAACACATTTTTAAAACTATTATCTATCAATATGAAGACTTTAAAACCAACTCTTCTAGATATTCAGGGCACGTACAACATGTCTTCTAAAAATGAACCTGTTAATACCTCTGCTCCGTGGTGAAAAATGCAAATTTCCTGATTAAAATAAATACAAGTTGGGTGTCTTCAAAAACAAATAAAAGCACCTTTAGTGTAGGAACGACATAAAATTAAAATTAAGGAGACAATAAATTTAATAAGAAAACATTTCTTACCGGCAGTATTGAATTTGATGTCGTATATCCAATTCACTATTATGCAAGAGTTTGAAGCAATAAATAAGTCAATATTCACAAAATAATTTAATAAATGCAATTATCCATTCAACAAAAAATAAAATGAAGTAATGTTGCACTAAATACAGCCATTATGCAGCCGTATATTTGGAGAAAGCGAACGATAATCCATCGTTTGTTTACATCGGATGCCATTTTGGCGCAATGCATGATGGAGCCAAAGACTTCGTTTTCGGAGTTCACGCTGTTTTTGGAGTTCGTCTAGACTGCTTTTAACTAATAGGAGGGTATTAGTTTGGGTCTCTCTGTCCATTATACTATCTGTTATTCACTGTGGTTGTAAAACTTTTTGGACCATATCTCAAAAAATACTTTGAACTTTTGCAATAAAATTTCATTTCTTAATTTCCTATGGCCTTAAACAGACCCCTATTAATTTTGAGGTCAAAAGGTTAAGGATCAAGGTCAGAAATTTATACATTCTGTATGTACATTTATTTTTGGACAACATCTCAAAAGCTTTTTTAGCTTTTGCAATGAAATTTTATCTCACAACTGTCTGTGATGTAAAAAGACCCCTTATGATTTTAAGGTCAAAAGATCAAACTTGAAGGTCAGAAATTCATACATTGCAAAAATAGATTCCGAATAATTCCAAATAATAAACTTTAGCTTTCTTTCAGCTTTTTCAATTGAAATTTTTATACTTCTCAATGTCTGAAAAAATATCCCTATTGGTTTTAATGTCAAAAGTCAAGGTCAGAAATTCATACATTCTGTCTGTGAAGAACACTTTTTGCTGGATAATATCCCAAAAAGCTTTTGATCTTTTGCAACAAAATTTTATATCACAACTTCCTGTGGCCTTAAAAAAAAAACCTATTTATTTAAAGGTCAAAAGATTTAAGGGGAAGATCAGAAATTTATACATTGCAGAAAAAATGGTTTTCCAGATAATATCTTAAGTTTTCTTTCAGCTTTTTCAATGAAATTTTTGTATCATAATCTCAATTTCCTAAAAAAGATCCTATTGATCTTTTAAAGTCAAAATGTCAGGGTCAGAAATTCATAAATTCTGTCAATGTTTAATACCTTTGTTTCTGGACAAAATCTCAAAAAGCCTTTGAGCTTTTGCAAAGAAATATTACAAGGGTTGTCCCAGAAATATGCAAACATTTTCAATATTTTTTGTTTCATTAATTATATAAAGTTAAAAATTGGTGTGCTCCATAATTAAAGATATACACGCTGTAACTTGCATCAGTTAAAAATAAAGCCGGAAATTTATTTACTTTGTTTTCAAATAAAGTTACGAAAATATTGTAAATTACTCAATTGGAAATGAATGCATTATAAAGATCTCAAATTATAATTATTTATTATCCTACTAGGATAGTAATGCCTATATTTAAATTCATGCATCATGTGACACCGTTGCTACTATTAGATTGATAAACAAAAATGGTGTAAAGAAAATGAGGTAGGCTGTTTGGTATACAAAATAACTTTTGACATGGATGGCATACATTTTATGCTTAAAGATACTTATCTTTGAAAACAATCAGTTTTAACCATCTACAGTATTGTGCCATATATTTATGAACACACATAAAAATAGTGTCATGATTTTGAAAGAATCATAAAAAAATACAAGGTTTCTCGTAATTACACAATCTTACCATGCAAGTGTCTTACCTCTATAAATAGCTAAGAATTTCCACTATTGATCTATGACATCATTTGTTAAATATGATGTCAGCTTAAAACAAAAGGTCTCGTGAATGTAAACATGGGGAAAGGCAAAGAATTTTCTACACCCGTGAAACAAATGATTGTTGACAAATATCTGTCAGGAGAAAAATATGCAACTATTGGCCGTGAATTGAACATTCCTAGGAACAGTGTGTATTCAATTGTGCAGCACTATTTAGCTAGAGGTTCGGTGGAAAAGGCCCCAAGAAGTGGCAGAAAACGAAAAATGGACGACCGTGAAACTAGGAAACTTTTAAGAGTCGTAAAAACCAAACGTACTGTTCCGTTAGCTGGTATTATGGATATTATCAATCAGGGTAGGCATTCTCCTGTTTCACAGAGAACAGTCAAGAGACGATTGTATGAAAATAATTTTCATAGGAGGATTGTAAGAAAGAAGATCCGTATTCACGACGAGAACTGCAAAAAACATGTGGCATGGGCAAGAGGAAAGAGATTGTGGAGAGTTGAAGGAGAATGGGATAGAGTGATATTTACAGATGAGTGTAAGGTAGAAATAGGAGAAAGCAACCGTGTGTGTGTCTGGAGATGACCGGGTGAAGATTGGATGCCTGAGTGTTTATGCCCTGGTCCGTGGGTCAGAGTAAGTTTGATGATCTGGGCATGCATAACATTGAATGGTGTTGGGACAATATGTGTCGTAGATGGTAATATCAATGCACAAAAATATATAGACATACTTGATTCAGAATTTTAGCCTGTGGTAGCTCAGCATTTTCCAACAAACAATTGTATTTTTCAAGATGACAATGCGCCCGTTCATCAGGCCTGGATTGTTACTGAATTTAAACAGAGAAATGCCATCAACTCTATGACATGGCCAGCACAATCCCCTGATTGTAATATTATAGAAAACTGTTGGTTATTATTAAGAAATAAATTGAAGCAACGAATAATAAATATAAACAATGCTGCCATCCTTGAACGTGAAATCCGCCATATTTGGACAGCCATCCCAACAACATACATACAAAACTTGTATCATTCAATTCCTAGACGCCTGCTTAAAGTAGTCAGTGCCAAGGGCAATATTACAAAATTTAAGGTAAGTTTTATTATTTAATTATCAAAATTTAGTGTATTATATATGACTATAACATTCCCTGTAACTCATCTGTTTACGTCCGTTTATGTGACGTCGCCGACGTTTGTTCATAAATATATGGCACAATACTGTACTCCGTAATGACAGATATTAACTTTTATTCAAAATCGTAGTCAAAATGCAACATACCTTGTTGTCTATGATCTCCCACGGACATGCATGTCTATATACTGTTTACACACTTCCTTCATCAATATTCATGAATAGGTTGAATTCTTAATTGCAGATCTTGCTGAATTTTTTTGTATTTACAACGACTTATTTAGTAAAACTTTGTGGAAAGTAATTATTTTTTGTTACACATCATGTTTCTCAAATCATTTAATCATTTTGTTTCACATAAAAAATGTGTTTATATAGCGTGTATATCTTTAACATTTTTTACATAATTCACAGAAATTTCAATAAAATATCTCTATATAAATAACACTTTTATCTTTCATCAATGAATCATTCAAAGTAGCTGTGGGCGCAACACCAACAACCTCAACACGTTGCTCGTAGAGTTTTGGAATTTGTTCAGGAAACATGCATCTTTAAAAATTTGTTTGTAGCATAAATTCATTAAATGCATTTGATTTTCTTTTAGTTATCGAGTTATCCATTTCACACATGCTACAGTTAAGAATAAATCAAGTTTGTGTCGACAAACAACTGAGACAGTTTGAGTTTTAATGTATATTATGCAATATAAAAACGTATGTACAGACATATCACAGATTATATAAAACTGACAATTAAAAACAAATATACTTGGTGAAGGGGCAAACCCAGCTATGCAAGATACATAGAGGCATCAGAACCATGTGGCAGACTAGAGGTCCACCTGAAGCAAAACAGTGAGGTGTGCTATTCTGCCTAGTGGTAGCATGCTGCATGTTCTGATGAAGAGCTCAGCAGCTCGGTTTGTGGTGTTTGAGGTGTCAAACAGTGCTGCAGTAACCGGAAGTTGAGCTGAGAAATAGGTCTGGTCATGTCGGTGGAGAGCCAGCTGGCATGCTCCTGGACTCCTTGAGTATGAGGAGTTTGAGGTGTCAAACTGATATACTCGGGAGCCTCATGTTCACATTAGCTTTAGCAAAGCAAATGACCTGACCGCTGGAACAGTATGGAGTCTGTTTCCTGAATTTTGGGGTAAAATTTTTTGGCATGTTGAGGTACAACATGCTTATCTGGCTTCTTTTGACACCATTAAGGGCTGCAAATAACCTTGGCATTTCATTGACATAAGAATACATAATGTTATGCTTAATACAATGAAAACGTATGCCACATAAATACAACTTGATTGTTGCATAACTAAGTTCTAATCTAGAGTATCAATGGGCAACAAAGTACAATAATAAATCTTGCGACACTGGAACATAAGGTAAATGTATGTCTGATGTAATATTCCACATGAGTAGAAATCTGGTGTAGGCTTGAAAACCAGTGAGATAGGATTGCTTGGTCCTGGGGGCTACAGCAGCAGGTTGTCTACAATATTGTCAAGTCTTTGAGGACCTCCTGGTATCCTGGAACAGTGCAAGGTGTTTTCCTGGCATCTGGAACCAGCTGTTGGAACTTTGGGATCTGTAAACAAGACAGACAATCGGCAATAATATTTTTTTGACCTTCAAGGTATTTGCTTTTAAAGACAAGGTTGTTAACAGCTGCACATAATGTTTACTTAGATGTGGACAGAGTAATGAGATGTGACATGAAGGAGCGTCCTGGAACTATGACTCTGCTTGCGAAACTGAGATGGCCCAATATTTGTAGAAGTTCCCTTTTGGTACAAGATTTCTTTTGAAGGAATTCATCAATGAAAGATACAATTCTGGAAATCTTGTCGGTAGGTAGCCTTGCTTCCATCCTGAGGGAATCTAGAGTGATGCCAAGGAAAGTGATAGTGGTGTCTAGACCCTCTGTTTTTTGCTTAGCAATAGGTATATTTAGCCTCTTAAAAATAAGCATGAGTAAGGCCATGTTTCTTTCTCCACATTTATCAGGCTCCTCAAAGGTGATAAAGTCGTCCAAGAGATGCAGGATATACTTAATGCCATAGTTGTTGTTAGCAATCCAGCAGATAGCCTGGGCAAGGCAATCGAAGGTTCTTGTACTAGATCTACAACCGAAAGCAAGTTTGGTATAGAAATAATAAAGGCCTTTCCATTTTAGACAGAATAAGTGCCACTGAGATGGGGAAATGGGTATTAGCTTGAAGGCATCAGATATGTCTGTTTTGCACATTGTCATTCCGGATCCAAGTTTTTGAATAGTTTTTATGGCGTCGTCGGTGGTTACGTAGGATAGCGAGCACTTTTCTTTGTCGATTAGTGAATTGATGCTGGGATCTGAAGAATCTGAATGTGGTGCTGAGAGGTTCACTATCAAACGTGCTTTATTTGAATATTTTTTGAAACTAACTCCAATGGGACTCACTCTGTATTTTGGAAAGGGGGGTGCATCGAATGGTCCTTGTAGATAACCCTTTTCCACCTCTTTGCTGAGAAGGTTTGGGCATTCGAAGTAGCAGAAAGGAGGTTTCGGCATTCCTTACTTGGCATATCTGTATTATTAATCATGGTATTAAAACCGTAGCGCAGGCCATCACAAAGATATTTACCAAACTTAGAATCAGATTGCAGTCTTAGTTCAAAATCTAGACGTCAATGTTAACTGGAGTGGAAACAGAAAGTGGAAGAGCATCTGGTTTTTGTTGTATAGTCATTTGTTCTTTTGTGTGCTTTCCTCGCATGAATTGCCTCCATGGTCACTTGCCTCGCAGATGTAGCATATGTGAGAAAATATGCAATTCTTCTGGCTGCATTTTCCTGCATTGAAATTGTTGCAAATTTCGATGCCATTGTGAGTTTTACGTGGCCTTCCATATTTGTCTTCCTTGGTAGAGTTGAGTGTTTGAGCGTTTTTCAGCATCTGGTATTGAGATGGTTTAATACGTAATAGAGGACAGAATGAGCCAGAGTGAGAAGTCGAGTTGCAGAGATGGCAGGTAGAAACTCGGGCATTCCCCATGACTATACTCAGGAGAGCATTATCCTTTATGGACCAATCAACTTTGATGTTCAGGTCGTGTAAGGCAGCAGCTGCTTGGGCCAAAAACTGTGTATGGTAATCGAAGAATTTTTGTCTGTACACATTAGAAATTTCAACGATATTACCTTCGTATCTGTCGAGCTCTACCATTCTTTCGGGAAATTTGGTACACATAATTCTTTTATATTTCCCGAATGTGGTTATAAATTCGCTAATGGTTAGGGTCTTGTGGAGGCGGGGGTCTATGGTCTCCAGAACATTGAGGCCCATATTGAACTCTGGCACAGACTTGTTCCTCTTGTATTTAGGGATGAGAAGACTTGCCAAATTAAAATCTTTGCCTTCCCAAATTTTCCGCTTAAGGGAGTCTGTTACAATGTCTAATTTGGTAGACATTCAGCAGAAACGCCGAATTGAGTTGTGCATAAGAACCCACCTATTGAAGTTCCCGAGATTGCGCTTCCCGATTCCAGAAGTTTAGTCGAATTCCTTGCAGTTTCTAGCATGTACATTTTCTCCTTGTGATCCTTTTTTGCAAGGTTGTACACAGTCTTTTGAAGATCCACTAAATTCTTTTGTAGAGTCCGTAAAGTCTCCTGAATAATGTCGGGCATGGGGGCGCCATATTGGAAGATTGCTGGGCGGAAGTGCTTGTATCGCTGCGCAAACTCTGTGAACTGTCTCTGTTTACGAGTGGTTCTGCTAGAGTAAATAGTTCCCTTGTGTTTGACCTTACATCACTGATATAATATAATAATAATAATAATATAATAATAATAATAAAACTTTATTTAAAGAAGGTAGCCTGGTTAGTGCATGCACTATTCTTCCCCAGGGCCTTCTATATATCAATTACAAATATAAACAAGTACACATGTAAATAAAACAGATATAGTCTTAAGGAATTACAATCACAAAATTATGAATAGAGTGTCCATGTCTGGTAATATGTACATACAACTAACAATCACATTGTAGATAGGATATCAAAATCTTACTGTGCTCAAATAATTGTACGACAGCTGATAATGTAATTTTCTACATTACACTTAAATGTTCGTAGAGATTGAGAGAGTCTTATGTGCTGGGGAAGTTTATTCCACAGGTGCACACCTGAGTACTGAAAAGAGGTCTTGAATAAGTTTGTACGGAACTTAGGTAATTTAAGGTCATAATTAGTTTCAGATCGCAGGTTATAAGAAGCTGAGTAGTGAAATTCAAATAAATTACAAAGATATTCGGGAGTCATTCCGCTGAAAATTTTGTATAATAATATGTATTTGTATAGATCAACTAGCTCATAAACTGTTAACCATCCAAGTTTCTCAAACAGTGGTTTAGAAGAAGAATCAGGACTTGCGTCAAGGATAATCCTGGCTGCCCTTTTTTGTAATTTAAATAGTCTACCCATGTCCTGCTTGGGGGCATTACCCCAAATAGTCAAACAATAGTTAATAGATGGTAGAATATAAGCATTGTAATATAGTTTTCTGGTATGTAGGGGAAGAAATTTTTTTATCTTACGTAGAGTAAATAACTTATAGTTTATGGTTTTACAAACTGAATCAATATGATTTGCATACTGTAACTTATCATCAATATGTACACCAAGAAGTTTCTCAGTTTCAACCATTTCAATTGTTTTGTCTGAGGCATAAAGTTGTAAATTTGGATTATCTAGTTTTGATTTTCTTTGCTGTGTCCCCATTAGCATACATTTTGTTTTGTCTACATTTAATACCATTTGGTAGAATTAGAATTTCTTGAATGATCGGCAGCTAGATCTGTGTGTGCGTCTGAATTTATGTCATTAGAAGTTTGAATACTTCTGTTCTTGGAATTTTCAAGAAATAATTTCACTGTATTCCTGATCGTCGTTGATGGAACTGAAATCCAAATATTTTTCAGTTCCGCTTTAAGCTTAGATAGAATCCAACACATTTGCTCTGTGGTGGGAACGACCGCGTCTTTCGGCCATGGTCACTCAGTCACTTCAGTGAAATACGGCTGTCACAAAATACTTTTATACAAAATCATATAATGCACAAATGCAGTCACGAAATGTTTCCCATAGTGAGAGGTAAATCAGTACACATAAAACGGCAAATGGCTGGGTAAGAAATATTTTTTCACGTGGATAAGCTTAGTGTAAATAATAACGTACACAGATCAAATGATGCTAAAACAATAGATGACTATTTATATTGACCAATCAAGAGACAGAAACTATGATTAGAACTTGGACGGTGGAATCGTAGATTCCGGAGGTTGATTGCCGACACAAACTTTGATTATGCAAGCATAAACATTAAGAATTAATTCTTTTGACATATAGACAATTTCCCAATCATAAATCTATTTGCTCACATAGGTAACGGTGGTCTCCACGTATGATGTTCAGCTATAGACTTTTTAGTTGTCATTTTTTTAGATCTACTTAATTGTAGACCTTTTAGGTTTACTTAACCCAACGCTTCTTCCATTGAATAACTAGTCCATCTATCTTTGAACCTCTTTTACTATGTATAAACCAACATTCCATACAAGTATTTGTGTCGATCCCTCGTTCCCAGCTCTTTTCCCGTTTGAACAGGGGTCATATCCCACTCCACACAGTACTGAGTGATAATTTAGTGCACCGCACTTTGGCCCGATGTCGCCTTTTTGACAATATCTAATTAATAGTGTTTGTGCATCTAAAGTCATATTTTTATTATTTATGAGTCAGAGTGTTGATTTTTTACACACGAATACTCTGGATCATACATTTTCTATGGATGTAATTTTTGTCACATTATATTTCCATATAGCCTGATAATAAAGAAAACATCACTGTCAATGCAATTTTTGAAAGTCAAGAAATTGCCATGCACTGACCATCGATATTTAAGACCTTTTAAATGTTGTTTCTAAATGCATATAACATCATTTAGCCAAAATAACGAAAGTATCATTTCCCAAAAAATAATGTAGTGCTTAAAATGAATAATTTTGGTCAGACAGTTTATGAAATATTTAAAAAGTTCACGTTTTTCTGGGACAACCCTCATATATATTGCAATGTGTTTATATGTGTATTAAAATGTTATACCATTAGTCAATTTATCATAATTTTTTTTATTGATTTTGATGTCAAAAGATCATAGACCACGGACAGAAATTCTATTACATGTTTTGCCTACATAGTTTTCATGTGATATTTTTGTTAGCTATTACAATGAAACTTAGGTCATTAATTTCTTTAACCAACAAAAAAAAAACTCCTTTGACTTTAAATCCAAAAAATTCACAAGGTCAAGAACGACATTTTCATCATTATCCATCTTCAGTTCTTTCACTCTTTTCTTTAGCAGGGGATACAAATTCCAAGAATTAGCTTATATATTATAGAATTAGGTTTTTCATGACTTGTTTGTTAAAAAGAGCAGTTTATATTGTTTGTTTGTGATTCCTGAAAAATTATTTTGCTTTCTATGTACTGTTTTAAGAAATTCATTGTATTTTGAAAACATTTTAGTTGAAAGTATTGGTTCCTAAAATGGCTATCATCAGTGACTTGTGTGCAGCAGTGGGTGAAATGATGTCATCTGATCCTTGTAAGGTTAGTAATCTTTAAAAATGTTTTACATATTCTCTTCATACAGCCTCAATAGCATATTTCCTGACCAATGACATTGGCTATCTATCCAAAGAATTGCCAATCCACGTGACATGGCTAGAATTCATACCAACCACCTTGCTTTAATTGCTTATATTTTTAAGTCACCTGAGTCACTCAGGTAGCCTATTGCTATCTGCTTTTGTCCGCGCATCATCAGTTGTAAACTTTTGGAACATTTTAGGCTTCTTCTCTTGAACCACTGAATCAATTTCAACCAATTTTGGCATGTGGCATCAGTACATGAAGGGGTACAAAAATTTTGAATTTCATAGTCCCTGCTCACCTAGGGCCTGAGGGGTGGGGCTACATCAAAATTAGTGCTATCTTTAAAAATCCTCTTTACTGCTGGACATCAAGCAGTCAAACTATTGGCAATTATAATAAGCATTTAAAAAATTGTTAAACCCCCTGCCAAAATTGTTAAATTCTTGGCCCCAGATTTACAACTGGTATTCTAACAGTGCTGAAGCAATTCTTTTTTTTTGTCGGAATGGTGATAGTGACAATCAGGGGCAGGTTCAGACAAATAAATAGATCCACTTCAACATTACTGAGTAATAGACTTATATTTTGCTGATCCATGATCATCTGATTTATGTTGCTTTTGGGCATAGCTTAAATCATCTATCAGTTTATTTTTGTTTTATTTTATACTTCTTTGGATCCTTTACAATGTCGTTTTGTACACATATAGGTGACCATTAAAGCCATTGGGCCCTAAACTTCATGTGTTTGTTCAGATTAATATTTCAGTGTGGTTGAACTTTTTCTCAGACATGGTCTGGGGTTTTCACTTGTTGCACATGAAATACATGTATGTTTTGTTATGAAACATGTATTTGTTGCTTGTTCTTGTCTGAAAAATCTGACTTCCTTTCAACAATGACAGACTCTGATGGTTATTCTTTTGAGGGATTTGATAGAGTGAGGATATCAGAAAGGCAGAGAAAAAAAGTCCCCTCTAAATGAAGAAGAGTGATAGAAGCTACAGTAATGTGATATAAATGAGTTCGCAAAATGGCCATTGTCATCCAAGTGTGCTGTGCGTTTGTGGTATATAAAATCTAATTTTTATCAATAAAATAATATTACAACTTACCTTTTCAATTTAATTTTTAGCTCACCTGAGCCAAAGGCTCAAGCGAGCTTTTCTGATCAAAATTTGTCCGTTGTCTGTCGTCGTTGTTGTTGTTGTAGTAGTTGTCATTGTAAACTTTTCACATTTTCATCTTCTCAAGAACCACTGGGCCAATTTCAACCAAACTTGCCACAAAATATCCTTGGGTAAAGAGGATTCAAGTTGGTTCTAATGAATGGTGATGCCTTCTTCCAAAGGGAGATAATTAAGAATAAGTGAAAAATTAATGGCATCATTAAAAAATCTTCTTCTCAAGAATCACTGTTAGAAAGTATGAAACTTATGTGAAAGCATCCTCAGGTAGTGAAGATTCAAATTTGTTCAAATCATGACCCCCAGGGGTAGGGTGGGGCCACAGTGGGCAATCAAAGTTTTACATAGGAATACATAGGGAAAATCTTTAAAAATCTTCTTCTCAAGAACAACAAAGTCTTGACTGCTCATATTTATATGGAAGCATCCTCAGGTAGTGTTGATTCAAGTTTGTTCAAATCATGACCCCCAGGAGTAGGTTGGGGCCACAGTGGGCGATAAAAGTTTTACATAGGAATACATGGGGAAAATATTTAAATATCTTCTTCTCAAGAACAGCAAAGTCCTGATTGGTCATATTTATATGAAGCATCCTCAGATAGTGTTAATTCAAGTATGTTCAAATCATGACCCCAGGGGGTAGGGCGGGGCCACAGAGGGCGATCAAAGTTTTACATAGGAATACATGGGGAAAATCTTTAAAAATCTTCTTCTCAAGAACAACAAAGCCAATATTGGTCATATTTATATGGAAGCATCCTCAGGTAGTGTTGATTCAAGTTTGTTCAAATCATGACCCCCAGGGGTAGGATGGGGCCACAGTGGGCGATCAAAGTTTTACATAGGAATACATAGGGAAAATCTTTAAAAATCTTCTTCTTAAGAACAGCAAAGTCTTGATTGGTCTTATTTATTTGGAAGCATTCTCAGATAGTGTAGATTCAAGTTTGATCAAATCATGACCCTCAGGGGTAGGTAGGGGCCACAATGAAAGTTTAAACTTGTAGGGAAAAAGTCACAGTCAAAAAAAATGTGTAAGCATCCTTAGTTAGTGTAGATTCAATTTTGTTGTTATCATACCCCCCTTCCCTTTTAGGGGTAGGTCAGAACCACTTATGCATTTAAGCATTGCAATACTAAACTGATTTTTGCTTTTTTCCTAGCCACAGTGCTCAGGTGAGCGATGTGGCCCTTGGGGCTCTTGTTTTTTTTGCTTTTGTATTGGTGTTATAAAACAGTTAAAAAGTATATCTTTGAGGGAGCAAGATTCCAGTTCTCCTTGACCAGGACCATTTCCCTTTGGAAATAGTCCTGGCCTTGGGGAACTGGAATCTTGCTAACTCCCTCAATGATATACTTTAATTGTATCCTATTTCTCTTGCTTTTGGGCAACAAAGCTTCATCTATAAGTTTATTTCATACTCTATGGCTCCTCTAAATTGTAACATACTCAGGTGACTGTAAAGGCCCTTGGGCCTCTTGTTTTAAAGTAGTTTTGCAAAAAGTGTACGTGTGTAGCTGAAAGCATTGAAAGGATACAAAAGTGTTAATACTGATGGAAATTACTGCATGAAGGTGAGCCAAAGCAAATATAGATCTACATACGGGTGATCAAAAAGTTCGCGAACTAATTGAATTACTTCCTTAAAAGAAATAAAATGAGGTTTCAGTCTTTATTATTTTTTAAAGTAGTCCTCTCTGCTTTTAATGCACATCTGCCATTGTTCTGCCCATGTGCGAATCACATGATCCAGGCAGTCACGTGACATGCTATGTAGCAGTCTGTTCAGAGAAGCTAAAAGATTTTTCCGAGTCTTGTATTTCTTACCATTTATAACAAGAATAGTCCATCTGTCAGAAATGGCCAAATCTCGGCAATAGGATGGGTGGATAAGAATATCCCTTCCGACAATTTGTATGGTGACCCATCACAACCCAAGTCCTCTGTCTCGGGAGCGTCGTTTATCCAATGTGGATAAAGTATGGGCGCTCTCTTTTTATCATATCTCATATGTTTAAAGTCTAAAGTAAACGAAATTTTAGGGATTTAATAATTATATTATTGTTAAGATATTCAACCATTATTCTAATTGTAACTTGACGATGATTCATAACAAATTGCTCAACTAAGGAAACATCTTTTCCCCAGCTTGCTTTCGCTGGGCAATAGAACAAACATCATTTTTAACCATCTCCTTGTCTTCATTTAAACAATCAATTTAATTAATGATTGAACTTCTGGTAAGTCTTTTGTCTTCATTAACCTTGTACAAATTATCATATTCTACTGCAAAGCAATTTCCAAGATATACATTAAACTTTACAGCCGTTCGTTGCTCAAGTGCGACTGAATCAACCATTTTTTGTCACAAGTGACCTACATATTGACGTTATTTTCACATTGTGACGTCACAAACACGGAGCAAAACATTATTTAACATCTGTTATCTATAGAACATGTGTATGAATATATGTGTGCCAATTAAATTTCATTCTGATCTGAATTGTGGTTTTGTAGATATAGAAATAGTTCGCGAACTTTTTGATCACCCCTCGTACATGCCAGTCAAAGAAAAGCATCTGTCCAGACTTATATGTTTGTAATCCCACTAGCTTCAGAGTTAGTTATCTAAAAATTTTACTAGCCTATACTTGAATGAAAAAAAGGTGTAGCCATCGGAATAAGTTTATGTAGATTGATTGATTGATTGTATGTTGTTTAACATCCCTTTCGAGAATTTTTCACTCATATGGAGACACCACCACTTGCCGGTGGAGAGCTGCAAATTTTTGTCCTATACTCGGCACACTTGCAGCCACTAAGCAGTGCGGGATCTTTTTCGTGAAAGCACCTACTGCGACACGGGACCTCGGTTTATACGGTCTCATCCGAAGGACTGGTCTCCACGTCCCAAAGTGTGATTTGAACCCGCGACATAAGGATCAACTCCTTACTTCGCGACTCTAGAGCAGACGCTCTAACCACTGTGCCACGCGGGTGACAAGTTTATGTAGAGTAATAAGCAATATAACTGGTAAATAATAAAATTAAAAGAAAAATGCATCACCTGAAGTTTTAGCTGAAATCAAGAAGGATGCTGGTCTTAACCTTCAATCTTTATAGTTAAAACATCACCATCATGGTGCCCGCTCGATTGCTCTGGTGTAAAAAATTGTTGGTTGCAGTGTTGCTGCAAGGCCAGGGTTAAGTTCTACAGTAGGTCTTACTGGAGATCTATACCAGCAATAAGGAGGTCAAGATGTGTAGCTGTATAATACTACCTGTAGAGTTTGTCAATCTTGGACAACTTTCTCTGCTCCAGATTTTTTGAGCCTCGGGCTGGGAATTAGGGTCTATAGTATGTTTCCACTTATGTGTGTCATTTTCACATATACATATATATGGAATAAAAAATAATACACAGAAAAACAAACTAAATTGTAAATATTTTAAAATAAATTTAATGCTAAAACAACATTTCTTTTTTTCATGTAATATAAAAAGCCATGTGCTGCCAACGCTTGGTTGTGATGAGAAAATTTCTTACACTTTACAATCCGATCTAAATTCATCGCTTATTTACCCATCGAGATTAATAAATAAATAAATCACTTTTTTCGAGGCACAAGTAAGTCAACACATATAAATATGCTATGAAATAGCGGACATAAACTTAATATAAAAAATTCTTTATGTATCTTCAAGACATCCTTACCTCTGAAAGTTTCAGCACAATCAAGCCAGTAACCAAAATCCAATAAAACCTAAAGCTAAAATTATGGTTTAATCTTTCTCGTACAATGTTTCAGAGTTTTGTTGTACATTAAGTTGTGTTTCTCTCAAATCTTTTCCCAAGACTCTGCATTAATTAAGTTATAAAACATTTCTCTTCAGATGGTGGTTACAGATGTATACAATCATAGATTTCACAAAATCTTCTCTCCGGGAGATGCCCTTTCACACATCTTGGATAGAGATGATATTTTTATGTAAGTATCTAAGATCAATGTAGCTTTCAGTAGATTTATTAGCAAGCTTTTGTCAAGCAATATATTAAACTGTAGAAGGAAAAATGATTTCAACTGGACAAGAATTGGCTTGTTTATTGGTTACAATGCAGAATCATTTGGACCATACAAGAATTTGCAGATGCCTTGCAGTAATCAGACTGTGTTTGTCAGTCCCCCTAACCACAGTTTTCCTCTTTCTACCTCATCTGAGCCAAAAATTTTGATATAAGTGTTCGGCATCCATCTGTCTGTCTGTCTATCTGTCTGTCCCCTGTCCTGTGTTGTCTGTAAACTTTTCACTTCTTCTCCAGAACTACTAAGCCAATTTAAACCAAACTTGCCAAAAGGCATCCTTGAGTAAAGGGAATTAAAGTATGTTCACAGGGAGCACCCTCTTTCAAAGGGAGATAATTAAGAATTCATGGTAATTAAAAATTCTTCTTAAGAACCACTGAGCCATATGAAGATAAAACTTATGTGAAAGCTTTATTACATACTGTAGATTCAATTTGTTCATATTATGACCCCCAAGGGTAGCATCTTCAGGTAGCATAGATTCAACTTTGTTCAAATCAATGGCCTCCTTGGTTAAAAGTGGAGGAACAATGGGAGATCAAAGTTTTTCAATGTCCATTTATATATATTTGCATATTTGCTTGATCATCATCATAAAACGAAGTATTCCTTATATTTACATGATTCCATAGATTCATGAGCTCAATCCAAGCCCCACCCACTTCTCTCAATTTTCTTTAAACCACTCCTATTGGTGAACCAATAGCTTTATGAATAAATCAATTTTTTTATCATTTGTTAGTAGTTTTATCTTGGACAAAGAAATTTGACAATGTAAATATTCCAATTTAATGGGCCAATTTCAACAAAACTTGCCACAAAGCATCCTTGGGTGAAGGGGATTCAAGTTTGTTCAAATGAAGGTCCATGCAACTTTCAAAAATCTTCTCAAGAACCACAGGACGAGAAAAGTGGAAACTTGTTAAACCTTCCTTATGTAGTGTTGACTCAAATTATTTCAAATCATGATCCCCTAGAGTTGGGTGATATGGAAGCATCCTCAGATAGTTTAGATTCAAATTGTACAAATCATGACTGGGGGGGGGGGGGGCTACAATGGGTGATTATAGTTTTACATAGGAATATATAGGAAATAGTCTTTTATAATATTCTTTGCAAGAACAGCAAAAGCATGATAAGTCATATTGATATGGAAGCATGCTCAGGTAGTGTAGATTCAAATTGTATAAATCATGACCCCAGGAGTAGAGTGGGGCTACAGTGGGTGATTAAAGTTTTACATTGGGAGATATGGGAAATAATGTTTGATAATATTCTTCATAAGAACAGCAAAAGTATGATAAGTTTGTTCAAAACATGACATAATGTGTAGGGTGGGGCCATAATGGGTGATCACAGTTTAACATAAAATCTATCAGAATATTTTTTAACAGATAATATTCTTCTCAAGAACAGCAAGGCATGATAGGTCATATTGATATGGAAGCATTGGTTAGTGTAGATCCAAGTTTGAATTATTAGTCAACTTGTCCTTGAACTTACTGTAGATTTACTGTATTCACAATTATTGGCTCACCCCTACCACAATGTTTGGCTTTGCTCTTTGTATATACGTGAATTTCAGTGCTAAAACTTGTTGAATTGTATGGTTGTTAAGATATTATTTGATGATGTAAGATGAAAAATTTTGCTTAATTTGTATTACAGTTTTTTTGTTCATATGTTACCAGGGTTCATAAGTGCACTTGTTCTTTCTTCTCAAGCCATGATTTGTATGTCTTTTAACAGATATGAAGTGCCAGTATCTCCTACTGATAGTTCTGATACTATGCTAGTTCCAGTCTACATGAGAGAAAATCGGTAATTTTATTTTCAATATACATGTATAAATGCCAGCTTAACCAATCTGTTAATTATCATCCATTATACACCAGAAACTGAATCTTCTACACTCATGAAGAGCTTAAGAAATTTTGCTATAGAAAGGAATTTCAGACTTTGTGTATAAAATAAGTAAATGAATCATTTGATAAAAATATATTTTTAAACAGAAGTATTATAGCTCCCCTGTGTCAAAGGCTAAAACCCATTCTCAATGTAAGGACCCAAACATCTCTACAATTTTTCAAAAAAATGAAGATAGCAACTTTTCTATCAAATATGTTTGAAAGAAAGTACAGCCCCTGAGACCTTCTACTTTCTCATTTTTCCGTTTGCTCACCATTCGTTCAGCGTGCGTTCACCGTTCACTTTCCATTCACAGTTTTGCGTTCAGCATTCACCGTTCACAAAGCGTTCACCGTTCGCTCCCGTTCATTCACTTTGCATTCTTGCGTTCAGCGTTCAGTCTTCATTGTCATTCGGAACTCCAAAGTGAAAGGACTTATCTTTTTAAAAGAAAAAGCGTTAAAGTAAGGGTTTACTGGTTTAAAGTATCATTATTTTCTGCAAAAAATTATCTCCAATATTTTTTATTATTTTTTAACTTAACTGTTGATTATTTATTAAATTTCTCTTAATAATAAATGTTGTTGGAAACATATTCATTCAGTACGATGCTACAGGTACAAGATTAAATTTAAATACGGCAACATACATGTACCGATACGGCGCTGCAACATTCTGATATTATGTCAAAGACCACAAATCATGGGTAGAGAGATGATAATTCGGATCACTTTACTAACCAACTGCAGAATAATTACCAAAATATTCATTTCTAACACATTTTTTCTCAGTTACTATAGAAATACATGTTCATTTGTACATGTTACAACTACTTCTGAGAATTATAGATATTATTACGGATTAAATATCTACGGAGCCATGTACAGTGATTGTGTGGTTAAAAAACTATTTATTTGAATTGTAATACTCTAAAAAAAATTATAATAATAAAAACTGCAAGTTTTTGGTGGATCTGGAAGGGTATAAGGTTTTCTTTTTCACAAATATAGTCAAAGTCTTTCGTATGAGAGGGAAAAAAATCCTTCATCACTGTAACTATTTATATGTTTACCATTTAATCCCCCCCCCCCCCACTTTCCTGAATCTGCCACTTCGTAAGTATTTGCAGTATATTTTAGTTTATTAATGCGTTTTGTAACATTAAAATTTCAGTTTATAAATGTTCATGCATCTAAGAGAGTCATTAATTAATGGTGGTTCAAAATACACGTGCTGATAGTGGTATTTGAATTAGCAAGGATCAAATTCATGCGACTTCATTATTCCAAGTGTTTATGTCCAATACATTTTATTTATTTATTTATTCATTTATTTACTTATTGAGCAATGTTGGAATGAGATCTAGAAATGATCAAAAAAGTTTTTAAAACTCCTTGGGAACATTAGAACTTTGCCTTGAGCATGACGAGACTTACAGCAGCACAGTGTCAATGATTTTGATTGACAGGACAAGCATGTGGACTTCATGTGAACTTGAAGCAGGAAAAAAAACGATTATGACTGCCAAACAAATTGATTTGTTGATAAAGATTTGGTTTTTTTCACTGCCTGATATATATATAAAAAAAAAATTCTTGATACAGGTACATGCATTTGAGGAAGGGGGGGGGTGTAAGATGGAATCTGTCTCTCTCTCTCTCTCTCTCTCTCCCTGTATAATTTGTCTGATTATATATAAGTATTGCAGCATATTACTAAAAATATCAATTACTGTTGTTCATATATGAATGCCTCTGTGTATCCTCTTGTTCACATGTCATAACGGGGAAAGGGGGGTGTGTGTCAAAAGTGCTAAAAGATTATCGTTAAAAATAGAAATGTCACATAAATAGATAATTGCATGAAAAAATAGAGTACATGTATATTTATATAACACATCCACAGACCTTTGTAAAATATTTTTAATTGCAATTTTTTTAAATTATTTTACACGGAATCGCCTCTGTATGGAAACACATGTGTCCTTGTAATTTTCTCTACTTTGAATACAGAGTTTTGTATAAGTAACAATGTTTAACAGCAATAATTTATTTGTGACTAAACAGCTTAATTAAGTTAAAAATAATAGATATGTGCAGAAAATATTGTAAGAAACATAATTCATAGACGTACTTAATGTGCATGTATCATTTTCTTACGATAATGTGGGAATGTTTATTAATTAATTTATTTATCTATTTTTCTGGAAGTGTTCATAACAATTTTTTACATGGTATGAATTCCTTTATTTAGGAGATATATTAATGTTTTTGCACCTAACAATAGAATAAAATAAAATGTATACAATGTAAGGAAAAGATCGGAGACATTCCGAATAAATCGTTCATCTTACGTTCACCGTTCACTTTGCGCTTGCGTATGCGCTCTGTTCACGTTCTGCGTTCACTCACCGTTCACCAACCGTTCACCAAATTACGTTCAGCATTCACACATCATTCACTCACTGTTCGCTCTGCGTTCGTTCAGCGTTCACTCTGCATTCGCTCACCGTTCAAGGGGGAAAGTAGAACGTTTCAGGGACTGTATCTCAAGATTCTGTTACAAGTTTTCTTTCGTCTTATTTTAATACAAGTCATGGAATAATGACAATACATTGAAATAGGGGGATGATTTCATGCAAAAATATGGCTGGAAATTTACACTACTTTCTGCCTAGGTCACATTTAAGCAGATGGTCAGGCGACCAAAAAACATGATCGGCAGACTCTAGTCTAGGGGGATGCAGAGTAGTTGCATTAATTCCTAGGAACACCGATACCAATTAAAGTAAAAATATTTATAAGTTGGCCAACCCTCGCCTGATCATTAATCGCTGGGCTGCAGTTTGAATTTCACCGTCAGCCGACATTTACGAAAACCCAATTACTAAATGTCAACCGACCATCAACTGACTTTAAAAGCTGTATGCCAATGGTCGGACGATGATCGAAGGTTGGTCGATGGACTATTCAACAACTGCTTCAATTGAAGGAATCGGCCACCAACGCAGAAAAAAATTATATCTTTGCCCAACTGACATAAAATTGGTCAGCCCATGAAAAAAGAGGTAAAAATCAGGGAAGACAAGGGCTGATCAACTGCCGACTATGGCCCAAATAATCATATTTTTACCTTAAAAACCATCGATCATTTTTAGGAAATGTGACTTGGGTTTTACTATAATGTCTAAAAAGGTCTACAGGTAAAACATGGTCCTTAAAAATCACAATTAGAACATCTCATCTTAATTCCAATATATTCTAACAACTCTGTTAACAAAATATTCTCGGGACATACGAATGTGCATTTAATTAAAAAAAAAAACACAGGTAACTGTTTGATCCAGAAGACAAACAAAACAGTTTGTTTAATATACATGTACTTTAAATTTTTTTCTCTGTTTTGTTGAACCATCAGTTTGCCTTTGAATCATGTCATTTTTCTATAGATACTGGAACTTAGCATATACATGAAGTAAAATTCTATTTTGTAGTAATACTGTTAATTTAATTAAGTAAAACCTACATCATATGATGTCATAGTTAAGTGAATTAATTAATGCAATTGACTGTCTCAGCTAATGAAAATACACAGCTGTGTTACAGTACACGCAACGTTTTTCTTTACAATTCTATCATGTCCTATCATGCGTTTATCCTATCGTATAGTGCATGTATCCTATCGTATAGTGTCATTTATCAGGTTTTGCATTTTCTATCGTATTGTGTTTTCCATTTATCAGGTTTTGAGTTTTCTATCGTGTTTTGCATTTATTGGGTTCTATCGTGTTTTGCATTTATCGTGTACATTCAGAAACCCTCACATTTTATCTTTACTATGGGAAGAAACACCCGTGATACCCCAAGTTTTTTTTTCATTTTGTTAACTTACTTACGATTACTTTAACTAAGAAGTGAAAAGAGAGTTTTATATCTTAGCTTTGGTCAATTATTAAAAGAAATTAGAATAGAAAGAAAAGAATAAAATAAATAAATTAATTAATAATTAAATAAATAAATAAAAAATATCATGATCAAGCAGAGAGCGGAAATAGAAAGCTACAACATATTTTTGGAAATGAATTAAATGATCCCTTGGTCTTTATTTTAATTTATCAAATTGTAAAGATGAGAAATATTATAATTTTCTTTAAATAGTCAGAGTCATTAGAGGAAGATTTTTAAAAGGCAGGAGGTGCAGTATGTGTACCAAAAAATAATAATAAGCACGGGTCTATTTTTATTATGTATTTTTATTTCAATTGCGAAATCAGTTATACACAAAGTATTCTTTTTTTTTCCAAGACATTGTCTGATAATAGAGTAATGTGTTTATGCCGCTGATCTGCATATATGAATAATTATTTTAAGTCTTGATACCAAATGATTCATAAAGCATAAGATAATGGTCATGATAACATTTACATAGATTTTGTCCGAAGTGCATATATGTGTGTCTGGCGAGGAGAAGCGGGGGGTAGGGGTTACTTCATATGTTGATCATTGTATTTTTATGCACATGCAGAAACTATCCATTTTATTATTGAAGAGAGAGAGAAAATTTTATTTTTGCTGGTCTGCAATGCACATGATTTGAAAAATAGTATGATATCTTAATTGTCAAGAAAACCCCTTCTCGCTTTATTTACACCAGCCAGTAAAAATTTAATTTTATCATTTAGTGATTTCACTATATGATCAAATCAGATCTAATGTAAGAATTAGCTTATTTTTATTTTTCCTTTTGTTTCTTTCCATTTATTTTCTTCATCCACTTGATTCAATTCAATTGAAAATTATTTTCAACCTGACTGACAAAATAGTGTGTTATTACATTTTGCGTTGCTGCATTTTGCTTAATCTCGATGCAAAATGTTACAACGCAAAATATGATAATCCAAAAATCGTGTAATTACATTTTGCATTATTACATTTTGTTTTGATCTCGACGTAAAATGTAATAACGCAAAATGTAATAATATTAAAAGTCTGTTTTTTACAATTTGTGTTATTTCATTCTGAGTTGATATCTATGCAAAATGTTATAATGCAAAATGCAATAATCCCAGTTTATTACATTTTGCTTTGTTATTACATTTTGCGTTGTAACACTGGTGGGTATCCAGTTTGGACAAATTATTATCAGCCACAGCAACAGCCAATCTATTTGTGGTTGTGTTAGAAAGTGCATGAGGGGAATGAGGTGTTATTTTTTATTGTCTCATTGGAATTATTTTTAAGTCACCTGAATTTACTCAGGTGACCTATTGCCATCTCTTTTCGTCTGTTGTCGTCCTCGTGCGTTGTGCGTCGTGTGTTAACATTTGTACATTTTCAGCTTCTGCTCTTGAACCACTGAACCAATTTCAACCAATTTTGGCATATAGCATCTATGGGTGAAAGGGAACAAAAATTGTGAAATTCATGGCCCCTGGCCCCCTGGGGCCTGAGGGGTGAAGCTAAAACCACAAAAATTAATGCAATCCTTACAAATGTTCTTCTTAACTCCTGGACATCAAGCAGTCAAAGTACTAGCATGATTGTAATAAGCATTGAGTCCTCTACCAAAATTATGAAATTCATGGCCCCTGGGTCAGGGGTTCTGGTGCTAGGGTGGGGAACTGTTGAACATATAGTGAAAATGTATTATTTCTTTAAAAATCTTATCCTCTGCTCCTGGGTATTCAGGGAACAAATACATAGTTATGATGAGGAAGGGTGACTCTTCCAAAATTGTGAATTTCATGGCCCCTGACTCGGGTTCTGATGTTAGGGTGGGGCTCTGATGATTATATAGTGAAAATGCATTAATTCTTTGAAAATCTTCTCCTCTGCTCCTGGGTATTAGTGAAACAAACTAGATGCATAGTTACGATGAGGAGAAATGCCTCTTCCAAACTTGTGAATTTCACCAGGCTCCTGGGTCAGGGGTTCTGGTGTTCGAGCGGGGTTCTAATGTTTATATAGTGAAAATGCATGAACTCTTTTGAAAACCTTCTCCTGTGCTCCTAAATTACACCGATGAACTTAGTACATTGTTTTGATGAGGAAGAGTGCCTCTTCAAAAATTGTGAATTTCATGGCCCCTGGGTCAAGGTTCTAGAGTTAGGGCATGGATCTAATGATTATATAGCGAAAATGCATTAATTCTTTAAAAATCTTCTTCACTGCTCCTTGGTGTTAATGAAACAAATTAAATGCATAGTTATGATGGGGACAGATGCTTCTTCCAAAATTGTGAATTTCATGGTCCCTGCTTCAGGGGTTCTGGTGTTAGGGCGGGGCTTTAATGGTTATATAGTGAAAATGTGTTAATTCTTTGAAAAATCTGATCTTCTGCTCCTGGATGTTAAGTTGATGAACTAACTACATACTTTTGATGAGGAAGAGTGCCTCTTCCAAAATTGTGAATTTCATGGCCACTGGGTCAGGGGTTCTGGAGTTAGGGCGGGGCTCTAATTATTATATAGTGAAAATGCATTAATTCTTTGAAAATCTTCTCTGCTCCTGGGTATTAAAATGATGAGCTAAGTACATAGTTATGGTGAGGAAGATTGCCTCTTCCAAAATTGTGAATTTCATGGCCCTTGTGTCTGGGTTTCTGGTGTTAGGGCGAGGCTCTAATGATTACATAACGAAATGCATTAATTCTTTGAAAAAATTCTCCTCTGTTCATGGGTATTTAGGAAACAGACTAGATGCATAATCATGATGAGGAAAGGTGCCTCTTCCAAAATTGTTAATGATGTGGCCTGTGGGTCTTGGGTTCTGTGTGTGTGTGTGGGGGGGGGGGGGGGGGGAGCACATATTAAAATAAAATAATCTTCTGTACTGGCTAAGGAAAGTAAGGAAATCCATTGTAAATGTGTCACAAGATTTTATTGATGAGGGTGACGATAACTGGTAAGTGAGGTTGAAATAACAAATGATGATGAATGATGTATGACATTCAAATACGTAGAAAATGATGTTTGACATAGAAATATGACGTTGAATGACGATTGACAAGACAATTGATGATTTACAATATAGAAGTTTCTTCCAGTGACATAAATATCAGTTGTATCTGTACAAAGATGACTGGAAAACTAGGAAATCCATTGTAAATGTGTCACAAGATTTTATTGATGAGGGTGACGATAACTGGTAAGTGAGGTTGAAATAACAAATGATGATGAATGATGTATGACATTCAAATACGTAGAAAATGATGTTTGACATAGAAATATGACGTTGAATGACGATTGACAAGACAATTGATGATTTACAATATAGAAGTTTCTTCCAGTGACATAAATATCAGTTGTATCTGTACAAAGATGACTGGAAAACTAGTAGTAAATACTGCAGGCACCTAGCCCTGCCGTGTCCTGCCATAAAATCACGGGCTCTACACAAAAAAATACTGTGCCCCAAAAATGATGATGTCACATCACAAGTGCAGTGATAAGTCTTATTACCGAAAATGGCCGTAACATTTTCTTTTGCTCCAGGGTATTAAGCAAACAAACTAAATGCATAATTATGATGAGCAAGGTTGCCTCTTCCAAAATTGGGAATTTCATGGCCCCTGAGTCAGGGGTTCTGGTATTTGGACAGGGCTCTATTGAGTAAATGAAAATCTTCTCCATTAAGCAAACAGACTAATTGCAATAATGTAAATGTTTGAATAAAAATATAAGTAAATGTGCCTTTTCTCTGCTCCTGGGTATCTAGGGGGCAGAGTATAAAATTGTAATAAGTAAAGCAAATGAGAGTTACTTCCCTTTGCTAAATTGTGTTTAATCAAGAAATTCTTCTGTTTAATTTAATTAACAGGTTATTTGATTGAATGAGAATACAAGAAAGAATTTTATATATATTGAAACAAAATGAAAATAAATGTTTGGTTTAAATGAGCAAATTATGCTCAAAGTCAAATTATTGCTTGGTAAGCAATATAAAAGATTGATATAAAGATTATTCATGTAGCAAAGGGCCAATTGTACTTAGTATGTGTACACTGGGGTGTCCTGTTTGATGATAGAAAGAGTTATGTTCAGGTAAATTCATGGAGATCAGAGTTTGGATTGCTAGAGTCTGCTTGAAGTTGCGAGTGCTGGTAGCAAGTATTACTAACTTTATTATATAGTCAAGAGGCAAGTGTTACCAAGTGGCAAGCAGCTAAGTTGTTTGTGTAGAGGTATCACCTTGAGTAAATATACAGGCATTAGAGATTTCTCTGTGTATTAGCACTAGGCAAGTGACAAAAACAATATCTGTACATATTGAATACCTTACACACTAGGCAAGTGTCCATTGTATTTGTGTATTTTGCATTCATTATCATCCATAAGGAGATCAGTTGAGTCTCACTTGTTACAATAAGTAAGGGTAATTTTACCAGATTTTTAGGTCACCTGAGTCACTCAGGTGACCTATTGCTATCCATTTTTGTCTGTCGTTGTGCGATGTGCATTAACATTTTCAGCTTCTTCTCTGAAACCGCTCAACCAATTTCAACCAAATTTGGCATATACATGTAGCATCTGTGGGGGAAGGGGAACAAAAATTGTGAATTTCATGGTCCCTGTCCCCCTGGGCCCTGAGGGGTGGGGCTAAAATCACCAAAATTAATGCAATCTTTAAAAATCTTCTTCTTTACTCCTGGACATCAAGCAGTCAAACTGTTGGCATGATTGTAATAAGCATTGAGCCAGAGTGCTTCTACCAAAATTGTGAAATTCATGGCCCCAGGATAAGGAGTTCTGGTGCTAGGATGGGGCTATATAGATCATATAGTGAAAGTGCATTATTTCTTTGAAAATCTTCTTCTCTGCTATTGGGTTTTAAATAAACTAACTTAGTGCATAGTTATGATGAGCATGGTTGCCTCTTCCAAAATTGTGAATTTCATGGCCCCAGGGTCAGGGGTTCTGGTGAAAGGGGGGGGGGCTTTATTGATTATGTAGTGAAAATGCATAATTTCTTTTAAAATATTTTTTCTACTACTGGTTATAAAGCAAAGAAACAAGTGTATAGTTTTGATGAGCAAGGGTGCTTATTCCAGAATTGTGAGCTTATGGCCAATGGGTCAGATGTTCTGGTGTAAGGATTTAATAATATAGTGAAAATGTATTTCTTTGAAAAATTTTTGTGCTTTTTGTGCTTTGAGGCAAACAGAAAAAGTTTTAATATGCAAGGGTGTTTTTACCAGAATTTTGAACACCTGGACCATTTAATCAAGTGTTCTGGTCCTGGCCAGTGCTCTATTAACTTGTATTCTGCTGAGCAAAGTTATTCCCCTTTGCCATTCACCTTTGATAGTAAATCACTGTAAATAATGTATTTGAATGCCTAATAGAATAAGAGAATTATGCAAGAATATTTATTGTATAGTACAAAAAGTACTTTCATAGTTTTAATGATCAGGTAGACTTGGAAATAATAGATGAATAAAATTGAGACAAAAATAACTTATCTTTTTTAATTGTTCTTCAAAGGCGCAAGAGAAGCCAATGTTGGAAGTAATAATATGGGGTTAAAAAATAGACAGTTTGTTAATAGTCTGCATGGTAATAGTGATAAATTGGGGACAGACAGATACTAGACCAATTATTTTGTTGATGCAAATCTTACTGTTTTTCTTGCTTTTGGGCAACAAAGCTTCATTTACCAGTTTATGGATCCTCTGAATTGTTGTATTGTACTCAGGTGACCATTAAGGCCCTTGGGCCTCTTGTTGAAATTCTTGGGCAAAATAGCTTCAATTATCAATTAATTTTGTTTTATACTTTTGTGGATCCTTTACAGTATTGTATTATACTCAGGTGACTGTTAAGGCCCTTGGGCCTCTTGTTTATTGATTGCATGCATAAGAGTTAGTATAATTTTTTTTTTAAATGTTTTATATTATGTATTAATGATTGATAGCAATGCTTTTAATATTTTTGTCAATTCAACAAGATATATTTATATATGATTTTACGAAAAGTTTGTACAAGAAGTGCTCCCTAAAGTAGGAGTGTATAATGTTTAAAGCAACTCGATACAAGTTTCCAGATTATTACAATAGGGAAAAATTGATAAATTTCATCTTGAATTTGCTACAGCTGCTATTGACACAACACTTTTTTTTTTGACAAAGCACATTTATTGTGACGTCCATCATCTGCAGCATCATCAAGACATAGATCCAGGGTATCATGATTGACACATGAAAATTTGCAGCCGATTTGATGCTTTGCATCAATAAATTATCTTGTTACAGTATTAAAAAAATTTCTTCTCAAGAAATACTGAACCAGGAAACGTTAAATTTTGTGACATTTTCCTGATATAGTACTGATTCAATTTTCTTCCAGTCATATTCCATGGGAGGTAAGGACCACAATGATGATCCCTGGAAGTGACCTTGATGATCAAATTTTACTTGAGAATATAAATATATATTATAAATATTGGGCAAGTCTTTTAAAATAATTTTCTCAAGAATACGTTGCTCACGAGGAGTAATATTAATGTGATAGCAATCTCAGGTAGTATAGATTCAAGCATATTCGATCATAGCTCATGGGGATAGGGTTGATCACTGTTCTGAAAAACAGCAGAAACAAGGTGACCCAGGTGAGCATTGCAGCCCATATGCCTTCAGTTTGTGTAATGTTGGTTGCTTTTGAATCTTTTCATTGATCATAATTTTATTTTCAGATGCAAAAATAATTGCTCATCAAATTATCAAACACCATCTTGGCAGTTGTTTGGTCAGCCATTATTCTTGGCTCTGCCAAGTAGAACGTGTACTGCTGAAGATTTGTATAATGGGTTCCTTCAAAGAGTGTCGTAAGAGGAAATCTTTACTTTTATTTGAATTTTTCAAAATAATATTTGTCATACTGTTTGTTGAAATATTACAAATGAAGCATTGATAAATGGATATATTCTGTTCATTAAGAACATAGGATACTCAAAACAATATACAGTATATATGCATGAAAACCCTATGCAGAGGTGATAATTTGTCTTCATTCGAAACAGTCCATAATAGTTTTTTCACCTGAAGAATCTAAATTTAATGAAATAGAGAAGGAAATATTTCTCAAACCTCTTTGTTTTCTTACCCACTGCTCTGATTCAACACTTTCAAAATACAGGTGACTCTCGATGGCTTGAAATCCAATCTCTCCAAGTTCTTGCTCTCTTGAAGTAAAACGCCAGTCCCATTTTTTTTTTCTCTCTGTGTAACTTAGAAAATTTACTCTTAATCTCTCAAACTTCCAATATATCTTAAGTTCTCTATTACCCCATTCATACGACGAAAATTTGCTTATGTGTGCAAATTTACAGATGAGTAAATTTACACACATAAGTAAAAGTTAATTTGCTATGCATTCAGACGAGATTTATGTACCATAAGTAAATCCTCAAATTGTCATTTAAAATAAGGAGATGGACCGCTTCAGACTTGTGAATTTTCACAGAAAAAGGGTATTTCCTTACTATTTGGGTATAGGATTAACTTACTATTTAGGTATAGGATTAACTTTTGGATGTTCCTCAAAGGAAGTAGAAGAAAAATTGGATCCAAAAATTGGTACGACAAAACCGTTCTTTATGACTTAAAGGACGAAGATTGGTATAAGAATTTTGAATGTTTAAGGAAAATTTCATAAAATTTTGTGAGAAGTTGGGAAATGCTTTTGTCCCAACCCAAAGGCTGTAGAAGAGCTGTTGGATGTAAAGAAGAAGGTGGCTGTTACCATCTACTGGTTAGCGTCTTCTTCAGCGAATAAGGGACGTACGATTGGAAATCATTTTGGTGTTGGGAAATCTACCCTGTATGATTGCAAACATCAAGTTTACGAGGCCATTATGGAACATCTGCTTGAAGAATATGTGTATTTTCCAGAAGGAGAATGAAAAGAGTGAAGATAACAAACTGTGATCGATCTCAAAAATCTTCAAAAAATAAAAATATGTGAAGAGGGAATAAACACGGACCCCTGGAAATTCCAGTGGTGGGATCAGGTGCCTAGGAGGAGTAAGCATTCCCTGTCAACCGGTCACACCCACCATAAGCCCTATGTATTGATCATTCTGGAGTCAAATTAAGTATAAACAAAGTCCTAACATTTGGTATGAAAGAAGTCAGCCAAAATACGATCCAATGATAGGTTATATTTGCTAATAAGATCATTATTATGACCATAGAGTAATTTTTCGTCAGTCGCCATATTGGGCATAAACTTCTCATACTGGACAATGAGGCAAAGATAACACAGTTTTTCTTAGGAATATATGTTAACAAAGTTCATAGGTTTAGTAATTCAAAGATTTTTGCCCTTATGTTTCTGCTCAAATACCAGTTTGATCTCCAAGATGGCGACCAAGGGAAATAACTCGAATTGAAAATGTGTCATATGAAATCTATATATTTACCAAATGATGACTTGAAACGAGGTTGTTGAAATCCTTGTAACATAAACTCATCTGTCAGTAGCCTGCCTAAGTCTAAAACTGAGAAAGGATGAAGAAAGTCATCAAGGGCTAAACTATGGTGGAGCGATTGATGGCACGCATATTCCTATCATAGCTCCTAAGCATTCACACGGAGACTACTTGAACAGGAAGGGATTCTACTCATTGAATCTGCAGGGTGTTTGTGACAACAGCTATATCTTTAGAGACATAAACAGGTTTGCCAGGAAGGGTCACAATGCCCGCGTTTTTGCATATTCAAAAATTTATTTCACAGGAGATAATGGTTCCTTGTTTCCAGAGTGGAGAAAGCAGTTTGGAGAAATTACTATGCTAGTAGTACTTCTCGGCGACACAGCGTATGCCCTTTGAAGACTTGGCTTTTGAAGCCATACACCAACAGATCTACCCAGATCTCAGTAACTCAGTTCACTTTCAATTTTTGTTTACTTAGCGTAAGACTGACCCTTGAAAATCCGCATATTTTTAGAGCTTTACTTTCTAGCAGCCATGTTTACAGACTGATATTTTACATTCCAATGCATATTCAACCATAACAACACTTTAAATGGAGATTGATGCAATACACATGACGAAAAACTTGCGTAAGTAAATTTGCTTCATGTTCATACGACAAATTTTACACACAGGAGCAAATATTTTGCGACAACGTGTATGCAAAAGTTAATTTACACCTTGTCCTGACCAGGTGCAAATTTACTCAACTGTGCATAATTTGCATATGAGCAAATCAGTTCATACAACAAAAATTGCACATGTAAGTAAATTTACATATGTGTAAAATATACTGAGGTATGCAAATCGTGTCATATGAATGGGGTATAATATAATTAGAAAGTCAAAAATAGATCCTTTCAGATCAGGTGTGCAGATACAAGTCTTCAATGTTCCACCTTTACACCCTGTCACCACCATGATTCAATTTATTCAGATGAGGTCTTGTAATTCATTATTACCAGAGTCACCAATGTTTGTAGATTTTAATGGTGACATTTTGTACAGAGAAAACTTTATAGGTATGTTACGACACATTTTACAAATTTTAAACTTTTAGATGATCAGAAATACTGCAGACATTCTTTTAGAATTGGAGCTGCAACATATGCAGCTGCAGCGGATATAGAGGATCATCTCATTCAAACATTAGGTAGATGGTCATCCATTTGTTACAGTAGATACATAAGAAGATCTGCAAATGCAGTACAAGAAGCTCAAGGGAAACTCAGCTCTTGTTTTTAAGTAGAAGGTGTACCATATATATCAACTGAATACAAGGTGTATATTTTACTTCTTGGGGCTCTCGTGTCTCATGCAATCTCTCAATTGTCATTTCATCACTCGTTTGGCCCTAAAACCCCAACAATTTTTATGATTTTTATTTAATGACTTAACTAATTTGTCATTTTTGTTTATTCACCTTAATTGACTTGATTTAAACTGATGAAATTTGATCAAGTAAATGTCACTGTATAATTCTGTGTTTGGTTTACAGCTACCTGCCAGCCCCCCCCCCCCCCCCCCCCCAGGTACCTGTCGACTCTGCTGGACTCCCCCAGAGTCCATAAAATTTTAGGAATCCACTCTATTTATGACTGCAGCTACCTGCCGGGCTCCCCCCCCCCCCCCCCCGGGTACCTGCTCACCCTGCTGGGATCTACCCCAGGATCTTATCTGTTAAATTTACAGCTACCTGCTGGGCACTCCCAGGTACCTGTACACCCTGCCGGGCTCCCACCAGGGTGCTTTACTCACCTATTTAGCAAGTAGACTACAATTAATCTTTACAGATACCTGCCGGGCTCTCCCCAGGTACCTGTATTCCCTGCTGGGCTCCCCCAGGGTTGATTAGATAGTCTAGTAGCCCCAAGAAGCCAAAATTGTAGCAGTATACATTTGAATGTAAATATGTTTTGTGTCGATGCTTATGTTGTTAAATGAGAGGATAGTGATCATATTACACTAGTTCTGAAATGTCATTTCTTGTTTATGTTGTGTATAAAAAGATGCATTGATCAGTAATAAAATGATGTAACTGAGAAATAAATACTTCACATATTTTAGCCTAAAGTGATGGACTGGAATTGAAATCAGTAAGATATTTAAAAAAAACCAATCACCATCTCTTTGGTTTGTGCTATGTTATTAACAAAGTGATCCTTTCTTTGAATTTTCTCTTATTTTGAGTAACCTATGTTCTTATTAACTAAAGATAATAAATTTATTCCTATTCTCAACCTGGATGTACACAAAATTGAGCTTACTATTTAAAGTTTCTGTTTAGTCGTTATGTACAAATTCCATCAAAGGATGAGTTGTGGAATGCTGATGATTTTAAAGACCTTGAAAAGGATGAAAGAAGAACTGATGATAAAAGTGACAATGAGGAGGAATCTGAAAAAAACGAAAATGGAGGTAAGCTTTTCTTGGGAGGGTAAAATAAGACATCCAAAATGTGAAAGGTGAGGATAACAAACAGTGATTGATCTTTAAAAAAAAGTACAAATATGTGAAGAGGGCATAAAACACAGACCCCTGGAACTCTGTCATAACAACATTCTTGGGACCTGTGAATTTACTTTGCTATATCCGTAATTTATTATATCGATATAAAATATTTGTTAAAGTACATGTAACAAATTCACAATACAGATTTTTTCCTTCAAGTATGACTATACCAAATGTATTTATAGGGAAGTATAAAATGCAAAATTTAACTTTGGGTTCAAAAATCTGATTGAGTTTCTTTTATTTTAACCCTGGGAGCAAAATGAGAGAAAAAGTAGTGTTTTTCTTAAAAAAAAAAACCCTGATTTCCTGAACTCCTCATACAATTTGTGCAATTGTAGCCAATTCATATTTTGGAATGTGATTGATAGAGTCTTGTAGATGTGCAATAAGGTTTTGGAATTTCAATTTTGACCCTGGGGGCATTTGGGGACCAAAAAAAATGATGTTTTTGTGCAAAATTTTGATTTCCTGATTTCCTAACAATTTTCATAGGAAAAACTTTTGGAATTGAATTTGCATTGGTGATGTCTTGTTGATATGCCTGAAGGTTTCAGAATTTTGGCAGAACCTTGACTGATCATATTTATATGGAAGCATCTTAGGTAATGTAGATTCAGTTTAATTCAAATCATGCCCTTTGGGGGATGGAGGAGCCACAATGGTGATCGAAATTTTGCATAGGAATTTGAAGAAAAAGATCTTCTCAAGAATAGTAAAGCTATGATTATTTGTATTTATATGGAAGTATCCCCAGTTAGTGTAGATTCAAGTTGGATTAATTTTTCCGCATGTGTCATCGAAATTTGAAGATTTTAGATGTCAGGATTTGTCTAAAACATATTGAATCAAAACCTTTCTGTAAATAATATTAATTTAATAAATTCAATTTATGATCCCCAGGGGGATTAAGTTAGGAGCCACAATGAGCAATCAAAGTTGTACGTAGGAATATACCATATAATAGGTATTTTCTGCAGTTGTCCAATTTTTGCGGGATTCTGTGGATAGGAAAAATCCACAAAATTACCATCACAGAATATTTTTCAATATTTATTCTGATATTTTATACATACAATTATCATAAGTGGTGGGTATGTCACAGGGTTCTCATTAACACAAGAATCTGTGTACTGGACGCAGCAAAATTATTTGGGATGCAAGATTATTAAAAACGATGCATCCGTAGACTCATGAGTGGCATGTGTCATCGAAATTTGAAGATTTTAGATGTCAGGATTTGTCCAAAACATATTGAATCAAAACCTGTCTGTAATAATATTAATTTAATAAATTTATACAAAGAACATCTTTTCTTGTACCTCTTTCTTTAAATATGGGTATAAGGTAAATGATTAAAAGAAATTTCGCGATTATTAATCCAAACTCCGACAGGTCACACGCGTGGCACAGTGGTTAGAGCATCTGCTCTAGAGTTATGAAGTAAGGAGTTGATCCTTATGTCGCAGGTTCGAATCCCGCTGTGGGACGTGGAGACCGGTCCTTCGGATGAGACCATATAAACTGAGGTCCCATGTCGCAGTAGGTGTTGGCACGAAAAAGATCCCTCACTGCTCAATGGCCATAAGTGCCGAGTATAGGACAAAATTTGCAGCTCTCCACCAGCAAGTGGTGGTGTCTCCATATGAGTGAAAAATTCTCGAGAGGGACATTAAACAATATACAAACAAACAAACTCTGATAGCTGCAAACAACAAATCGTAGCTTTTCTTTCTTTCTTTTTTTTAACACTTCTTTAGTTCTTCTGAACCAAAGGCTCTAAGAGCTAATGCTATGGCCATTTCTGCGGTGGGTGTAAACATTTTAGAATATGGGCCATAACTCAAGAACCCCTTGGCCAATTATTGCCAAATTTGTCACAGGGTATCCTTGGCCCAAGGGCTCCCTTTTATACTAAAACTAGGCTTGTGACCCTTAAACAAGGGGAGATAATTAGGAAAATAGAAACAAATGTACTGCAAATGTACTGGTTGCTAAAAAATCTTCTTCTCAAGAACCAAGATTATCACCAAACTTACAAAAAAGGATGAGGATATGTTATAGATTAAAAATTTTTCAAGGCATCACCCTGGGGCAAAGGGCGTGGTCTCAAGGTCACTTCAAAGTTGACCAAAAAGAACATTTTATTAAAAATGTTGATATTTTGCTTACTATAAGGACTAGGATCATCAAATCTTGTCAGTTGATGCATCTAAGGACCTCATATCATGTTGACTCAAAAGTAGGTCACGGTGACCTACTTTTTAAATTTTGCGGCCATTCTTTTTCAAAATGATTTAGAGGCATATTTTGAACAATTTAAGGCCTATGATCATCAAACTTTGTCATTTGATGTATCTTGGGTCCTCGAAGTACATCAACTAAAATGTAGGTCACCTTGACCTACTTTTGAATTTTATGGCGAATCTTTTTCAAAACAATTAAGGTCATTAATTCGAATACCGAGAGGTTTAGAATAAATTAAATCTTGTAAGATGATGTATCTTGGGGCCATAAAACATATTTATTAAAAAGTAGGTCACAGTGACCTCCTTTTTGAACTTTGCAGGCATTCAATTTCAAAGCATTTTAGAGGCATAATTTGGACATTTTAAGGCCTATGATCAGAAAACTTTGTAAGTTGATGCATCTTAATTCATCACAGAAGGTCGACTGAAAAGTAGGTCACTATGACCTACTTTTCAATTTATATGACTATAATTAAATATTTCAGGTACAAATTGGCTTAGAATCATCAAAATCTGTCAGTTGATGCATCTTGGATCTTCGAGTAGGTTGACTGAAAAGTAGGTCACCATGACCTTCTTTTGAAAATTTATGGCTTTAATTAAATATTCTCAGTAACTAATTGACTCAGAATCATCAAACTTTGTCAGTTGATGCATCTTGGGTTCTTGGAGTATGACAACTGAAAAGTAGGTCACTGTGACCTATTTTTTGAAATTTTATGGCTGTATTCAATATTTTCAGGTACTAATTGGCTTAGAATCATCAAAATTTGTCAGTTGATATATCTTGGATCCTCGCAGTATGTCGATTGAAAAGTAGGTCACCGTGACCTTCTTTTCAATTTATATGACTATAATTAAATATTTCGGGTACTAATTAGCTAAGAATCATCAAACTTTTGTCAGTTGATGCATCTTGGGTCTTACAAGTAGGTTGACTGAAATGTAGGTCACCATGACCTACTTTTGAAAATTTATGGCTTTAATTAAATATTTCAGGTACTAATTGGCTTAGAATCATCAAACTTTGTCAGTTGATGCATCTTGGGTCTGCAGAGTTAGTCGACTGAAAAGGAGGTCACTGTGACCTATTTTTGAAATTTTATGGCTTTATTTAAATATTTCAGGTACTTATTGGCTTAGAATCATCAAACTTTGTCAGTTTATGCATCTTGGGTCCTCAGAGAATTACAAGTGATAAGTAGGTCACTATGACCAACTCTCAGGTACTAATTGGCTTAGAATCATCTTGAGTTCTCAGAGTGTTTCATCTAAAATGTAGGTCATGATGACCTACCTTTGGAATTTCAAGGGCTTATCTAAATATAACAGGATACTTAGAGGCTTCAAATAGAAGTGATAGGTTGAACAGTTTATCAGAAGAGCGATTCAAGGCCCTTGGCGTCTTGTTAGTTTTGTTCCTGCTGGCCCTGAAAACAATATCTCATTCTGTTGGAAGCCAGTTTATAATGACTTCAAACTTTGATTTGTCAAACATCTCCCAGATAATTGTTAACACCAGCATCAATTATTTACTGATACACAACCTACTGTACTTAGCCATTGGCATTATTTACTTGGCTTGATAACTGGAAACGACACTTGCAAACTAAATTACAAACCAAATCCAGAAATGGGGAGATTTTCGGGTTGTTCAGCAAAAATCAGGTGAAAAGTATGACCTGCTGTGTGGTAAAAAATAATCAGATTACGCTAAAAAATCAGGTGTAAGTCGACGAAATCGGGTGAGTTGGCAACTATGCCCATCAATTGTCTGTAACATAAAACTTGCCAATGATGACAATTTCTTGATTGTCATAGAGTACTTTGTTGGGAAGAAAAACTATGATGTACAGTTAGGTTAAAATGTTTTAAACCTTTTCATACACATGTGAAAATACTCGTGACTTTGTTATTTTTCATATTGGATATAGTTTTGAGTTGAAAGTGTCACTGTGTCACAGCAAAACTTGACTTTTTTAATGGCTTAATTTTGTTTTTTTTCTTATACCTGGTATAGAGAATGTTTTTGTCTGAAGGTTACTTAAAGCTGACATCGTTTTATAAATTTATGTACATGCATGATTTAATAAAATGTAAATTATGAAAACTTTGAACAGTTTAGATGTGTTATCTCTTCTAATATTTTTATCTGATTTTTTGAACGTTGGCATCATATAATATTGTGTGTAAATGCATAATTTATTGTATGTACATGCCTAATTTATAATCTGATTCTTGAACGTTGGCATCATTTAATATTGTATGTACATGCGTAATTATATGAACATGTGCAACTTATAAACTGTTATGAAAATTTTAACCCTTTTTAATTTTAGCATCAATGACAATTCACAAGATTTTCAAACATAGAAATTAATCTATAGGTTTTTGACCAAGATTAGCAAAAATAAATTGATGTAAAAAAAAAAATTCCAGATTTACGGTAGACAGTTCTCTATGTTTGGTTCTCTATGTCATCTGGCTTTGAGCTGGGGTGGTGGGGTAGACTCCTTAACTTTATATAAGAATGAATGGGCAAAGAGAGATAACTGCTTAGAATGTTCCTATTGAGAGCTGCAATGAGTCCCATGGTATTAATTAACTTTCCTCTTGAAGAAAATCTGAAGCATTATCTTTATCTGTCAGATTGAGATTAATTAACACCTAGCTCTGTCTACAAATGAAGTTTGTTTTGAAGTCAAGGTCAATTCTGAATGATGTTTACATTCTCAGAAATGTGGATTTAAATAACGTTCGTAGTTTATTTTGGTAAAATACACAATGAGTTATGATTTTATTAAATTCTAAAAACAAGATATAGATAAAGATATCTTTTTTTTATTGGGGTCTTCCATCTTCTGCAGAAGACCCTTCTATTATTCTTAGGGTTTTTTTTTTTACCTTTATTATTCTTTTTTTTTTCTTTACAATTTTTGTGCAGAAGATATCTTGGAGATGGCTTGATTGATTTACTTAAAAATTTCAGGGAAGATATATTTTTATCTGAACCTTGTATTTTTTTCTCAATTTTTTTAAATTGACTTCCAATCAGAAGTTATTGCCCTTTAATCAAAATTCAGAGGACCTCCTTGTCTGTGATGGAACTCAGAAACATGCTTAAGCTAGAGCATTGATAGCGGACATGTTGCCATTGTGCACCTGGGTTTACAAATTTTCAGGAAGTGCCTAGTATGAAAGATCAGTAGGGGTTGAAATTTAGGACACGAATCATGAGTGAATTTTCAGGACATTTTGTATCATATCTTTTAAACTATAATTCTTTTGTTAAAACATACTGAACAATCTTTGTGCAGAATGACAAGACCTTTAACATGTTATGAAGAAAATGGGACTTACCCCTCACATTAGGGGCTCAGAGGGGCCAAAATTCTTTCATCTTTAACTCTTTAACAATCAATATTTTGTCATACATTTACTTAAGCAACAATGTTTATCTTAACAATCTGCAACTATAAAATATAAAATTTTGATCATATGTTACGTTGTTAGGGGCCAAAAGGGGCCAGAATGCTAAATTTTTGACACTTTATATCTCAAAAAGGGGAACTATTTTGATAAGCAATATTGAATAAAAGATGCTAAGTGAAATGTTTTGAACAATATGCAACCTTTCAATCTTTTGAAAATGGCCCCATTAAGGACTTGAAGGGCTGGCCCCTAAGTATTTCTTTTCTATAGAACTTGAAAACAAAAACGAACTTCTAATTACCATATATACTCGCCTATAAGTCGGTCTGCCTATAAGTCAGTTGTAATTTTTGAGGTTATTTTTTAGAGATTTGCCATTGACCTGCATATACGTCGGTACAACTTTTTGCAAGAACCAGCTGACAATTTCAAATCAATGTTTTAATGATGTTTTAACCTGGTTTAAGTAATTTTTTTTTTCTAGAAATGAAGCCATTATTTAATTTTAAATCATTAAAAAAAATAAGTAATGCACACTTAAGATGAAAATAAAATTATTGAAATATGTAAATACTTGTACATCATGCATAATCTTAGATACGAAAATGATATTCCAGACTTAATTCAACAATAATCGTCGGACAAGTTTATAATTTTTTATGACTCGCCTATAAGTCGGACATAGAATTTTGGACCATAATTTAACTCCCAAAATACAGACTTACAGGCGAGTATATGGTAGTTGTTGAACAAAAAGTATTCAAAATCAAAAGATCTTTCATTTGATATCAAGAAATAGGGGGTGACGTCACCACTCAAATTAGGGTCTCAGAGGGGCCAAAAAACTTAAATCTATAACTGTTTAACCATCAATATTTTATCATATATAACTGAAGCAAAAAATGTTTATCTCAAGAATTTACAACTTTATTCACATCATATGTTACATAATTAGGGGCCAGAATGCTAAATCTTTGATGCTTAATTTATATCTGGAAAGTGGGAAATATTTTGATATGCAATACTGAACAAAAGATGTTCAAAATAATGTTCTGAACAATATGCAACCTTCCAATTTTTGCTTAACATCCCCATTAAGGCATTGAAGGGCCAGCCCCTAAATATCACTGTGTAGAAACGGACTAGGGTAAAGTGCGTTACCCTTGTCCAAGATGGCGACAGACAAATACGCTTCGATTATTTTGCACTCAGTTTACACATTATACAGGCTTACATTATGTAATGGATGGTTTTAGTTTAATTATTTTATATAATGTAACTATTGCAAAAATTCTGCATGATCTGTGCTGGTTAAAGCCAAATTATGGGTAGAAAATTTGATCAAGATTAGGGTAACGCAAATTTACGACTAGGGTAAAGATTTTGTGACCTATTTGAGTGATTAGGGTAAAGCATGTGTAAAATGTCATTTTACCTGTTTCAGGGTTTTTAAAAAAATGCTATTTCAGCAGACTCAAAACGCATTCTGCCAGTAAATTCATAATTCATTGCACCAAAAACTATGTAATTGAAAAATTCTCAGTGCGCTGACATTTTTTGGAATAGTTCAGTGGACTAATTTTGTTCAAATCACTTTAGGTTTCTGTTTATAAAACAAATTAAGTTTTGAAAACAGTGTTCTGTTGATTTAGATACAGCGAAAAACTTTTCAAATATCTACAGATCAATTAAAGTATCATCAATGACAGTGAAAAAAAAACGAACAGAAATCATACCCAAAATCCAATTTAAACAATACAAATCATGAGCAGAGCAAATATGGGTCTCTGTAAAGTGAAAACAGAGGTGGCATGGAGGAATGAACATACTCTGTCCACCGGTAAAACCTGCCCTGTACTCTGTCATGATCAGGTAAATGAAAAAAAAAATGGCCTGACAATTCATATGAAAAAAGTCAGTAAACATTCGACTTAACGATAGATTGTGTTAATTTTGCAAACAAGGTCATTGTATCAAACATGGAATTTGTGAAATGTCGACTTTAAACGAGATGGTTGATATCTTGTATCATCAACTTATGTGTATACTCTCTCTCTTACTTTTTTGTTTTTAGATTTGCATATTATACAGAAAATGTTATTTTACTAGCACTTTTACGCCTTATCCTAGACTGAGAAAAACGGGCAAAATAAACTTTGCTGTTCCTATTGAGAAAACTTTGGTAAACAAAAGCATTTGTCAGAAGTAAGATAAATGCAGATTAAACTGAGCTTAGATTGAGAAAACTTGTGCAAGTTTTTTCATAAAAATTGCACCTAAGTACATAAAATATTCTTAACTCAGAAAAAAAGCATTTGGTATTCAAGCATTCAATAAATTATTCTTAGAAAATCAGAACACTTAAGTTCAATCTTTCAGCAATGCATAGAAAGTCTTTCCGAACAAAAAGTGCGCTCTTTTGTGATGGAGGTGTTTAGTTCGACTACTATATTACATCATATTTCTCAAAATCATTTTGTAAGGGCTATGTCCTCATCATTGCACAATTGTCAATACATCTACATGTTTAGTTTTGTTTACAGATTTATGAGATTTATCAATGTTTGATATCTTCACAATTTACATTTTTATACTATAAAACAACATCCGACACTTGTTTCCATGTTTGTGATCTATAGTGTAAAAAAGTCTCTTGCTGTGACCTCCAGATTAATTAGATATATTGATGACGTTTCGTCAATAAACATTCAAGCATTGATTTGTTATGTCCCATTAAACTCAATAAAAGACACCACATATTCTGACACATTACATATTTGGATGTTTTACTCAAAAAAGACATTGATGGTAATAAACTAAAACCAAAGCTTAAAAGTTTATGATAAACGTGACGACTCCAACTCTTCTTTCATCAATTTCCCATATTTATGTAGCAATATATCATTTTTCCTGCATATGGGGTTTATTTCGTCAGTGGATTCGATGAGCAAAAGCATGTTTTCGTATGAACAATATCTCAAACGAGACAGACTGCTGACGAATCAGTTGATGACACAATGGTATCAACCATTTCATTTAAAAGCTAACATTTCGCAAATTCTGTGGTCAATGCAATGATCTTGTTAGCAAATATATTATCTTGTTAACTTGAATGTTGACTAATGACTTTCATATAAATTATTAGTTCATTGTTGTGTTACTGAATTGTGAACACAATTTCCATTTAGCCGATTACAACGAAGGATACATAGCGGAGGTGACAAATCGAAAGATGCCTACTCCCCATGACACCTGATCTCACCTCTGATGTTTTCCGAGGTCCTTGTTTGCTCAATTCGCAATCTGTATTGTTTAATAGGGTTTTGAGCATAAATATTGTTTGTTATTTTTGCATTTCAGTTGATAAAAGTTTATTTCAATTACCCATAATTCAGCTTTAACATTCTGTCACCGTCGAGTATATGTTAATATGTTAATGCAAATTAGACATATAGGTTGATGAGAAATTTTCGATGATTTCGCTCAAAGTGGGGATTAAAAGATGCAAAGTAGATTTAGATTTTTACAGGAAACAATACTGAAAGTTAAATCAAATAAATTCATTACATCATTTATACATGTATATTTATTTAACAATAAAATAATACATGTACATGAAACGGAAAATATAACGTTCATAATAAGAGTAATATTTTGTATGGAAATTGTGGTTATTAAAAAAAATAGCAACCGGTATAATATCTTTGTGGAAGCAACAGTTCTTGAACACGTTCGAGAAAGCCTTTTCCAACTATATTAATTGTATAAAGCAGTTAAAAAAACAAAATCGTGCACTATCAGGTTGTACAATAAATAACTTTACCCTAGTCTCGAAAAAACTTTACCCTAATTGTAAATAAATCGTTCAGAAACTTGACCCTAATCTGCAGCAAAACTTTGACGCGCATTTTCTTTTTAATTACGCTAAAGTTGAATACAATCTCCATGCAAGCATGTAAAACTGAAGCTGCCCGACAGATTGGTGCAAAATAAAGTAAAACTTTAAGCTAGAAATCACCAATTTTTAGTACGAGAAAATTTGAAGCGTTTTGCATATCGCCATCCTGGACTAGGGTAACGCACTTTACCCTAGTCCGTTTCTACACAGTGAATATCTCAGTAACAAAAAAGAATTTCTAAATAATTGTCGAACAAAAAGTGTTCAAAATCATGAGAGCTTTACAGTGATATAAAAAAAAGGGGGCTTGGGGCTTGCCTCTCAAAAAAGGGGCCGTAAGGAGCCAGAGGTCTTTAATCATTAATTTTATATAGGGCTGGGTATCGGCTTGGAATTTCGTATTGCAATATTTTGCGATATTTTAAACTGTATTGCAATATTTTAATAACAGTTAAAATGCTCTTTACTTATTTTATTAACTTCCATTCATAATCAGAGTGAATAAAACTACATGTTAATTATAAATACATTGTAGCAAAAAAAAAAAAATCTTATCGATTTCACTTCAGTTTTGCAAAATACAACCATACAACAGCAACCTTATTGTTTGGAATGATTGAAAGCATTTTTGGCATCTTAAATTTCATATTTCACTTTAGAAATCCAAAGACCAAGGATTTTACTGATGTACCGGTACTGGAAAAACATATTGCAATACAATATTTTTTGTTAATGAATCGCAATATTCTGGAATATCGATATTATTATGCAGCCCTACTCTATAATGATCAATATTTTGTAATACATTACTGAAGCAAAAGTGTTTCTCAACAATTTACAACTATATAATGATATTTACATCACATGTTACGTAATTACAGGCCACAAGAGCTAAATGCACAAATGCTCAATCTTTGACGCTGTATATCTTGCAAGTGGAAAATGTTTCGATAAGCAATATTGAATAAAAGATGTTCAAAATAATGTTCTGAACAATATGCAATCTTTCAATTTTTACTAAACGTCCCCATTTAGGACTTGAAAGGTCGGCAATATTTCTTTTGCATATATCTTGGAAACAAAAAAGAATTTTGAAATAAACAAGTGTTCAAAATCATGAGAGCTTTAAGATGATATCAAAAGAAGGGTCTGACCCATCATATTAGGGGCCAGTAAGGGCCAAAAGTATTTAATCTATAACTCTTAAATGATCATTAATTTGTTACACATTATTGAAGCGAAATTGTTTGTCTTAACAATTTATTTATATCATTTTATTTGAAAAAAAATCTCAGTTAAACTCTTATCTCATCTTATCAAAAATTGGACAGAAGACCCACTCGTTGCTCGCAATTAGATCACATCTAGTTCACTTTTATAAGGATCTTCCATCTCCAATGGAAGACCCTTCTATTATTGCATTGTTTCTTTTTCACTTTTATTATTATTATTCCACTTTTTCTTTACAATTTTTGTGCAGAAGATATCTCGCAAATGGTTCCATCGATTTTCATGAAATTTTTGGGGGTATTGCGTTCTGATCTGAAAATTATCCTTTTTTGTTCAAATTCTCAAAATCACTTCTGGTCAGAATTTATCACCCTTCCATTTGATTTTAAGATGACCGTTTTGATGGCACAAAAATGGCAAAAGCTAAAGACACTGAAATTTTCAGCGATTATAGACGACATGTTTAATTTTTGCATCTAGATTTTCAATATTTCCGAAAGTGCCTAGTGTGGAAGCTCGGTAGGGGTCAAAATTAAGGACATGAATCAGGAGTGAATTTTCCAGACATTTTTAGCTCACCTGAACTGAAGGCTCAAGTGAGCTTTTCTGATCACACATTTTTTCTGTAGTCCGTCTCTCTGTCTGTCCATCCGTCTGTAAACTTTTCACATTTTCAACTTCTTCTCAAGAACCAGTGGGCCAATTTCAACCAAACTTGCCACAAAGTATCCTTGGGTGAAGGAGATTCAAGTTTGTTCAAATGAAGGGCCACGCCCTCTTTCAAGGGGAGATAATAAAAAATTAGTGAAAAATTAATAGCATCTTTTAAAAATCTTCTTCTCAAGAACCACAGGGCCAGGGAAATTGAAACTCAAATTGAAGCATCCTCAGGTAGTTTAAATTCAAGTTAGTTCAAATCATGACCCCCGGGGGTAGGGCAGGGCCGCAATGGAGGATCACAGTTTTCCATACAAATATATAGGAAAAATCTTTAAAAATCTTCTTCTCAAGAACAGCAAAGCCCTAATTGGTCATATTTATATGGGAGCATCCTCAAGTATTGTATATTCAAGTTTGTCCAAATCATGACCCCTGGGGGTAGGGCGGGGCAACAATAAAGGATCAAAGTTTAACATAGAAATATATAGGAAAAACCTTTAAAAATCTTCTTCTCAAGAACAGCAAAGACATGATGAGTCATATTTATATGGAAGCATCCTCTGGTAGTGTATATTCAAGTTTGTTCAAATCATGACCCCCGGGGATAGGGCGGGACCACAATGGAGGATCAAAGTTTTACATAGAAATATATAGGAAAAATCTTTAAAAATCTTCTTCTCAGAAACAGCAAAGCTCTGATTGATCATATTTTTGTGGAAGTATCCTCAGGTTGTGTAGATTTAAGTTTGTTCAAATCATGACCCCCGGGGATAGGGCGGGGCAACAATAAAGGATCAAAGTTTAACATAGAAATATATAGGAAAAACCTTTAAAAATCTTCTTCTCAAGAACAGCAAAGACATGATGAGTCATATTTATATGGAAGCATTATCTAGTAGCGTAGATTCAAATTTGTCCAAATCATGACCCCTGGGGGTAGGGCGGGGCCACAATGGAGGATCAAAGTTTTACATAGAAATATATAGGAAAAATCTTTAAAAATCTTCTTCTCAGGAACAGCAAAGCCCTGATTGATCATATTTTTGTGGAAGTATCCTCAGGTAATGTAGATTTAAGTTTGTTCAAATCATGACCCCCTAGGGTAGGGCGGGGCCACAATGGAGGATCAATGTCTGAAATAGAAATATATAGGAAGGTATCTTCTGATGAAGAACTGCAAAGCAATGATTAGTTATTTTGATATGGAAGCATCTTCAGGTAGTGTAGATTCAAGTTTGTTAAAATGGTGAACCCCAGGGATAGGAATGGGCCACAATGGGGGATCAAAATTTTACATAAGAACATATTGGAAAATATCTTTTTCTCAAGAAATGAAAATCATGTTTAGTCATTTTGATATGGAAGCATCCTTAGGTAGTGCAAATTCAATTATTTTTCAAATGATAACCCCCAGGGGTAGGGTGGGGCCCAATGGGGATCGAAAGTTTTACATAAGAACACATAGAAAAAATATTTCTTCTCAAGAACAGAAAAGCTATGTTCAGTCATATTGATATGGAAGCATCCTCGGGTAGTGTAGATTCAAGTTTGTTCAAATGATGACCTCTGGGATAGGGAGGAGCCACAATGGGGGATCAAATTTTTACAAAGGAATATATGGGAAAAATTTTTTAAAATTTTCTCAAGTACATGTACAACAAAGCCATTTGTTGTACATATATTGACATGGAAGCATCATCAGGTAGTTTAAAATTCAACACGAGGGTCAAAAGTCTTTAATACATAACTCTTTAACGATCAATATTTTGTAATACAGCACTTAAGCAAAAATGTTTATCTTAACAATCTACAACTAAATATTATAATATTTACATCATGTTACATAATTAGGGTCCGAAAGGGGCCAGATTGACAAATCTTTGGCACTCTATATCTCAAAAGTGGGAGATATTTTGATATGCAATATTGAATGCAAAAATGTTTATTGAATAAAAGATGTTCAAAATAAGGTTCTAAACGATATGTAACATTTCAATTTTTTCTAAACGTCCTCATTAAGGAGTTGAAGGACCAGCCTCAATATTTCCTTTGCATATATCTCGAAAATGAGTAAGAATTTCTGAACAAAAAGTGTTCAAAATCATGAGAGCTTTAAGATGATATCAAGAAAAAGGGGCTACCCCTCAAATAAGGGGCTGAGAAAGGCCGAAAGTATTTGATTAATAACTCTTTAATGATCAATATTTTGTAATACATTTCTGAAGCAAAACAGTTCATCACACACTCTTAACTACATAACATGATGTTGGCATTATATGTTACCCAATAAGGGGTCATTGGGGGCCATATTGGTGAATCTTAGGTACAATATATTTTGAAAAGGAGGAATATTTTGGTAAGCAATATAGAATAAAAGACGTTCAAATAATGTTCTTAACAATGACCAATCTTTCAATCTTTGCTAAATGTCCCCATTTAGAACTTGAAGGGCTGACCCCTTAATATTTCTATTGCAAATATCTCAGAAATGAAAAAAGATTTCTAAGTAGTTGTTGAACAAAAAATGTTGAAAGTCATGAGAGCTTTAAGATGATATCAGGAAAAAAGGGCTAACCTCTCATAATATTGGCCAAGATGGGCCGAAAGTCTTTAATCAGTAGATCTTTATTTTTCGATATTTGATTACACATTACTGAGGCAAAATTGTTCGTCTTATTCATATCATTATATTTGAACAAAAAATCTCACTCATATTCTTATCTCATCTGTTCAACAAGAGGCCCTTGGGCCACATCGCTCACCTGAACACAATGGCTAGGAAAAAGCACAAATCAATTCAGTATTGAAAAGTATACATGGGAGGGGGGGGTTTGAATTTTAAACTACCTGAGGATGCTTCCATATCAATATAACAAATGGCTTTGCTGTTCTTGAGTAGAAGATTTTTAAAAGATTTTTTCCTATATATTTCTTTGTAAAAATTTGATACCCCATTGTGGCCCCTCCCTACCTCCAGAGGTAATCAGTGGAACAAAATTTAATTTACACTACCCGATGATGCTTCCATATCAATATGACTAAACATGGCTTTGCTGTTCTTGAGACAAAGAATTTTTCCCTCTATGTAAAACTTAAATCCCCCATTATGACCCGACCCTACCCCCGGGGATCATGATTTGAACAAACTTGAATCTACAATACCTGAAAATGCTTCCATTTCAATATGACTAAATATGGCTTTGCTGTTCTTGAGAGAAGATTTTTAAAATTTTTTCCTATATTTTTATGTAAAACTTTGACCCCCCTTGTGGCCCCACCCTACCCCAGGGGTCATGATTTGAACAAATTTGAATCTATACTACCTGAGAATGCTTATATATCAATATGACTAAACAAGACTTTGATGTTCTTGAGAAGAAGATTTTTGAAGTTTTTTTCCCAATATATTCCTTTGTAAAACTTTGAACCCCTATTGTGGCCCCACCCTAACCCCAGGGGTCATGATTTGAACAAACTTAAATCTACGCTATCTGAGGATGCTTACATATCAATATGGCTAAACAATGTTTTGCTGTTCTTGAGAAGAAGATTTTTAAAGATTTTTTTCCTATATACTTTGATCCCCCATTGTGACCCTACCCTACCCCCGGGGGACATAATTTGAATAAACTTGAATCTACATTATTTGAAGATGCTTCCATATCAAATATGACTAAACAAGACTTTGCTGTTCCTGAGAAGAAGATTTTTAAAGTTTTTCCCTATATATTCCAATGTAAAACTTTGATCCCTCATTGTGACCCCACCCAACCCCCGGGGGTCATGATTTGAATAAGCTTGAATCTACAATACCTGAGAATGCTTCCATATCAATATAACAAATAATGGCTTTGCTGTTCTTGAAAAGAAGATTTTTAAAGTTTTTTCCTATATATTTCTATGTAAAACTTTGATCCCCCATTGTGGCCCCTCCCTATCCCCAGGGGTCATGATTTGAACAAACTTGAATCTACACTATATAACAAAGGTTTCCTATAAGTTTCAACTTTTTTTGGCCATTGGTTCTGGAGAAGAAGATTTTTAAACTATGCCACCAAATTTTCACTATTTCTGAATTATCTCCCCTTGAATGAGGGCATGGCCCTTCATTTGAACAAACTTGAATCCCCTTCACCCAGGGATGCTTTGTGGCAAGTTTGGTTAAGATTGGCCCAGTTTTCTGGAGAAGAAGTTGGAAATGTGAAAAGTTTACAGACGGACGGACAGACAGACAGACAGACAGACTACAGACAAAATGTGATCAGAAAAGCTCACTTGAGCTTTCAGCTCAGGTGAGCTAAAAATCAGATGGAAGACCCACTCATTGCTTGCAACGAGATCGCATCTACTTATTATTCCACTTTTTCTTTACAATTTTTGTGCGAAAGATTTCTCGTAAATGGTTCGATAGATTTTCTTGAAATTTTCAGTCAGAAGATGATCTTTTTTTGTTCAAATCCTCAATATTCACTTCCTTTGGAAGTTATCGCCCTTGAATCAATTTTTAGAGGGTCATTTTGTCTGATCCAGAAGTCGAAAACGGTTTAAGTTAGAGAGTTGAAATTTTCAGCAAATATATAGGACATGTTGAAGTGGTGCACTTGGGTCTTCAAATTTTCCAGAAATGCCTACTATGGAAGGTGGCTAGGGGTCAAAATATAGGACACAATCATGAGTGAATTTTAGAGATATTTTGTATCATATCTTTTAAACTCTGAATATTTTCTTAAAACATATTGAACAGAAATTGTGTAGAATTAAAAGATCTTTTATATGATATCAAGAAAAAAGGGCTGACTCATTACATTAGGGGTCAAGAGGGGCCAAAAGTTTTTTAATCCATAATTTTTTTTAAATAATTAATTCTTGGAAAAGTTTGGAACAGTGGGGCAAAAGTTACTCAAGTGAAGACTGTAGCCCCTGTGCCTCTTGTTATTTCTAACTAACTAAAGATTCATAAAACTTCTTACATCTTTTTTCAGAAATGGAAGTTTCAACATCAATATCCTGCCCACTGTCATCAAGCACGGATTTGAACTCGGAATGTAGCAGTGTGTCTACTAAAGAAATGGGAAATAATGGTCAATTCAATAATCAGTCAGAACGTTTGGTAAAGTTTACAATGGTTAACTCTTACGGCAGTGCAGAACTTGACTATAAAATCAAAGATGATGGAAATCCTCTAAAAATTAGTGGTAAGTTTTACTGTGGTTTGGAACCATGTCACAGAAGTAAGGATGTGTTATCAACTTAGGCCTGCATGTATTGAAGTGAACATTATTTGTAATTAAGAATTGCAAAGAGCATAATTGTCTAAAAGCAATATTTTGCCCTGTGAAATTCTAAAAATAAGAACTGTTAAGGACATTGACAAGTCACTGTTATTTGGAGAAAAAAGGTTTAAGTCATCTGGTTAAAATTAGCTCACCTGAGCCAAGGCTCAAGTGAGCTTTTCTGATCAAAGAGTGTACAGCGTCTGTCTGTCATCTGTAGTATGTTAACTTTTCATATTTTCGACTTTTTCTCAAGAACCACAGGGCCAATTTCAACCAAACTTGGCACAAAGCATCCTTGGGTGGAGGGGATTAAATTTTTTCACAGGAAGTGCTGTGCCCTCTTTCAAGGGAGATATTTAAGAATTTGTGAAAATTTGTTGGCATCATTTAAAAATCTTCTTCTCAAGAACCACTGGGCAAGAAAAGATGAAACTTATGTCAAAGCTTCATTTCATACACTAGATTCAAATCCGTTCATATCATAACCCCCGGGGTAGGGCAGGGCCACAAGAGGGGGTCAAAGTTTTGCATTTTACAGGAATATATAGGAAATGTCTTTAAAAGTCTTCTTCTTGAGAACAGCAAAGCCATGATTAGTCATATTATAATAGACATATCTTCAGGTGTAGATTCAAGTTTGTTCCAATCATGACCCCCAGGGGTAGGGCACAACAGGGGGTCAAAGTTTACCATAGGAATATATAGGAAATATCTTTAAAAATCTTCTCAAGAACAACTAAGCCATTACTAGTCGTATTAATTCAGAAGTATCCTCAGGTAGTTTAGATTCAAGTTTGTTTAAATCATGATCCCCGAGGGTAGGGCGGGGCCAAAACGGTGGGTCAAAGTATGTAGGAAATATCTTTAAAAATCTTCTTCTCAAGAAGAGCTAAGCCATTACTAGTCATATTAATACAGAAGTATCCTCAGGTAGTGTAGATTCAAGTTTGTTTAAATAATGATCCCCGAGGGTAGGGCGGGGCCAAAACAGTGGGTCAAAGTTTAACACAGGAATATATAGGTGTAATGGTTATGGAGCATTTGAGTAAAATGCATTGAAAACTTCAAATAGAGGAATGACCTGACAATCCTTGGAATGGACTAGCCAAACCAAAGGGTATATAAGGCAAAGCTTTGGGAAAGTTGGGCATTCAGAAGCTAGCTGAAAGAGTTGGATGTTGAGTCAGCAATAAAGTAGTTAAGGTATTCCATCCCTAATAGCAACAGATTCAATGAAATTGAATACATAACAGATGTGTAGGGGTTGAATATTCGGTATATTTAAACCTAATTCCCATTTATTACTATTAGCATGTGAGGGTGGGATGTGTCCTAATTTATGACTTTGAATTTTGGTAAGAGTTATCTCCCTCTGTTTTTAATTAATAAAAGAAATCAATTTTTAAAAACCTTATCTGGTAAAAAAAATTAAATAAAAATTTTAAAAAAATAAAATTAAAAAAAGAATAAAAAATAATAATAAAAATATTGTCATTCTATTTCTATTTTAATGCATCATTCCACCACAGTATTTATTGATATTCTTATTATTTTTATTTTTAAAAAATTGCTTGTCCCCATAGACGTCAATGCAATATTTGTTTATTAATTACTGCTTAGTTAATTACATTTTTGAAACTTTCTCTTAAAAAATCCTTTTCTACTGTAAAATGCTTTAAATTGATATCAGAGTATTATGTTAGTGATGGACATTTAAGGATAGAGAATTTGGTTTATTAGGGATGGAAAACCTTAAGAATAGCTTTTTAAATACTTGGATCACACATTTTTAGCAACAAATCTCAAAAGATTTTCTAATATTCACAGTTTTTTTTTAATGACGCAATTGTATGTATGTAAGTTTAGAATTTTAATGTTATAATTTCTAATACACATATGTTGAATTACATGTAATTTCTATTATACTTGTAAAATTTATTCTTAGTTCTTAAAAGTTGTGAACACCAGTTGCAAGTATCCTAAGAAATTGATGCTAAGTTCTGGATGTAGTAAATCTGAAGAAGATTGACTGGGGAGACACTCGGTTCTTATCTATCAATGGGAACCTAGGGGAGAAACACGGTGCAAGTAGTACCTTACCCAGTCCCTGTCTCTAGATAAGACAAAATTTAAGTACTGTGATATACCATCAGACAGGTGTCTTAATAATCATTCCAATGATTTACTCAGACAGAGTAAAAGGAAAACCTAGACATCTCTTGTAAAAACCTGATCATACATGTTACATAGGAAAATTTTTAATATTTAATATATTTGAAATATTCTCAAGAAACTAAGCCATTATTAGTCATATTTATACAGAAGCAACTTTAGGTTTTGTAGAATCAAGTTTGTTCAAACTATGACTCCCAGGGGTTGGGGGCACAACAGAGGGTCAGAGTTTTGCATAAAATTATATAGAAATCTTGAAAAAATCTTCTACTCAAGAACAGCAAAACCACAATTAGTCATATTAATATAGAAACAGTCTCAGGTAGTGTGGATTCAAATTTGTTTAAATGTAGGGTGGGGCCACATGAGAGTTCACTGAGTTTTATATAGGAAAACATAGGGAAAAAATCTTTAAAATTCTTCTGTTTAAGAACATCAAAGCCATGATTAGTAATATTGAAATGGAATCATCCTGAGGTAGTGTAAATTAAAGTTTGCCCCCCCCCCCCGTTCAATACTGAACTGAATTCTGTTTTTTCCTAGCCAATGTGCTCAGGTGAGCGAGTGATGTGGCCCATGGGCCTCTTGTTTCACTTATAAAACTGTGATTGAGAGTGATCTGTGTAGAATTCTCTACACAATGAAAACCAACAAAAGGTATATTACAGAGGTAAACAAAAATATGCGTAGAAACATCTCTACTGCAAGAAAGAAAAGCAGTGATTGATTTGTTTCATGTTGTGTTGACAGACAGTCAGCAGGTCATATATAAATATAAGGAATAACTGTTTAATTTTTAACTCACCTGAACTGAAAGCTCAAGTGAGCTTTTCTGATCACATTTTTTCTGTAGTCCGTCTGTCTGTCTGTTTGTCTGACCATCCTACTGTAAACTTTTCACATTTTCGACTTCTTCTCCAGAACCACAAGGCCATTTCAACCAAACTTGCCACAAAGCATCCTTGGGTGAAGGGGCTCCAATTTGTTCAAATGGAGGGCCACACTCTCATTCATGGGGAGATAATTCAGAAATAGTGAAAATTTGGTGGCATATGTTAAAGATCTTCTGCTCAAGAACCACTGGACCAAAAAGTTGAAACTTATAAGAATCTTTTTTTACATAATGTAGATTCAAGCTTGTTCAAATAATGACCCCTGGGTGTAAGGTTGGGCCACAATGGGGGATCAGAGTTTTACATAGGAATATATAGAAAAAAAAACTTCAAAAATCTTCTTCTCAAGAAGGCTAAGCCTTATTTTTTCATGTTGATATGGAAGCATCGTCAGGTACATGTAGTGTAAATTCATATTTGTTCAAATGATGACCCTCTGGGGTTGTATGGGGCCACAATGGGGGATCCAAGTTTTACATAGGAATGTATAGAAAAAAATCTTCTCAAGAACAGAAAAGCCTTGTTTAGTCATATTGATATGGAAGCACTCAGGTAGTGTAGATTCAAGTTGTTCAAATGATGACCCCCAGGGGTAGGGAGGGGCCACAATGGAGGATCAAATTTTTACAAAGGAGTTTATAGGAAAAAATCTTTAAAAATCTTCTGCTGAAGAACAGCAAAGCCATTCGTTATATTGATATGGAAGCATCCTCAGGTAGTCAGGGCTCGACATTAACGCTTGTCCACTTGTTCGGTACCAGTGAAAAAAAATTACGGACAAGTGAATATTGCTGGACACTTGTCCGATTGGACAAGTGCATTTTAATGTGAAGAAGTCTCCAAATAATAAAAAGAACAACTGCTGAGTATTTAGTTTACCGCTGCTTTAAAGCAGAAACAGTACATAGAAACCAAACTTCGATCCCGATATGGATTGCTATGTAATAGAGTTGATACTCGATCGGGATCGAAGTTCACTAATTGCATACTACAGCAAAGGCATGGAACTTACGAAGTTCGGATTCTGTTTTATGTTGACAGCATTTATGTTGTCAGGACAGAGAGTCTATATAAAATTTTGTTTTATGTGTTTGTTGTATTTATAAATAACATCACGCACATGTCATGGACTTTATTTAAGTTTTTCAGTTGGAAGGATTAGATCTTTCTTGAATGATCAAGCAGTTGGCTTGTTTGATTATTTTTTTGCATAAACCCTTTTTCATTTATGCAAATTATCACACAAGCCAATTGCTTGATTACATCATGAAACCAAAAAATTAGACAGTTATACCATAAGTAAATCTTTATTTATGGACAGATAGCAGACACTTTAGGTGTTCATACATTGAAAATGCATTTTATCTTTGAAATCGCATGAATAATTAAGCACATTGGTGATTGTCTTTCTATTTTTCTTCTAGGTAGGTCATACATAGCAGCTGACTGGGAATCAGTAGCCAAGAAAAAATTTTATTTGGAAAAGAAAGCAGAAGAATTTGAACAACATATATCAATGACTATGAGGTCACAAAAGAAACAAGTTATACAATTAGATAACTGTTTGGATCTCTTTACAAAGGTGGAACAGCTTGGAGAAAATGATTTATGGTAAGATTTTTTAGGTCACCTGAATCACTCAGGTGACCTATAGCTGTCTCTTTTTGTCCTTGGTTGTCCATCCTGCATTGTGTGTTAACATTTGTACATTTTCAGCTTCTTCTCTGAATGCCCCCCCCCCTCCCCCTGGGAGGGGCAGCTGAGGGGTTTGGCTATAGCATCAAAATTAATGCAATCTTTAAAAATCTTCTTCTTTACTCCTGGACATTAAGCAGTCAAACTGTTAGTATGATTGTAATAAGCATTGAACCCTCTACCTTAATTGTGAAATTCATGGCCCCAGGGTCAGGGGTTCTGGTGCTAGGATGGGACTCTGTTGAATATATAGTGAAAATGCATTATTTCTTTTTTAAAATTTTTTTCCTCTGCTACTGGGTATTCAGCAAACAAACTAAATGCAAAGGTATAATGAGCAAAGGTACCTCCTCCAAAATTGTGAATTTCATGGCCCCTGGGTCAGGGGTTCCGGTGTTAGGGGGCCCTAATGATAATATAGTAAAAATGCATTAATTCTTTGAATATCTTCTCCTCTCCTTCTGGGTATTAAGCTGATGAACTAAATACATAGTTATGATGAAGAAGGGTGTCTCTTCCAATATTGTGAATTTCATGACCCTTGGATCAGGGGTTCTTGAGTTAGGATTGGGCTCTAATGATTTTGTAGTGAAAATGCATTAATTCTTTGACAATCTTCTCCTCTGCTTCTGGGTATTAAGCTGATGAACTAAATACATAGTTATGATGAAGAAGGATGCCTCTTCCAAAATTATAAATTTCATGGCCCCTGGGTCAGGGGTTCGTGTGTTAGGGTGGGCTTAATGATTATATAGTGAAAATGCAATAATTCTTTGAAAATCTCCTGAGTTATGATGAGGAAGGGTGCCTTTTCCAAAATTGTCAAAGATGTGGCCCCAGGGTCAGGGGTTCTCATGGAAAAGCTGGGCTCTTATCATAATGGTAAATATGCATTGATTCTTTGAAAATATCCTCCTCTGCTACTGGATATTAAGCTGATGAACTAAGTACATAATTATGATGAAGAAGGGTTCCTCTTTCAAAATAGTGAATGATATGGATCCTGGGTCAGGGATCTGTAGGGGGGGGGGGGGGGGGGGAGAAGGGGGACTTATTTATTATATACTGAAAATGCATTAATGCTTTGAAAATCTTCTCCTCTGCCCCTTGGTGTTCAGCAAACAAACTAATGCATAGTTATGATGCAAGGGTGCCTCTTCCAAATTGTAAATTTTATGGCCCCTAGGTCAAGGGTTCTGGAGTTTGAGCAGGGCTCTTTTGATAATATAGCAAAAATGCATTAATACTTTTAAAATCTTCTCCTTTGTCCAAGAGTATTAAGCAAACAGATTAAATACAATGAAATAAATGTTATTGTATAAATGTAAGTAAATGTGCCTTTTCTCTGCTCTAGGGTATCTATTAGGCAAACAGAGTACAAAATTTGTAACAAGTGAAGCAAATGAGAGTTTATCCCCTTGCTAAATTGTGTTAATTCAAGAAGTCTTTGTACATAATTTACGGATACCCACTCCTTAGCCAGGAAGGATAACTCCTTAATTTATTATTTAATTCAAAAAGTCTCAAAATGAAGCTTGAAATGTTTTCATGCAACAATTTTCTTTTCATGCATCTCAATGTGATTCAAGGTTCTTTGAAGCCTTAGAAACGGTCTTATAAAAAGTTGATATTTGTACCCCATAAAAGTATTTTAAAAAATTACATATTTAAAGAAATCCAATTTCCTTTTATATAGCCTTAGATACCAATGTGTATTAGCATGATATTAAATTAGAAGTGATTTATGGTGTTTTGCAGTGATAGCAGATGCTTCATACACTATGCAGTAGAAAATAATTGAAGTAAATAGAAGAAACTAAAGTACAGTATAAGTAAAAAATCAATTGGGAATTTCGTATTGCAATATATTGCGATATTTGAAACTGTATTGTGATATGTATTGCAGTATTTTTAATAACAGTTAAGATGCTCTTTTCTTGTTTTATTAACCTTCATTTTTAAGCAGGGTGTATAAAACTTTTAAAAATACATTGTAGCAAAAAAGTTTAAGTTGATTTCACTACAGTTTGGCAACGAAATGCAACCATACAACAGAAACCTTTACCATTTAGTACTGTTTGGTGTGATTGACAACGTTTCTGACATCTTAAATATAATTTACTTTATAAATCTAAAGCCAACGCTTTTTACCAGTATATTGGTACTGGAAAAACGTATTACAATAGGATATTTTTTGTTAACGAATCACAGTATACCGAAATATGGATATTATTGTGCAGCCCTAGTCTTTTTATTTGCATTTTCTGAAAATTTATTTAAGATTTACTAATTTTCCCTATATAATATGATTAACTTTAATGATGAAGTTTGAAGAATTACTGTGGGTAAATACACATTACTCTCAGCATTCAGAGATATTTTTGTGAGCATTTTAAATTATTCAGTGCCTGATTTTCAGAACCATAGGTTGGACTACCTTGATTAACAGGTTATTTGATGGAATGAGAAAACAAGAAAGGTTGTTATATACATGTATATAGAAACAAAATAAAAATGAATGTTTGGTTTAAATGAGCAAAGCATGCTTAAGTTGGATTCTTGCCTGGAAAGCAGTATAAAAGATTGAAATAAAGATTATTTATGTAGCAAAAAGGCCAGTTGTACTTAGTATGTGTAGTGTTCTGTTGGAAAATTGATGTCTTATTGTCAGATAAATTCATGGAGGTCAGAATTTAGTTCGCAAGAGACTGCAAAAAGTTGAGTTATACTTCATATCAAAGTGAAAAAATGAACAGAAGCCAGGGTGACTAGGGTACATGTAGTTACTAAAAAGTGGCAAATAGCCATGTTGTTTACTAAGCCAAGTGGAGGGTGCTGGTAACAAGTATTACCAAGTTTTTTGTGTAAACAAGAGGCAAATTTTGGTACCAAGTGTTACCAAGTGGCAAGCAGCTAAATTGTTTGTGTAGCCTAGAGGCATCACCTTGAGTAAATTTACAGGCATTAGAGATTTCTCTTTGTGTACTGTATATATTGAATACTTTACATACTAGGCAAGTGTTCATTGTACACATGTATTTGTATATTTTCCATTCATTATCATCTGTAAGACTTAGGAAAACCAAGTACGATCCAAGGGAGATCACTCAGGTCTCGCACTTTACAATAAACAAGGGTATTTTTACCAAATTTTTGAAATTTTTGGGCAACATGTAGCTTCACGTATCAGTTCTTCTACACTGATCCTGGATCACTGGATCCTATACAGTTTGTGTTATACTCGGGTGACCATTAAGGTCCTTGGGCTTCTTGTTCTTTTTTCCCTTTGATTTATACCGTCTTTCTCATCTGGGTAGCAGAGTTGCAGTTTACAGAGACAGCCGAGCGTCTGGTTTAGCCTTAGTATATAGGTCCATGAACTGCTTCATGCTTCACCAGATATCACGTAAGGCAATGGAGTAGGCTATGGCGTTGTAGCTAGCGTCTGGTTGAACTTTCATATGGTAGGGCTAATGTCAGTAAAATGCTAATGAAGAAATACAAAGATAAGAAATGCTCAAGAATAATATGGCCTGATAGGTGTAGCTAGGTCAGTTTACTGTTTAAGGTTGTTGCTAAAGACAGCAAAGCTTTTTGAAAAAGCTCTAATTGTGTCCCTTACACTATTGTCTGGCTTGCCATCTATGGGATTGATCAACCCAATATATATCTGTAGAATACCAGTAAAAAACCTAATAATATTAGGTATCCAGGTTCAATCAAGGGTGTCTGGGGATTTACCCCAGGTTGTATTCAATACATCCTGAGGCTGAATAACGAATTTATTTACTATGTACCAAAATAAATTCTTTCTAAACAAGTGCAATCACTCACTACTTCGAATTACTACAATGCATCATGACGTCATGTTATATGCTTTGTATCATAGAGAAACTATGCATTGTGATGTCACGTTTTTAACCCCTGGCTCAAGTCGGGTATACGGAAATTTACACCAATCAAATCTTGTGTTACAAGCTACATAGGAAATAAGTTATAATATATTGAATTTCTGATTTACAGTACCATTCTTACTCCATGCAAATTTTCTTTGAAATATCTTTTCAAGGAAACCCTTGACAGCACTTTTCTGATGTTCTCATGAGGGCACAAAATACCAGTGACTTTTCAGTATGCTAAACATTCCAGATTCTGACATCATTTTCGGAGTTACAATGTATTACGTCATAAAAATAAGAAATTGACATAGAAATAAATGCAAATTTTCCAGCTTTATTCAATGGTATCAAACTCAAACTAATATCCATGAAGAAGTTAATATTTTAGCAAGCAGTTCTCAGAACTTTTAAAATGCCACTTGTACATATATAAGAGATGTGCATACTGCTTAGATTTTGATATTTGATAATTTATGAGAAAAATGCCAGCTTTTAACTTAGTCATTTTTTTTTTTTTGCAAAATATTGCATTCAGGATATCCCTTTTGTCCAGATAATTTCTCCTACAGTTTTCAAGATAGAAACTTTTTTGTTTTGCAGATCAATTGTACATATATCAGATATGTGTATTTTACTTTTTTGGTTATGGGAAAATTACCAGCTTTAAAATTTGTAATTTTTTTGCAACAAATTGCATATCGCAGAGCTGTGGAAAACTGCCGGTCATGCCGGCAAAATTGGCAAAAAATGCCTGCGCCTGGTAAAAATGCTATTGATGTCAGTCCAAATGACAGGCCCCTTTTTGGGTTAAAGTTTTTTGTTTTTTCATTTATCATTGGCGCACTTCCCAGCTTAATTATCGTATCTAATATATGATTGCATAATACTATTCTTTACAAGAGATCGAGGCTGTAAATGAAAGCAAAACCATCATGGTCTCGTGACCTATTAAATTTACAACTGGGGCAGAATTTGGTAGAAAAGGTAAAGAAATAGATTGAGGCAATCTATATATGTAAAAATTTCGACAGAAAGAATTCAATCACATGTGGGAAAGCAGTAAATCTAGTACTTCCGACTGTCTCGGATTTCATTTTTTCATTGATCATGTTGATATCTTTATTATCGATGCACAGAATTTCTTCAGTTTTTTTAGACTCATTTTCTAGGTTGATATAATTTCCAAATGCATTAATGTTTCAAAAGAAATTACGTTTACTATGCTGAATTAGCATTGTCACCTGTCCAAAAGCAGTGAAATCTAGTATTGTTATAAATGCAGAAAACGGAAGAGGACTTGGAAATGGAGATTGAATGTTGTATTATAATTATTAAGTAAATAGATGTGTAATTAAGTTAATAAATGTTATGAATTTTTTTTTAATTTTGCGACTTACTATTTCGGACCAGCAAAAATCACTTCGAACAGACTTGTTTTGTCTTCTTGCCAGTCCGAATGACTGGCTATCTCAAAATCAGAATCAGAAATTTTTATTTAAAGTCGGATTTTTTTAACAAATAACATAAGCTCTGTAGAGCTTTTGACCGACAAGATTAGTAAGACATATACATAGAATACGTAAATGACAATATACACATATAAACATAGTTAAAATTTCAATGGCATGCAGCACAACAGACATAATTTACACACACAAAGACACACACAAATACACAACAACAAACAACACATATAGCATGCATTTACATATAGGACAATACATAGAAAGATACATAAATAGAAATAAATACAGACCCTGAAACGTGCTACTACCCCAAAAAAGCGTGTGACTTTCGTGCGCTTTTCGTTTCGTGCAAACCGTGTAGCGTTTCGTGTAAACCGTGCAGCGTTTCGTGCAAACCGTGTAGCATTTCGTGTAAACTGTGCAGCGTTTCGTGTAAGCTCCAAAGCGTTTCGTGCAAACCGTGTAGCGAGCGTGCGAGAAGCGTGTGAGAAACGTGCGACTTTCGTGTAAGAACCGTGTGAGAAACGTGCAACTTTCGTGCAAGAATCGTGTGAGAAACATGTAGGATTCATTCGGAACTCATTTTATTTTAGATATGGCTATTGATGGATCAACATGTCATTCTGTGTTGTTTGTAACTGATATTATTCGAATATATTATACCGGTGGTATTTTAAGAGAGAAAAAACTACGTGCAAGAATCGTGTGAGAAACATGTAGGATTCATTCGGAACTCATTTTATTTTAGATATGGCTATTGATGGATCAACATGTCATTCTGTGTTGTTTGTAACTGATATTATTCGAATATATTATACCGGTGGTATTTTAAGAGAGAAAAAACTACGGAAACAACAAAATAAAATTACTCGGTAATGTATTACATATTTGTTTGATTTTCTTTCTTTTTTATTTAAATAAAGAAGGGAAGAAAATATGTTCAAAGTAATTAATTATACGCACATCAATTTTAAGGTATTTGATTCAATACATTTTTTTAAAGGGAGCAATACTGAACATTGTTCTTAAAAAATCATTAATAATCCGGTCTTGTCCTTATCATTCATTGCCGGACCATTTTACAGTGGTAGTATATAGATATTACAAAAACATATGGGTGATTAATGCAAAATAATAAATAGATAAGGCAGGCGTGAAATATAAAATACTAAGTTTAGTACGTTGCTATAAATGTGAAGTATGGGAATTCTAGGCCGGGGAGCACAATTAATTTTTTTCTTTATAAACGAACATAATTTTCTTATATTACAAGATTGTGATACAAATAATTTTTAAACGATGAGTCATTTATAGTGTTTTTATGCATAAAATTGGTTGATTAATAATTGTCTTATAAATGAATCATAATTCACATGCATCGGCAAATACTTAAATATTTCCGGGGAGAGGGGGGGGGGTGTTCAAATGTAAACAAAAACTTTGAGTTTTTGTTATTAATATTTTTTTATAGATAATTTTCATTTTAAAGAAAATATTTTTTTTTTTTGGGAGTCCGCCTGATGCACCCCTTAAAAATGTATTGGAATCTTCTTTACACTTCCGACACTCTTCTTACGACTGTGATCAAGGTCATTTACAACAACGATCACGGGCTTCGCGTGCCGGGAACTGAAAATTTGTTCTGCTACATGTATATCTCTTGTCAATCATGGCTTTGATGACACCCGACAATAACGATTGATTTTTAATTCGTGAAGTTTTATAATTTTATTAGTATTTAATAGGTAAAAATAAATACTCGTGGATTTTATTTCTTAAATTTATCCAATTCTCTGTAAACAGTGAATTAATTTGCCAGTGTATTCGAGAATAATAAAATATAAAGAAAAAAATCCGGAGTAATTATATATTAGTTGTTTTATTAATCAAGCAGTTTTAAAGCATATTTTTTAGTTTTTAGGACACTGGACATGTATTCATGTGTATTGAATGTATTGTTAAGAGCCGCGACTATTGATTACTTTTTTTTTTGTCTTGACGGGATTTGAAATCAAGGATTTTACAAGGTGGTGGGTATATTGTTTTTAATTGATAAACACAATGCCTCAAAATGGAGAACTAAAGCATTACAATACCTTTTCCCCCGGCTTCTCTACCATATTAAATTTAAATGATAAGTCAAAGTCTGATTCTGCTATGAAGCGTTATATTTACCATTCTAATTAAAGTGCTGATAATGAATTACATGTATCTGGTCCCGCTGGAGATATGGATATCCTTTTTTTCTTAGAATGGGCATTTGTTTCTATAATAATTTTTTCCCAATGGTATACTTACTGAAACAAGTACCAGTTATATTTAGCCATGAACAGAAGAAAGATCTCGGTAATCTACCCCCCCCCCCCCCCCCATCCTGCACAATGTTCATATTTAATTTACTGTACATATTACCTTTGCAAATTATAAACAAAACCTAATTCAATCAAATGAAAGTATTTATTTACATGTACTAAATCAAAAAAAGTGAATAAATCATTCAATAATAAAAAAAAAAAAGAAAAGAAAAGGAAAGAAAATCAATCCGTTTACAGAAATCATACACAATTTAATCAATATGTTTTTTTTATTATTTTTTTTTTCAAATCAATAACTGGGTTTATTTGTCAGTAATAAAACGATTTGTTAATATCAAACTATAATTGTAAAAACATTGAATGCTGTAAAAGATTATGAATTACAAATATAATTATTTTTTTTTCAGTGCGTAGAGTCTAGTGAAAAAGTTTTGTACATAGACGATGATAGGCATTTCACCGGGCGCGTCACATACTCATGATCAATTACAACTATAATATTAAATACAACTTAGCACCGTGTATTTTTATCTGTTAATATAGTACTGGTGTAGCGAGTTCTAATCCTAACTTAATCTGAATGATTGCAATTCTAAACTAATCTTTGATTAATCCGTAATTTACTTAATTTAAATAAAGTCTGAGAGATTCCGAATAGAAAATCCAGATCGAGGCCAAAACGTGCGAGAATCGTGTACAAAGCGTGTGAGAAACGTGTACAAAGCGTTTCGTGCAGGCTTTCGTGTAAACCGTGCAGCCTTTCGTGCAAAGCGTTTCGTGTAAACCGTGTAGCGTTTCGTGTAAACCGTGCAGCGTTTCTTGCAAACTGTGTAGCGAGCGTGTACTGTTCGTGCAGCGTGCGTGTGGGGTAGTAGCACGTTTCAGGGTCTGTATGATTGAAAGGTCGAAGTAGCACTTGTACTCTAAAAAGGGTAGTCTATAATTTAATATTTATATAAAATATGAGATAGCACTTTCTCTGGATTAAAAGTTAAACTTTATAATATCATAGTTTTATAGTATATTAACTCATTAAAAGGAATAAACATACTAAAGTTAAAACATAAGAAACAGAAAATTGAAAACTTAAAAACTAAAAAAGAACTGAAATTAAAACTAAAGATTTAAGATCTGTAGGAGCCACATTTACAGGAATCTCCATTCAAGTTATTAATAAGACTTTTAATCTGATTTATTGTAGATGCATTTCTAATGTCTTCTGGGAGTTCATTCCAGAGTTTGGCTCCTGCATATCTAAAAGAGTGTAGGCCATGTTTAGTAGTTCTTACCCTAGGTACCTGCACTGTATTACTTTTCCTAAAATTATATGATGTTTCTTTAAAAGTGAATAGATCAGACAGAAAAGCTGGGCTTTCATTTTTTAAAATTTTAAAAACTTCTGTAGCCATTGTTCTTATTCTTCTAATTTTTAAAGTTGGTAAACCTGACTTAAGTAATAATTCTTCATAAGTACTGTTTCCATCATCGTAAATAAATCTGAGAGCCCTTTCCTGAATTTTTTCAATTTTTCTTGTGTTATTTTCTCCACAGAAATGCCATACAACAGGACAATAATTAAAATTACTCATAATAAAAGAATAATAGATAGTTAATTTGCCCTGTTTAGTTAGGTGCTTACCTATCCATTTTAATACATTAAGTTGTCTTGCTGCTTTTTTGCAAATATTTGAAATATGGCTATTGAGTTTTAATTGGCTATCAATTGTCACACCCAGGAGCTTAACCTCTTCCTCACATTTTATATTAGTACCATCCAAATAGATAGTGATGTTTTCTTTACAGGTTTTATTTCCTATTGAAAGTGCCTGAAATTTTTCTGGATTTGCTTTCATGTGATTGTTTGAGAACCAATTTATTAGATTTAGGCTTTCTTCTTCTAAAACTTTAGACTGGCTATCTGAAAAAGTTTTCCTCAGCTCTGATATAGGGTACCTCTTTTGTCTGTATAATTCCTTTTACAGTTTTCAAGTTAAAATCTTTTTTATTTTGCAGATCAATTGTACATATAAATGTATAAGATTACTTGGATTTTAATTTTGATAATTTTTGAGGAAAATACTAGCTTCTGAACTTGGTTATTTTTTTTAAATTATTGCATATAAGATACCCAATTGGTCTGGATATCTTCTACAGTTTTCAAGATAGGAACTTTTTTTTACTCCCTTCAAACAAAGATAAGAATCCCCTATCTGCCTGTCTGCCCACTCACCTGTTTGTGCATCTGTCCCTGCAAACTACTCCGAACTATAACTTTGTTAATGGAGAAAGGCTGAAAGCTCATACTTAGCACAGAAATTGTTTATGACCACCTGATGGTGAGTCATGATCTTGACAAAATTTATCAAATTGTATCAAATTTTTCTCCATGCTAAAACTTTGATATTGTAATGGAGAATCACTGAAAGCTTACACTGAGTACAATGATAGATTATATGTATGATCCTAGGTTGTGCCTTGACCTTGACACAAGGTCATTCTGACAAATTCAAGGTCAATGGCAGAAAAGGTATAAAATTCTTATCCGGGCTATAATTTTGTAATCGAGAATCACTGGAAGCTCATACTTAGTGCAGGGATTGATTTTGACACAAGGGAAAGTCATGACCTTAACCCAAGGTCATTCCAGTAAGTTCATAGTCACTGGCAGAAAAATATAAAACTTGTCCTGGCTAAACCTTTGTAATGGAGAATTATTGAAAGCACTTATACTTAGTACAAAAATTGCCAATGTCTTTTGGGTTTGTCATGACTTTGACCAAAGGTTAAAGGCAGAAAAGTATAAAATTCATTCAGTTCATTCCAGCAAGTTCAAGGTCATTGGTATAAAAAATGAAAATTTATAACAAGTTTATAATATTCTAGAGAAATACAAGTTCTGTTCACACAAAGAAAACCCAGTTTGCTGTCACATTGACGGCTTTCCACTTGTCATGAAAATACTGCCATGTAGGAACTTTTCAGACTAATTAAATACAAATATTAATTTAATTAAAATCATTACAGGTATTGTCCACAATGCAAAAAACACCAGCCTGCCACTAAAAAGTTTGATTTGTGGAATCTGCCAGAAATATTGATTGTTCATTTGAAGAGATTTTCATACAATCGGTTTTACAGAGATAAAATTGATGCACTTGTGGAATTTCCTGTCAGGTTTGTATCATATGTTTTCATAATTTTTACGTCTTTTTTTACACAAATTTCTTTGAGGGAAATACACAATGTCTTAAATTTATCCTCAATTTGTTGCCATATTTGGCAGATAAATCTTAAAAGTCCTAGGATACTGGTGGACATTTAAGACTAAGCACTCATGTAGCCCTAGCTAACTAGACTTTAGGCCAACTGAATAAATCAGCTGATTTATTGCTACCAAGGCCTTTCTTTATTAGGACTATGCATGAAAATGTGAGAGCCCAACAGGAATCAGTCCATCCAGCTATCCATATGTGTCTGTCTACACTTGTTTTCAATGAAATGTTTTCAGTTTTTTAGCTCACCTGAGCCAAAAGCTCAAGTGAGCTTTTCTGATCACCTGTTGTCCATCCTTCTGTAAACTTTTCACATTTTCATTTTTTTAAGAACCACAGGGCCAAATTTAACCAAAGTTGGTACAAAGCATCCTTGGGTGGAGGGGAGTTTAAATTGTTAAAATGAAGGGCCAAGCCCCTTCCAAGGGGAGATAATCAAAAAAGACAAAAATAGGGTGGGGTCATTAAAAAATTCTTCTCAAGAACCACAGGGCCAGAAAAGCTGGAATTTATTTGGAAGCTTCTTGAGGTGTGTAGATTCTACATTAATATTGTTCAAATCATGGCCTTGGGGCTAGCGTGGGACCACAATAGGGAATCAAAGTTTTATATTGAAATATAGAGGAAAAAATCTTTTAAAAACTTCTTCTCATGAACCACTGGGCCAGAAAAGCTGAAACTTATGTGAAAACTTCCTGAGGTAGTGTAGATTCTAAATTGTTCAAATCGTAGCCCCAGGGATAGAGTGGGGCTACAGTAGGGAATCAAATTTTTACCTTGAAATATTTAGTAAAATCTTTAAAATTATTCTTCTGAAGAACTACTGGAACAGAAAAGGCGAAACTTATGTGGAAGCTTCCTGGGTTAGTGTAGATTCTAAATTGTACAAATCAGGACAACCCCCCCCCCTGGGGGGGGGGGGGGGGGGTAGGGTGGGGCCACAATAGGGAATCAAAGTTTTACTTTGAAATATATAGGAAAAATCTTCCCAATAACCACTGGGCAAGAAAAACTGAAATTTATACGGAATCTTCCTGAGGTAGTGTAGATTCTAAATTGTTCAAATTATGACCCCTGAGGGGTAGGGTGGGGCCACAATAAGTAGTTTCAGCAGGGAAATTCTGGTGAAGAACAGCAGGGCCAAAATTTCTCAGGTGAGCATTGTGACCCATGGGCCTCTTATTTACACAGGTATTTCACTGCAAAACCAAGACACCTATAGATTTTGAGTTCATATACTTTTTGTCTCTCTGTTTATATGTTTAAATGTGAAAAAATATGCTGTATATTGGCACTCTGAACTATTAGAGCAGCTCAAAGGTCAAGGACCACAGGTTCAGTAACCATGGCAATTTACAAAAGCCATAATGCCAAGCAATATATGCACAAAATATCAAATCCATATCTCTTACAGTTCTTCAGATATAATGTGTGACAAACGGATAGCTAGACAGACAGAGGCCAGGTTAAGTGATCCCTAAGTGTTGCTCTGCTCTGCAGGTACCAAAAAAATCTTCTTTCAGTCCACTGGGCTTGGGGAAAAAAAATGAATTCATGCTCTCTGAAATATTCAATATGTTGAATATGTATTCAAGATTTTTCAAATTATGGTCCCTTGGGGAAGGGTGGGGATGCAGGATCAAGGTTTTACATGGCAATAGATAGGGGAAAATGTAAAAAAAAAATTCTCAAGAACATCAGGACTGTGATAATTTAAGTGAGGATATATACTGTTATGGATGAGAATTAAGGACCTTACCTTCACTGCACATATTGTTGTCTATCAAATTCTTGCCAGCTAAAAATGTACATATTGACACTAGAAAAGGATGTGCTTATCTCCTGTACATATTGTTGCTCCACATTTAGGGTTTTAAGGATATTTTAGCTCACCTGAGCTAACAGAAGATAAACATAATAATTTAAACAACTTACCTATTTTGGCATAGAAAATGTTCATAACTTGATTCATTGAATCACAGATATTCTGATAAGAGAGATCACTTTTAATGACATAAATGTTTATTATTCCTGTATGAATTTGTTAAGTTGAAGTGTCTTTTTTCTCCAATTTTGCCCCACAAGCTTATGTTATAACTGTTTGTATTTTACTTAACAAATACATTTCTTTTGGAAATCATAAGAGTTAAAGAAACATTTTATATGAGTGAGCAGAGGGTTTATGAACCTTAAATTTGATAAAAATATGAAAAAAATTTTCTAAGAAAATGGACAATTGTACACCTGAAGGACTTTTTTAAACTCACCTCAACGAAGTTGGGAGGAGCTTATGTGATACCCTCAGCGTCCCAGGTTAAAGTTTTTGGAGCAGTTTTATTTTTGATTACTTCTATGCCATACATTAATCAGAGATGCATGGAAGATGCTTCTAGTATGTTTCATTGTTTCAGATGAAGAATGACCATGTTAATGTTTTTGGAGCAGATCTCATTTCCAAGTAACTATAAGCCCTATATTGACCAAACTTGCATGGATGATGGATGATACATCTAAGGCTTGCTTCGAATGCTGGATCTGACCTACATTTTCCAGATGAATGACCATGTTAAAGTTTTTGGCACAGGTCCATTTCCAAAAATGTATAAGGCCTATCTGAGCCAAACTATCAGATCAAAATTGTATAAATGTTGCATCTTGTGATGTACACTACTAGATTATTAGTTTAATGTTGGACTTTGCCTTACTTATTCGTTGAGGTGAGCTCTGTGATCTCTGATTACCTATGTTTATAATTCCACCAAAACTTCAATTATAGATTAAAATTTTAATGAATGATTCAAAGGAAATATAGGGCAAGGTTGTCATCAAAGTCCATTGATTTAGTTCATTTGTATATATTTATATATTTTTAAAAAATATAGTCTTTTGGTTATATAAAAAACAAGATGTGTTTTTGAAACACTGATGTCCCAATATGGCAGCTTATGGTGAAGGTTAGATTTCTCAAAGGCAAGGCAATCTGCAGGTCAAGAGATAAAAAATGTTGGTACCCAAAGAAAGGTCTGTCTCGAGAAATATACATGTGAAATTTGAAAGACCTAGCACCAGCCGTTGAAAAGTTATGGCGAACATTAAGGTTTTTTATTAAAGGAGGTAAAATGTCAAGGTCAAGGTTAAAATGGGGCCCCAAGGGGAGGTCTTGTCTTGTGAAATGTGAAAGCCCTAGAACCAAACATTCACATGTTATAGCCAAGGTTAGAATTTTTAATAGTAGGTCAAACTCTAAGGTCAAGGTTAATGCCAAAATTGTTGGTATTCCAAGGAAACTCTTGTCAAAAGGAATGCACCAATTGTTCAAAAGTTATGGCCAAGGTTAAAGTTTTTCAAAAGTAGGTCAAACTCCTTGGTCAAGGTCAAAGGGTCAAAGTGGTTGGTATCCAAAAGAAGGTCTTGTCACAAGAATTACATATTTGAAGTATGAAAGCCCTAGCACCAACTGTTCAAAAGTTATGGCCAAGGTTAAAGTTTTTCAAAAGTAGATCAAACTCCTACGTCAAGGTCAAGAGGTCAAAGTGGTTGGTATTCAAAGGAAGGTCTTGTAACAAGGAATAAGCATTTGAAATATGAAAGCCCTAGCACCAACTGTTCAAAAGTTATGGCAAAGGTTAAAGTTTTTGCAAAAGTGGGTCAAACTTCGAGGTAAAAGGGTCAAAGTGGTTGGTATCTAAAGGAAGGTCTTGTCACAAGGAATTCACATGTGAAGTTTGAAAGCCTTAGCACCAACTGTTCAAAAGTTATGGCCAAGGTTAAAGTCTCAAAAAATTTTGCAAAAGTAGGTCAAACTCCAAGATCAAGGTCAAAAGGTCAAATATGATGTTTCCAAAAAAAGATATTGTCACAAGGAATACACATGTGAAATATTAAAGTCATAGCTCCAACCAATCAAAAGTTACAGGCAAGGTTAAAGTTTTTGCAGACAAACAGACAGACAGACCGACGAACAGGGCAATATAAAATACAAGACTACTGTCTTGAAATATAAGCGATATTTGGGCAAGGATAAGAAAACGTGATAGAGGGCGAGGCTTGCCGAGCCCAAATATCGCTTGTATTTCAAGACAGTATCCATGTATTTTGTTTATCCTGCAACATAATTTTTACTTGACTTCCAAAAAGAGCTATTTTCAACCGATTTAGGTACACTCTGCAGTTAAAACTAAGACTCCATGGCATAAACATTGCAATATACATGACGTCACAATGCTTTTAGAACGTCGGAATACATGCGCAAGGCTTTATTAGGGCATTGACCGAATAAAGCTTTGGTTTATTAGGTTACCTTTATTAGGTCAATGCAAAGGGTAGTTGCAGGATAAACAAGATGTGTTTGTGAAACACTGATGCCCCATATGGCAGCTTATGGTGAAGGTTACAGTTTCTCAAATGCAAGTCAAACTCTAGGTCAAGAAATCAAAAATGTTGGTACCCAAAGAAGGTCTCGAGAAATATACCTGTGAAATATGAAAGCCCTAGTACAAACCGTTGAAAAGTTATGGCAAAGGTAAAAGTTTTTTCAAAGTAAGTAAAAAGGCAAGGTCAAGGTCAAATGGTACCCAAGGGAAGGTCTTGTCACAAGTGATACACATGATCGTGAAACGTGAAAGCCCGAGAACCAAACGTTCAAATGTTATGGCCAAGGTTTAAATTTTTCAAAAGTAGGACAAACTCCAAGGTCAAGGTCAATGCCAAAATTGATGGTATCCAAAGGAAGGTCTTGTCACAAGGAATATACATGTGAAGTATGAAAGCCCTAACACCAACTGTTCAAAAGTTATGGCCAAGATTAAAGTTTTTCAAAAGTAGGTCAAACTCCAAGGTCAAAGGGTGAAAGTTGTTGGTATCTAAAGGAAGTTCTTGTCACAAGAAATGGATATGTGAAGTATGAAAGATCTAACACCAACTGTTCAAAAGTTATGGCCAAGGTTAAAGCCTCATAAAATTTTGCAAAAGTGGGTCACACTCCAAAACCAAGGTCTGAAGGTCAAATATGATGGTACCCAAAGAAAGGTTTTGTCACAAGGAATACACATGTGAAATATGAAAGCCATAGTTCCAACCAATAAAAGTTATGGGCAAGGTTAAAGTTTTTGCGGACAAAAGTTTTCTGCATGATACAAAAATAATTGTTGGAAATTTTTAAAAATTGGAGAATAGGGAAAATTAATTGTTAGACTTTCTTTGTCTTGCATGATTTTTTTAATGCCACCATATCGAAGTTTCAGTGAAATATAGCTTTTGCCCTGTCAATCCATCTGTCTATTTGTCTGTTAATCTGTTTGTCCGCAAAAACTGTAACCTTGCCCATAACTTTTGATTGGTTGGAACTATGGCTTTCATATTTCACATGTGTATTCCTTGTGACACGATCTTTCTTTGGGTACCACCATATTTGACCTTTTGACCTTGGAGTTTGACCCAGTTTTGCAAAATTTTACCAAACTTTAACCTTGGCCATATTTTTTGAACAATTGGTGCTAGGGTTTTCATACTTTACATGTGTAATCCTTGTGACAAAACCTTCCTATGAATACCAACAACTTTGACCTTTTGACCTTGACCTAGGAATTTGACCTACTTTTGAAAAACTTTAACCTTGGCCATAACTTTTGAACAGTTGGTGCTAGGGCTTTCATATTTTACACGTGTAATCCTTGTGACAAGACCTTTCTTTAAATACCAACAACTGACCCTTTGACCTTGACCAAGGAGTTTGACCTACATTAACTTTGGTCATAACTTTTGAGCGATTGGTGCTTCGGCTTTCATATTTCACCTGTGTATTTCTTGGGAGAAGGCCTTCCCTTGGGCACCATTAATTTTGACCATTTGACCTTGATGTTTGACATACTTTTGAAAAACGTTAACCTTTTCCATATCTATTCAGTGGTTGCTGCTAGGACTTTCATTTTTCACAGGTTTATTCCTCGAGACAAGATCTTACTTTGGGTACCAATATATTTTATTTGCATTTGAGAAAGTTTAACCTTCAGGGCTAGACAAATAGCATTGCCCGACGCCCGGGACAACCAATTTTGTTTGGCGGGCAAGTTATTTGATAAGTGGTACCTGCCCGCGGACAAGTGCTTCTCCAGTTAACAAAAAATCAAATGTTGTTTGTTTTATCGCTGTTGAAATGTAATGAATCACAGTAGAGCACCTGTTTTTCGCTGCTGTTCATCACTACATCGAATACTCAGTCGGAACTCCTCTAGAATTTACCCATTTATGTGTAGTTAAAATACACACAGGACGTAAAACATAGCAGCTATCGATTCCATGTCAAAAAAGTTGAAGAGGATTTTAGACCTTTTTAGGTATTGTAAAAAATAATGTAAAAATTCATGCCGTGAGTACAAACGTGTTATACTGATATTAAAATTGGAGCTGTTGACTGGCGATCACTGAAAGTCACAATCGACATGCAGTGGTGGTTTTCATAATCAAATACTTTATAATATTCAAAAAAAAAATTTTCTCTCTTTCAGTATTTTTGGGATGTTAAAGTAATACAGAGAAAAGTTTAAATTATGCGCACTGCACAAGCTAAGAAATCTCCCTGGAACAAGACTTACCCCTAAATTTTTCCGTGCAAAAAATTAAGTGATTTTATGTCTAGTTTGGTCCCCATGTAGTGTATCAGTTGAGAAATAATTTAATGTTTAACGATAATGCTTTAATTTTATGTTAATTAAGAAAAAGTGGGACAAGCATATTTTTTGGTAGGACAAGTAATTTTACGATGGTAACATGTCCGAGGGCAAGTACTGAAAAATTCTATTTGTCTACCCCTGACCTTTGCTGTAAGTTGCCATATTGCGGCATCAGTGTTTCACAAACACATCTTGTTGTTATTAAAAGTGCCTCAGAGATACACCTGGACATGTAAACATTCAAAAGAAATCGCCTAATTCTATTGTGATTCACAAGACTAGTAAATATACTGGATTTAATTTTAAAGTGTTTATTGATTTTATTTAATAGCTGACCATATTCAAGAAGTCAATCAATATATATTTTTATGCCCCCATATCAAAGATTAAGGGGTATATAGTTTTTGCCCTGTCCATCCGTCTGTCTGTCTGTTTGTCCGCAAAAACTGTAACTTTGCTCATAACTTTTGATTGGTTGGAGGTTTGGCTTTCATATTTCACAGGTGTATTCCTTGTGACAAGACCTTTCTTTGGGTATCAGTATATTTGTCCTTTTGACCTTGACCTTGGAGTTTGACCCAATTTTGCAAAATTTTACCAAACTATAACCTTGGCCATAACTTTTGAACAATTTTTCCTAGGGCTTTCATACTTCACATATATAATCCTTGTGACAGGACTTCCTCTTGATACCAACAACTTTGGCCCTTTAACCTTGACCTTTGAGTTTGACCTACTTTTGAAAAACTTTAACCTTGGCCATAATTTTTGAAAAATTGGCGCTAGGGCTTTCATATTTCACATGTGTATTCCTTGTGAGAAGGCCATTCCTTGGGCACCATTAAATTTGACCTTGACCTTGATGTTTGACTTGCTTTTAAAAAATTTTAACCTTTTTCATATCTATTCAATAGTTGCTGCTAGGGTTTTATTTTTCCCAGGTATATTCCTCGAGACATGACCTTACTTAAGGTTCTAACATATTTGATTTGCATTTGAGAAAGTTTAACCTTTGCTATAAGTTGCCATACGGGGGCATCAGTGTTTCACAAACACATTTTGTTTTTTGAGTGGATATTAACATCCCCCCTCTCCATCTTGACTGCACCTCAGGTTGGATTAAAATGAAGTTTTTGTAACAATTAACATAAAGTCTGTTAGTAATAAATTACAATTCAGTCTGAAAAGTCGCCTTTTGCATTGTTGAAATTCATTTTATTTTGTATGTGTGTGTGTGTGTTCTAATATTTATTTTTAACAATAGAGGATTTAATCATTTAATGTAAGTTATTTGATAAGATGTCTTAAAAATCTGATAAATACGTTCACATAATACACATAAGCTTAACATACATAGCTATAGTAGAAAAAATTCTGCTGATTGAAAATATTTATAACACATGCATGCTAGGAAGCAATTTCATTATTATACCTCACACAACAAGTTGCAGGAGGTATGATGTTTTTGACACGTCCGTCAGTCAGTCCATCAGACCTGGGGGGTTTTTGTCAGCCCAACTCCTCAAAAACCGCTGCACAGAATTTGGTCAAACTTTGCAGATATTTAGGACACAATGTGTAGATGTGCATATTACCAGGAAATTCTGATTCCTTTATTTTTTCTGGGAATTTCGGTACTTTTCAACTTAGATTTTTGGCCATATCTTGAATATAGAGATGAACAGTTTGTCAGTGCAAGTCCTCTTAAACGGCTGCACAGAATTTGGTCAAACTCTGCAGATATTTAGGACACAGTGTGTAGATATGCATATTACCAGGAAATTCTGATTCCTCTATTTTTTCTGGGAATTTCGGCATTTTTCAACTTAGATTTTTGGCCATATCTTGAATATAGAGATGAACAGTTTGTCAGTGCCACTCCTCTTAAACCGCTGCACAGAATTTGGTCAAACTTTGCAGATACACATGTATTTAGTACACAGTGTGTAGATGTGCATCTTACCAGGAAATTCTGATTCCATTATTTTTGTCCTAAGAGTTTTGCCTATTAATGAAGAAACTTTCCAGCTAGGTAAAAAGGAAATCCACTGGAATCAGCTTTTGTAATGAAGTTTTATGTGAAATATTTTATGACCTTAAAAGACTCCTATTGATTTTGAGATCAAAATTTAATGATTTAAGACACACATTCACACATAAAATCTTGGATAGTTCTCACCCCCCACCCCCCCCCCCCATATTGGTGCTTTGCCTTAAAAAAATTCATAAGTACAGTATATAAACAAATTCATATGACTACATCATAATTTTGTTTCCATCAGTTATTTAAATGTGTAAATTGTCATGTGTTGGACATGGACTTGCTTTCATTAACAAATCGAAATCACTGAGTAATTCAAATAACAGTTTGTCAGCATAACTCCTGCACTGAATTTCCTGAAACTTTGTAGGTATTTCAGACATAATGTATAGATTTGTATATTACCAAGAAATTTTTATTCCATTATTTATCTAGAAACTTCAGCCTAATTAAATTTGTAACGTACAAAGATTTGAATGTCCTTACATGCAAGAAGTTTTGATGTGATGATTTTTTGCAAGTAATGCCCCTTTTTGAATTATACTGTGTATTTAAAATGCACTGTGCCATTCATTACATGTTGCATTGTCGAGTTTTGGGGGAGTGTGGGGTATGTAAGCTTGCTCAATTTTTCTTTCATTTTGTGGTGGGGGCAATGTACAAAGAAATGATTTGATCAGCAAATAAAAAAAATCATGACATATAATTTATTGTTGAAGGGCTCTATCATATTAGCATTATTTTTAGGTCACCTGAGTTACTCAGGGCTGCGTTCAAGATTGTAGTGGCTAACCTAGCATTTTTTGTAATTATTTTTATTGTCTCATTAATTAATTTGTTAGGGGTGATATCCCGCTTTTGATTTCCTCTCTTGGTAAATGGTACCATTTCTCCATTGGTCATTGATTCGAACAGATTTATGCCGACTCAAAATATTCTTGGTCTAGGTAATTTCTTTCCTCTGTTTTGATAATTTTTTTTTATGATATAGATAATGATGATGGTCATTTTTAGGTCACCTGAGTCACTCAGGTGACCTATTGCTATCTGTTTTCATCCATCGTCGTGTGGGTGTGCGTTGTGCGTAAACTTTTCACATTTTCAACTTCTTCTCAAGAACCACTGGGTCAATTTCTACCAACTTGCCACAAAGTATACTTAGGTAAAGATGACTCAAGTTTGTTCAAAAAAGGGCCAATGCCTTCTTCCAAGGGAAGATAATTAAGAATTAGTGAAAATTAATGGTATCTTTTAAAAATCTTCTTCTCAAGAACCACTGGACCAGGTAAGATGAAACTTATATGGAAACATTCTCAGGTAGTGTAGACTCAAGTTTGATAAAATCATAATTGTAGTGTGAGGCCACAATGGGATCAAAATTTACAAAGAAATAAATTTAAAAAATCTTTAAAAATCTTCTTCTGGGGGTAAGGCAGGGCCACAATGAATGATCAAAGTATTACATTGGAATACATTTGAAAAATGTTCTCCAGATCCACTGGGCCAAGAAAGATGAAATGTGGAAACATCTTTAGATAGTGTAGATTCAAGTTTGTTTAAATCATGATCCCCAGGGGTCAGGTTGGCCACAATGGACAATGAAAGTTTTACATTGGAATATGTAGGAAAAAAATCTTGAAAAAAATTCTTTTCTCAAGAACAGCAAAGCCATGATTGCTTACATCCTCAGATAGTATAGATTCAAGTTTGTTCAAATCATGACTCTGGGGATAGGGTGGGACTACAATGGATGATCAAAGATTTACAAAAGCTTCTGTCAGTTTATTTTATACTCTATGGATTGTTGTTTTATACTCAGGTGACCATTAAGGCCCTTGGGCCTCTTGTTATTTTTAGGGTTCTTACCATATAGTATTGATATAGAGTTGCATCAACCCAATACTAGATATAAACTTATGACTTTTTTTATGTAAAGTCAAACATACGATTTTTTGTGAATAACCAAAATCTTAAGATAACCTTACATCTATGACTGATCGTAAGATATTTTGTGAATAGATATCCTGACTTTTGGGTTGTTTCGAAGACTAAATACAAAGTATATATATATTATACTGGTACATTGTAAATAATCTTGTTTTGAAGTCTTGAAAATATTAAAAATGTGATAAATACAAACTCAGAATAGTTTTTTTTTTTACGGCAAGAATTTGATCTGAAACAGATTGCATATATAAGTATCTGAGATTCAAATATACTGTAACTTAATTAACAAGAGTGTTCCAAGGAACACATGTTTTGCCTGCTTTGTAGCTTCATTAAAGATGTAAAGAAATGTAAGTGTAGTTAGGTATTTATTTATTACTAGTATGATAATTCATGAATGCACAAATAAAACCATCCACACATAGTATAAGACTGCAATTGAGTCTGACAATCAAAGAAAATATGATTCCCAACCCTCAAATGAATAATTAAGTTGTAATTATTATAAATGATTATTTATCATTTTACATGTGTTAATACATGTTTCAAAGTGTCACTCTACATGATCCGTTGTGGGATACGGATCCCGATGTATTTTCATAATATTTAAATATCAGTTTGTGTGGTAACTGAATATCATACAGTTTCAGATGTATTTTCATATTTATATATCAGTTTGTGTGGTAACTGAATATCATACAGTTTCAAAGTACAGTATTATGAGCTCATAAACATGTATAAATACTAATTATCAACACCCCACTCTCAAAATTCAGATGTCTTAAATTAAACTGCCCAGGGTATTTTTGGCAAAGTAGGTTAAAGGTCAAGGTCAAGTGAATTGTAACACTGCTATTTTTCATGAAGTTTTATGACAATCAGTGCACATGCTAAATAGCATAGACTTACCCCTTAAATGTCAAAAATATGCTGTATATTGGCACTTTTAACTTTTTTGTAAAGTATGTCAAAGGTCAAGGGTCACGAGGTCGGTAACCATGGCAATGCACAAATGCCATAGTGCCAAGTGCTCCATGCAAGCGAAATTCTTTATATCAAAGGGAATGTTATGATTTGAGGAATGAGGAAAAGATATATCTTCCTTATAACTGAGATTTCCTTCTATCTGAGTTCCTTGTCAGCTAGTTTTACCATAGATGAATTGAACTTTTTTTTAATAGCCAGTTGTTAATTGAAGCTCATCTTTTTTCAGAGGACTTAATCTGAGGAAATACATAATAAACCCTTACCACGGACCTGTAACATATGATCTGATAGCTGTTAGTAACCACTATGGAGGTCTTGGTGGAGGACATTGTAAGTAATTCCTTATCACTTTTATGACACAACCATGAAATGGGGGGGGGGGATATAGTGTTATAACCCTTAAATCAGTCATTCAATTTGAAAATTTCTATCTTCTGTTTTTTGAACTTTTTTTTTGCTGTGCATGTATTTATTTAATCAATTGTGTATATCATCTGCAATATATGATACTTGAGTAGTATGCATTGTAGTATGCATCCCAAAGTTCAACAACTAAGCAATAAGTAGAAATTCTGATTCCTTGGGAATGAGTTTCCTCCAAAAAAATCTCTTGCATGAGTTATCCAGAAGAAGTAGTCCACCTGCATTACCCTCAGCCTGATTGAAAAGTGTGCAATTTTTATGCCCTACCAAGAATATGGCTGGGGCATATAATCCATCTTCCGTTCTTCCAACTGTCCTTCCCTCATACTTTGCATTTAGCCCAGTTTCAAAGAAACTATGATTCAAGATATAACATTTATCAAATTTCATATGCTGATACATATTGATGAAAGCTGTTCAGCTGAATCAACATTTACATACATTGAGTTTCTCTTTGACCTTGACCTCACTTTTTCTTAAATTATTGTTTAGCTCAATTACAAAGAAACAATTAAAGATATTTTTATCAAACCTTATAAGGTGATTCATACTGATGTGAACTATTTAATTTAACATTTTTATACCCCTGTATCAGGGATTCAGGGGTATATAGTTTTTGCCCTGTCCATCCTTCTGTCTGTTTGTCTGTTAGTCTGTTTGTCCACAAAAACTTAAACTCACCCATAACTTTTGATTGGTTGGAGCTATGGCTTTCATATTTCACATGTGAAATCCTTGTGACAAGACCTTTGGTACCACCATATTTGACCTTTGACCTTGACCTTGGAGTTTTACCCAGTTTTGCAAAGTTTTACCAAACTTTAACCTTGGCCATAACTTTTGAACAATTGGTGCTAGGGCTTTCATACTTCACATGTGTAATCTTTGTGACAAGACCTTTCTTTGAATTCCAACAACTTTGACCTTGACCTAGGAGTTTGACCTACTTTTGAAAAACTTTAACCTTGGCCATAACTGTTGATTGGTTAGTGCTAGGGCTTTTATACTTCACATGTTTAATCCATGTGACAAGTCCTTCCTTTGGATACCAACAACTTTGATGCTTTGACCTTGACCTTGGAGTTTGACATACTTTTAGAAAAGTTTATCCTTGGCCATAACTTTTAAACAGTTGGTGCTAGGGCTTTCATATTTCAAATAAGTAATCCTTGTGACAAGACCTTTCTTTGGATACCAACAACTTTGACCATTTGACCTTGACCTTGGAGTTTGAGCTTCTTTTGGATAAGTTTAACCTTGGCCATAAATTTTGAATGGTTGGTAATAGGGCTTTCTTACTTCACATGTGTAATTCTTGTGACAAGACCTTCCTTTGGATACCAACAACTTTGACCCTTTGAAGTTGAGCTTGGAGTTTGACCTACTTTTGAAAAACTTTAACCATGGCCATAACTTTTGAACGGTTGGTGCTAGGGCTTTCATACTTCACATGTGTAATCCTTGTGATAAGACCTTCTTTTGGATACCAACAATTGTAATCCATTGACCTTGACCTTAGAGTTTGACACACATTTGAAAAACTTTAACCTTAGTCATAACTTTTGAAGGATTGGTCCTTTGGCTTTCATATTTCACCTTGGAGAAGACCTTTTCTTGGGCACCATTAATTTTGACCATTTGACCTTGACCTTGATGTTTGACATACTTTTGAAAAACTCTAACCTTTTCCATATCCATTCAATGGTTGCTGCTAGGGCTTACATATTTCACAGGTATATTCCTCAAAACAAGACCTTACTTTGGGTACCAACATATTTGATTTGCATTGGAGGAAGTTTAAACTTTGCTATAAGTTGCCATAAGGGGGCATCAGTATTTCACAAACACATATTGTTTTACATCAAAGTATCCTTTTACTTTCACTTCACCTTTCTTAAATTTGTGTTAAGTTTAAGTTCAAAGACATTTTTCAAGGTATTTATATCAAACTTTATATGCCAATACATATTCATGA
>NW_026889778.1:30807500-30822500 GCF_033153115.1 Saccostrea echinata
ATAGTGAAAAAGCATTGATTCTTGGAAAACTTCTTCTCTGCTACTGGAGATTATTTAAACAAACTAAGTGCATGGTTATGATGCATAAGGATGCCTTTTCAAAAATTGTGAATTTCTTGGCCCCAGGGTCAGAGGTTCTGGTGTTAGGGAGGGGCTCTATTGATTATATAGTGAAAATGCATTAATTCTTTGAAAATCTTCTTCTCTGCTACTGGAGATTATTTAAACAAACTAAGTGCATGATTATGATAGGCAAGGATGCCTCTTCCAAAATTTTTAAATATATTGCCTCAGTTTTTGGGGTTTTTGAGGAGGGGGGGGGACTCTATTGATTATATAGTGAAAAAGCATTAATTCTATTAATTAATCATTAATTAATCCTGTCTGCTCCTTAGTGTTGAACTGATCAATAAATTGCTTAGCTATGATGAAAATGGGAGCTTCAAACAGAATTTTTAAATCTTGTGGTCCTAGGGTCAGGGGTTCTGGCATAACGAGGGAGGGGGGGGGGGGTAGTGGAAAAGTGTTAATTCTTTGAAGTCCATAGTTATAATGATGAGGGTAACTCTTCCAAATTTGTAAATTTCTTGACCCTTGGTCTTGGGTTCTGGTGTTAGGGTAAGGCTTTGTTGAATCTGTAGTGAAAATGCATTGTACCTGTGAAATTCTTCTCTGCTTCTGGGCATATCAGAAGCAAACTGAGTAAAAGTTTAGATGATGTAAGTAAGCATATTTCTACCAGATTTTTGAACATCTGGACCATTTGTCTAAGCATTCTGGTCCTGGGCAGGGCTCTATTAATTTGTATTCTACTGAGAGAAGTTATTCCCCTTTTCCATTCACCTTTGATAATTAATCACTGTAAATAATGTATTTGAAAGGTTAATAGAATAAGATAATTATGCAAGAATGTTAATCGTATAATTCAAAAAGTACTTTCTTAGTTTTAATAATCAGGTAGACCTGTAAGTAATAGATAAATAAAAATGAGACAAAAATAACTTGTCTTATTAAAAGTTCTTCAAAGACCATAAGAGAGGTCAATGCTAGAGGTCTTATTATGGGTGTAAAAATAGTACAGAAGCACTAATAGTCTGTTAATAGTCTGCATGGTGATAGTGTTAAGTGGGGGACAGATTAGAACTTAATTTATGAGTTGATGCTGAATACTAGACTAATTATTTTGTTGATCCTGATCTTCCTTGTTGTAAAAAATAAATTTAATTGAGAGTACATTCGCAATTTAACAGTCATCATGAAATTCACAGTTTTGTTTGTTCAATGATGTATACCCCTGTAACGGCACGTGGATCTGTTAATCATGCCCTGCAGGTGTTAAACCAACACTGGTGTTAACACCTTTGTGTGCACAGTGTATATCTCTTCATCTGTCAGACAATTAAAATTTTATTAGAAGCCAATCTTTGTATAATTCAGTGTACCCCTTGGGTACGAGGAAGCTTTCAATTTTATCATTAAAAAAATTATTCATTTTGTAATGATTTCTATGTCAACCTCATAATATCAGTTAAAATTATATTTCTGTCACCTGCATTTATTACTCATTTGTTGCTTGTAAAACTCCGTATCAATAAAATTAAATTTTTATCACCCGCATTTATAACTCATTAAAACACGCACTGGTAAACGAGCACAAAGTTTGCAACACAAGTTTAATTTGCATAGTCCAATATCGGCACTAAGAATTCCTCTCTTCATCTGAAGAAAACCCATCAAAGTCTGAATCTTCACTGTCACTGTGAAACAGAGCAGCTAAGGTCAATGGCAGGTCATCAGTTGTTTCAGCTAACAGGAGTTCTTCTTCTTCATCAGGAAGAGGGGCATGCACAATATCAGGCTTGACAAACCCACTGATGATGACTCTCTCTGGAACGGCTGCCCAAACATCCTTCACCCACCGACACACGGTTGGATACGATGCGCACCTCATTATTCCAGTGTTGATAAAGCTTTTCTCCCCATTCGTCATCCAGTTCTCCCAGATTTTGCGGAGCTCTGTCTTAAAACATTTGTTGATGGAAATGTCTAGGGGATAACTGTGGGAATGGTCCCTGTTGACTTGATTCTGTCCTTGGTGAGGGTGCTGATGTGGGCTCTCATCAAGTCGAGGACAAGCAGGCTCTTCGTTTGTCGGAAAACCCCCCCCTGGTCGTTTATATTAACGTAGCAGGAAATCAGCCACAGGTCCATAACATCATTGTCCATCCACCCCTTCTCGTTCTGGTGAACCACAACACCAGAAGGCATCTTTTCTTTAATAGTAGTTTTCCACTGAAAGACAACCATGGGTGGAAGCTTTTTGCCAGTAGCAATACAGCTGAGGACTATGGTAAAGGATGATTTCTCATGGCCAGTGGTCTGGATGGTGATGGACTTTGCACCCTAGTTCTCAATGGTCCGGTTCATCAGGATGTCAAATGTCAGGGGAACTTCATCCATATTGATGATGTTGTTGCTGCTTAAGTTGTGTCTCTGGATCTGCTCCATTGCAAAATGCCGGAATGATGCGATTTTCTGGACGTGGTTGTCTGGAAGCTTCTGGGCTAGGGTGGTGCACTGACTTTTACATAAAGACTTTCGTTTCATGAAATGGTAGCACCAGGACACTGTACCCTTGAAGTCATTGATCTTCATGGTCTGCGCCAAGTCTATGGCCTTCAGTCTTAATTGGACGGTGCTGACTGCTCTATAGCTACAAGCGGCTCTCTGCTCCATGAGGAATTCTTCCAGATGGTTCTCGAGTTCAGGACAGTATGCAGTGTGGCTTTCCTGGTCTTTTTCGTCTGCTGGAGGACATCTTTCTGCTTTTGCTAGGTTCTGATGACCTTTTCGCTGACTCCATAATGTCATTGTTCTGCCATGTTTCCACCATTTTCCTCAGCATACTGGACTGCTTCAAGCTTGAACCTGTGGTGTAGGACCGGTGCGACTGTACTGGAGGCATTGTGACTTTGATACCCAGTAAACACATAGCCCCCCTTTTAAATGCTTCGGCGGATCATATGTTCTGCTATCAAAACATACTTAATTGTAAAACGTTTTCTGATTGACAGTTTTGTTTTTTTAATAACCTATCTCATTGGTTTTCTAAAGACAATAGGTTTGTTTTATCAAATTTAGTATTCTGATTAAATTATTGGTTAAAAATTAGAGCAAATTATTGGATAAAAATTAGTTACACCCACAAAAAGAAAACTTTGAATAAAAAATAATGTATCATGAATAAATGAATTTATAACTTCCAAAAACATATAATAGTATAGTCAAGAAAGTTCGTTTTAATATAATTAATTAAGATATAAAAAAAATTAGTTATTACTAGCGGTATATTTGGTAAATAAATTTAGGAATTTACTGGCAACAATTCATTTCAAGCATTTTACATTTAAATAAATATCATAAGACAATGAAAAAATATTTAGGTATACTATTTCAATTAATCTGTACAAATAAATGATAAAAAAAAGATTAAAATTGTAATTGTGAAAACTCTTCCGTATTTTAGATTTTGATACGGTTGCGATTTTATTTTTAGTAAATGATTGGGACTTCCAACTTCACAGCATGTTGTAAATATACTTTGAGACATTATTAACTAGATGATATAATAAGTTTTTTTGTACATTGACGGACATTTATGGAACTTGTTTTGTAAGAAGTCAGTGGAATAAATATTTAATTCTTTATTGTTTATTATTTTTTTGTTGGTAAAATGATTTTAAAAAATACGAAAATGGCACAGATTTGCTTTAAAATTGATGTAAATTTTACTGATTTGGGGGAATTTTTTGTAAACTTGAGCCTTAGATAGGTTGATTTGTTAAATAGGACAACCCCAGTGGTTCTGAGAAAAAAAGTATTTTCCTATCTTCCAAAAATTATGGTACTTTAACCAAAAAGTAGGCTACAGTGACCTACTTTCAAAATTTTATGGCTATATTTAAATATTTCAGTAATTGGCTTGGAATCATCAAACTTTGTCATTTGATGCAACTTGGGTCCTCAGAGTGTGTCAACCAAAAAGTAGGTCATAATGAACTACTTTGGGAATTTCAAGGCTATATTGGAATATTTCAAATACTAGTTGTCTTAGAATCACATAATTTAGTCAGTTAATGCATCTTGATTCCTCTGAGTTTGTCAACTAAAAGGCAGATCAGTAGGTCATGTTGAAATTTTAATGCAATATCTAAATATTTCAAATAATAAGAGGCTAAGAATCATGTAACTTTGTCTGTTGATGCATCACAGGGCCTTGGTGTTTGTTAAACAAAAAGTAGGTCATGATGACCTACTTTTTGAATTTCATGGTTTTATTTGAATAATTAAGATAATAAGGGTCTTAGAATCATCAAACTTTGTCATTCATCAAGGGTTCTCAGAGTGTGTTACTTATAATGTAGGTCATGATGACCTACTTTTGGAATTTCAAGGCTTTATGTAAATATGTAGGATTCTTTAAGGCTTAAAATAGAAGTGGTATGTTGTACATTTTATCAGAAGAGCAATTCTAGGCCCTTTGGCCCCTTGTTTTTACTTTTTTGGACTTCACTTATTTCAAAATTGTAAGCATAGGCATTTGTGTCTTGACCATTACTTCTAAATGGTTGGTTCTAGGGCTTTCATTTTTCAGATGTGTATGCCTTGTGACAGATTTTCTTTGGGTACTAACATTTGACCTCATGACCTTGACCTTTGATTATGACCTACTTTTAAAAACTTTATCCTAAGCCCTAACTTTTGAATAGTTGCTGCTATGGCTTATTTCACTTGCATAATTCATGTGACAAGATCTTTCTTTGGGTACTCATGACCTTGACCTTTGAATTTGACCTCCTTTTGTCAAATCTTATCCTTGGCAGTAAGCTATGTAAGAGCATCAGTTTTTGACAAACACATTTTTATTTTTCAGATACTGCTTATGCAGAGAACAAAGATGATGGAGAGTGGTATTATTTTGATGATTCTAGTGTCTCATCATCATCAGAGGATGATGTGGTTGTAAGTATCTGTCTGCAAGAGATATGTATATTAAGTGTATATGGGAGTGACATTTGGATTACCTTTAGACTACACCAAAATACATAATTCTGTGTATCTGATATTCTTTTTGATAAAAATTATGCTATAGCTACTAAGGCTGTGTATTGACCAAAAAATTTCGATACAATACAATACAATATTTTATTATGCAATATGCGGTATATTGGATTCTTTAACAAGTCTATCATAAAAGTCTTATAAATCATTCAATGCTTGATTTTATAAAAACTAATTGTTTTGCAACTCATTTTAAAGTTCATGTCTCACTTTCATTACAAAAGACAAGGTATGGTAACGGCCAAATAGGCCCCTTATTTGATGTAAAAATCAGAATGCAGTTAAAATTGTGATAGTTCATAGTTAATAACTCAAAACAATGCTTGTTTTAAAACAAGCACTAATTTTGATTCAAAACTTACACAGAGGCCACAAGAGGGTGCAGAAGTAGGACATTTTTCTGAATTTCCACAATTCTGTTGGAAATTTGTCAAATTTGAGATACTTTTCACTTCAGGAAACATAGAGCACAAGCTTGCCTATCTGAGATTTTTATGCACAAGATGCATCTGATACTAGTGTATGAAATATACAAATCTGGGTAGATAGGCAAGCTTGTGCTCTATGTTTTCTGAAACAGAATGTGGTGTAAAATCGAAGGAAATTCGCGTAAAAATGAGAAAATTCAGAAATTGACATATTTTCTGACCTTCCTGTGACCTCTGTGTATCCCATAATTTAGAACCAATACTCATTTAAAGACAGGGGTGACAATGGGTTTTTATTGATAAACTGTGGCATCATTATAAAAGACCCCCCCAAACCAGGGGCCAAAAGGGGGTTTTAGCCTATCTTGTCCTTACTCTTCAAATTCAAACTTTTAATGACTGTAAAATCAACATGTAAAATAAAGTTGTCTATGTATTTTGTAATAATTATCTATAATGTGCTACCTCCTTCATGATTATATCATTATTGATCAATTTTAATTCAAAACAGTTAAATATAATCTTTGGTGGCTGAAACTCCCAACTTTGTCACAGAATTATATGAAAAACTGCCCGATACTAATGGAAGTTATTTTCTCAATACAATACATTCCTGAATATTGGTAAGTATCGATATATTGATATATTGATACAGCCCTAATGGCTACTAAAAACGATTTATAAGGGAAATCAGGAACTGACATTTATATGTAGTTCACCTGATGAGCCAAAGCCTCAAATAAGCTTTTCTGGTCTTAAACTTTTCTTTTTATCTTTGTTAATGAGTGTAGATACAGGTTAGGTCTCTAGGTCAAGGTAAAGGCTACTATAGGGGTAAAAGTTTTTCTTGAAAATATAAACAGGTCGAGGAAACTATTTTCTGTGACGTCAGAATAAAATTACATGCTAAATGAGGCACCCAACATGACTGGCAAACCAACCAATCAGCTAATTAAAATGAGTTGCATTATGGGTTACTACAAAAAATACTACATGTACGTTTCAAAAAGGCCAGTTTTTGAAATTGCTCTCGGAAAGACATGTTGCATTTTTGCAAGCATTTTACACACTTAATATAATATGTACATCCTTATCTACTAGATCCAAGCTCACATTTACATACAAATGTTTTACAACGGTAAAGTTTGGGTTTTCTCCAATCCATTGTAGAAGTCCATTTGTTGACAACAGCCCGGCAGTTTTTCCCGTGCTGTACTATCAGTCAATATGAAATTTACTTGACTATTCCCTGGTCCAAAACAAATTGACTCTGAGGCATACTCATGTATTGTCATTGTTTACTATGTATACAACTTCGATATATATGCTACTCAATTCACTTTCTATGATCAGTGTACATGAGAATTAAAATACCGTACAGCAATAGACTTATGTTTTTTATAACTGCATTAACTTTTAATTTCTAGTAAACAAATAACAAAGTTACAACTAATAACACTAGTAGCATAGCAAATTTATGAATATCAAGTTAAAAGAAACTGGGTTAATTCTTATTTACTTGTGAAGACTTTGTTTGTTAATGTGAGCGTGGAAAATCTTAATTAGTACCTATTCTTCATGTTTTTCACAAAAACATTAAAAATAATAATTAGTCGACTTTCCCGCAGTCATTTGAAATCGCATCCTAATTGACTGACCCACGTGTTTGTAGTAAAATATAAACATGTAGACCATCATGCTTTTCGGCTCATTCATTGGGTTGGATGATTGCTCGCTGTAAGCACCTCTTTGCGCAATGACAACAATATCCATATATGGTAGATTCCTCGACCTGAGAAAGGGAGAGAGAGAGAGAGAGAGATAGGGCGATTGTCAACTTATTGTTATGTGCCCAAATAGATTCGATCTTTAAATATAGAGCAGAGTTTGTTGCAAAGCAATGAGTAGGTCTTCCGTTGGAGCTGCCGACAGGGCAAAGTGACCTTGAGTCAAGGTCATGCCAAATTCTAAGGTTACAGTCCCTGAAACGTTCTACTTTCCCATTTTTCCGTTCGCTCACCGTTCGTTCAGCGTGCGTTCACCGTTCGCTCTCCGTTCACAGTCTTGTGTTCACCGTTCGCTCTCCGTTCACAGTCTTGCGTTCACCGTGTGCTCGCGTTCACCGTTCACAAAGTGTTCAGCGTTCGCTCTTCGTTCCGTTCACTTTGCACAGTTTTCATTGTCATTCGGAACTCCGAAGTGAAAGGACTTATCTTTTTGTAGGTTAGGAGTTACAGGTTTTTAATTTAATAACTAACATATCGTGTTTGAAGGATCATTATTTCATGGGGAAAAATATCTACGATATATATTTTTATTATTCTAACTTACACATGTAGCTGTTAGGTTATTTATTAAATTACTCTGGAAAATAAATGTTGTTATAAGCACATTCTGTACCTATGTAGAACGATGCTGAAATATTAAATTTAACTAAGGGCAATGTGCAAATACTTCAAACACTCCAACATTTTGTTGTTTTGTAAAAGACGACAAATCGTTAATGGATATATAATTATCCAAGTCAAATAATTACGCAGCAAAATTACGAAAATATTTATTTCTAACACTTTTTTTTTCAATTACTACAGAAAATATGATAGAACTAGTTCTGAGAGTTATACATAGTACTGCGGATATCATGTTAATTTATTATCTTTGGAGCGAATTAAATATATAGTGTGGTTAAAGGAAATATTTATTTAAAATGTAATGCACTACAGAATTTTCTCTACTATAATATGTAAAGTCTATAGTTATAGAGAAAAAAATCTTTCTTCACCGTAACTTTATATGTTTGCCATTCGATATGATTAATACCCCCCCCTTTTCCCCCTAAATCGGTTACTTGGTCAGTATTGTATTTCCAGAATATTTTAATAAACATTTCAAAAAAAATTAAGGTCTTTTTTAGAACAAAAATTTCAGTCTCAAAACAAACATGCATCTAAAAAAAGTCACAAAACAATAGTAGTTCAGAGTGTACACGTGTCGGCGGTGGTATTTGGAATTGGCAGAGAGTATGTTTCAAATTCAAGTGTTAATGTCCAATGTATTTTATTCAATTATTATTCAAATGTTGGAATCAAATCTAGAAATGATAAAAATAAATGTTATAACTTGTTGGAAATACTCGCACTTCCTCTTCGATGTGACGAAACTTTCACACCTGCACAGTGTCGAATGATTTTGATTGACAAGGACAAGCACGTGGACTTCGTGTGAACTTGATGCAGAAAAATAAAAACGAGTATGACTGTCAAACAAATGGATATGATTTGTTGATTAAAAAAAAAAGTTACTTTCACTGTCTGATATATTTAGAAAAAAATTTCAGAGTTTTTGTTTGATATAGGTACAAACATTTAGTGAAGCCTGAAATGGGGGGGGGGGGGGGCTAAAACGGAATATTTTTTCTCTCTCTCTCTCATTTGTCTGTTTAATAAAAACTATAACAGCATATTACTTGAATATCAAGTTTTGAAAATTGAATTTATAACAAATAATATGAATATGTATCTTTGTATTATCTTGTCCGAGTATAATGACGGCCATCCACAGATAAATGTAGAAGTCTGCTCGATAAACATGGCCGTAGGCATGGGCGGATACAGGATTTGTGATTAGGGGGGGGGGGGGGCGTGGATAACTTTGTTCAGGCAGTGGGTCCAGGGCGAAGCCCTGGTGGGGGCCCAGGGGGCGAAGCCCCCGGAAGCTCCTGGGTTTTCGTGAATTTTAAGAGTAAAACCAGGCACAAAAATAGTGGTATTGATTAGTTATGTACACTATGGTATTTCACTTTTTAAAAGAAAAAACAAAAAAACAAAAAAAAAAAAGATAAGTGTGTTGGGTAACTTCGACCGCACACGGGGTATTTTCGATCGAAGTGCAAATATAAACGAATTATTCGCGTCATCTCTAATTTAAATATATATATGTATATATACTATTTTAAATTATTCTGTTGTTAAACATAAAAGATTGTGAAAAAATGCTGACAAAAAAAAGTAATTTTCAAAATGTACCTAATTTGAAGAAATTAAGTGCACCAAGTGCCTAGAGACTGATTTACCGATTTGTCAAGGTATGCTACAAATGTATATATATGCGCAGGCATCTAAACCGCATGTAAACAGAGCAGATGATTTTTCACTGTTATAGAACTAGTTTCTACGGAGTATTCTTATACATAATACTTATCCTAATAATTTTTTCTATACGGACAGTGGTCATGATTCTTTTCTGGTAACAAATAGCATTGCGTCATTTTCATTGGTCGAACTGATTTACCCGCTGACGCCGTATTCATGCATGGGTAACTTCGCCCGATTTCTGTTCAGCTGATTTGCATTTTATTTGTAAAAACAAAATACTATACATTAAAAAGGTATGAATTTAAGTTGCAAAATTAAACATAGTTGATAAAAAAAAAATAAATTTCACGCCAGGAATTCCACTGTCTTTCTATATATACAAGATATTTTCAGAGGTGATAAACTGATAATTCCCCGCAATGGTTTAAAAATACTCGTCCTTAATTTTTCGGGCGATAAAGTTTCTTCTTGGATGTAATTTTCCAGTGAAGAAATAAATTTTGCCTATTGTTATCGACATTGATTTGTATATGAAAAATGCATTTTCTTTCTGCATAAAATAGATATGTGTGCACTATAATGGGTTATAAATAAATTATTTTAAGGTATTTATGAACGGTCGAAATTAACCAGGTGGTCGAAGTTACACCATCCTAACCTATATCCTGACGTTAAATTCCATTTATATGCACGGAAAGATTATGAGATGTGTGTAATGAAAAAAGTCTTGTATCTATGTAAGTAAATTACTGCATAGTTACATCATTTGATAAATAAATAGGCCTACATCAATCAGTGGACGGGTTTGTAACGTAGACCGTCTGATTTTAAAATTCATTTATTTACCTTCGACCAGCCTTTAAATATTGCAGTATTTTTCCTTGCATCATGAAATTGATAAGTGCAGTCTACCCTTCAAACAAAATCGGGAGACGTTTTCCGGTTTACGAATAATTATGAGATAATATTCATAGCCTAGGGAATGCAAGGTTTTCAGACTTAATTTTTAAGAAAACCGATACTAGGTCATCAAATAAAATTACCATTTTTTAATTGACCATTAATTATAAAACCAAAAGTATGGCATTATTAATATTAGTCATGTCATACTTTGAAAATTTTAGGGGGGGGGGGGGGGGGCGTGCGCCCCCCCCCCTTAAATCCGCCAGTGGTAGGAACCGGGGAGGGGGGGCACGCCCCCCCCTCCCCAATAATTTTGCCGATATATAGATTATTTTAGTAAACATAGATACTATATGCTTGTGCCCCCCGCAATAAAAAGTCTGATGACTTTTTTTTTTTTTTTTTTTTTTTTTGCTTGTTAGGAAATTTTTGGTAGTGCCCCTTCAATTATAAACTGAAAATGTATGGCTGAGCCCCCCCCCCCCCCCACACCCCCCCCACACACACACACACAAACAAACCGAATTTGCTTCCTACGGGCCTGAATAAATCATCATGAAAAATAGAAATGACACATAATATATTATTGTATTAAAAATTTCAAATATGAGCGTATAAATGCAAAACGTCCACTGACCTTTGTAATTAATTTTTTTTCATTACTTTACACGAAATCGCTTTAACACGGAGATATATGAATGGATGTTACAACCACTTTAATTCATTCTATAAGTCAGAAGTTTTCTCTGATTTGTTATCAAATAAGAATATAAAACATTTTTATTTTCCAACTAAAAAAAATATCTCTTATACTTCAGCGTTCGGCAACAATTGCAATGTTTTAATGCGATAAAAATCGTGTGATTAAAAACTTAATGTGCATGCATCGTCTTTCTCAGGACAATTTTGGAGAATTTATTTTATTGATTTATTTATTTATTCATTCGTTTATTGGTTCATTCCGAATATATCGTTCATCTTGCGTTCACCTTTCGTTCACCGTTCACTTTGCGTTTGCATTTGTGCTCCGTTCGTGTTCTGCGTTCGCTCACCGTTCACACATCGTTCACCAAGTTGCGTTCAGCATTCACATATCGTTCACTCACCATTCGCTCTGCATTCGTTCACCGTTCGCTCACCGTTCAAGTGGGAAAGTTTGTTGGCAGGGGATAGTTTCATACTAAAGACCCGGTCAATTTTCTTTAAAAAAAAACTGAGATGTCCCCTGTTTGATGTGGAATTTTGTGCAGAAATATGGTTAGAATAATTATGAGAGACATTTTCAGTGTAACTGAGTGCTTGATGAAAAGGAAGATGTGCAACTTGTAGGTGTCACTATGATGCTTAGTATATACAGAGTTGTAAATGCAAAACTAAGACACGTGGTCAGTTGCAGAGGAAATTCAGCTGGAAAGCAGTAGGGCTTAGAAGGTGTGTATCTCAGAGGGAAGGTGAATGGCCCCAGATCAATTGGTGAATTTCCATTGGGACATGCATTGATTTACAGTATACTGGGTGTTTTATCCTCCTCGCTTGGGTCTGAGGGTGGGCTGTATGGGTGCAACTAAGGTCCAAATCTTGAAAAACAAGCCAAAATTAGGGGTGTCCCGAAGTGCATTTTCGGTACATGCACACTCAGATAGGTAGATTACATGTTGACATAATTTGTGAACTATCAGCATATGAAGTGTAATTAATTAGCCCTTAGAAAACTGTCCCCATGTACATGTATATGTTTTTATTGACTGCATGTATAAGTACCTGCTCGCCACATGTTTGGCATGAAAAAACTATACCATGCCACCTTCTTTGTAAATGTCTTATGTCCAATTTGGATATTGAAATGTCCATGGCTTTAATTGGGTTTCTGAACTGGCCTTAAATCTGAAAATCATTTTGTACAAAGGAATACAAGGTTCATTACAATACACTATGATCATATCATGCAGACAATATTGTCTGCATTACAACATGATGAAGTATTTAACTATTTAATTCAGTACCTAATTATATGTGCCTTACTATCAATGTTGATTTCATACGGAAATATGATTAATATTCAAATTTCTTAAAATTTTCGATGTACATATATACAGAAAAATGGTTTGAAATTTTTACTCCCTATCTTAATACACATCTTCAAAAAAAGTGTGGGGAATAGAGTATGCCTTTCTCTAACATTTCAGTAAAGGATAACTGCACTTAATGCTGGGTTTTGGGTCTTTTTTCGTCACTTCTGTTGCCTTTATATCTTAACCTTATTTCACTTTTGTATATTTACTAAAGAATTCTGTCAATTTTGCACCAAAATTTAAAATTAAAATGATTTTAGACTGTGATATAATAAAATAATTCTATGTTTTTTGTCCTTACTGTTTTTCAAATATAGAGAATTTACACTTACCTGCCCTTGATTAAACATTAGGTATGCATGAGAGGTGGAACTAACATTGTAAGAATGGCTCTAAGATTAGACTAGTTAAATAACAATAACTATAAAAATACGAGATTACTCTTTCCCATCTCCCCTTTTATTCTGTATGGCACAAGTACACTATTAATAAAGGTTTCAAAACGAATTTAACAATATCAGCATGTCCATGTAAGGAAAGAATACTTTGAATCGATGCCTGACAATTTAACGTGTTCGAGAACTGTGTCATAGTTAGCACAAAACATGCTACCTTACAAGTCACGTGACGGAATTTAGTATTCACAGAGTTACCTGAGGTACAAAATCATGTGGGGAATTATAATATTCAACATGCCATAGCCCTTGGTTACAACAGAGAGGGCGAATGTAAGACGGAGAACAATAGACAAACATGCGCTGACTATGTATAAAGTCAGTGAAAAATGGGCATCCTTATTATCGTACGGAGATTCAAGAAAATGTTATGACCCCCACCTTTGAAAACAGCTTTGTACTTCATAAATACAACTTTTATTTAATGTAATTACATAAAGTTGTAAATAAGACGTTGATCGTTCCTGCAATTAAAAGAAAAATGCTTGTTTTGAAAGTTTATTTTGTCGCAATTTTTGCATGTCCTTAAGTGCAGTCATCCTTTTTGCTGGAATTTGCCCATGTATGACCGTACAGCAGCAAAGAGTTGGGAGGGGGCAAGCAGCATCCGAATCAAAATTTACATATTATAACTACACCAAAAGACTATTTTCAGAAAAGGTCTTGGTAGCCCCCCCCCCCCCCCCCAAGACAAAAAGTCATACTTCCAGCACCGAAACATAGAGGCAGAAACATTTTTATAAAGGTAGTATCATTATGAACATCATGTTTTAGCTCAGGCCCATAGAAAGAGCAGTTCCAGTCTTTTTTGGGGGGAGGGGGGCACAACCAAACAGAAATTTCTTGATATATAAGCAAAAACAAAAAGGGAATGCATAAGAGATCATTGAAGGGGAATCATAATTTAAAGATATATGGTGACTAGGAAAGAATGAATTGTCATTTTTTAAGATCTATTACCTAAACTCTTTACTTTCAATTTTCAAATTACAGATTCTTGTTACAAAGAAAAATGTATACATTTTATGTGGTACAGGTATCTATAAGATGCATAATTTATTTTATTAATCATATTATCCTGAAGGAAATTTAAAGTAAAATCTCAACACTTTCTTTCATGTTGTGCTCTCCAATTTATTATTTAGTATACCTCAATAAGGAATGCAGGTTTGACAAATTCACAGCATGCAACTGCAGCCTTAATTCCAGCTTTGTACCAAAATATTACCTTTTAAGTAGTAAAATTAGAATTGACCAAAAGAACATTTTAAATCATATGGGAAATGCTTCTGTGGCACCAGATGAAGTTCACAATTTTAATTGACAGGTGTTACGCCATGCATACATGTGATTCTTCCGGCGGGAGACAAAATTTCCCGATATTTCACCCCCCTTCCACTCCTCCCAATTAATTTTTAAATCTTCCGTTTTTTAAAATTCTTCAAATTAAATGTTATTTGCAATATTTTTTGATCGTGTTTCATATAATTGCTTAGAATGAAAAGAAATTGAGATAACAACACCAGTGCAATAAATTTTCACAGAGGTAGGCTTCGTAGGAATCAACATGAGGTCGTATAATTATGTTGTAAAAATTAGTGATATATCAACTTGATAAATTAAAGACCATTGATGTTTATTACTGAATGCAAAACATTGTAATTAGTTGCTAAAATACCCAGTTGCCATCTTCTAATGCTGTTTTGGTCATTAAAAGATACAGTTATAATGTAGGTCACAACCTAGTTAAAAATAGATCACACTACAGGGTGTTGCTAAAATATACCTGACTCTAATTTGTTTATTTTTTTTAGAGGGTACTTTTTTTCATCTGTACATATTCTACTTAAAAACAAATTACTGACATAGAATTTGTTACATAAAATCTAGCTATGTTTTACTTCACTTACTAGTTGATATATCAATA